>NC_143014.1:368779300-369097652 GCF_055824585.1 Amblyomma mixtum | reverse complement strand
GGTCCCGTTACCTGGAATGGGGTGAATGACCAAAACTACTACAGGAGCCCCACTACACGGCCTAGAAGTAAACCCTGTGAGCTCTGTGCTTTTGACAAAGGCTGTACTTAGTAAAAGTGCAGTTCTAGTTCATGTATCTAATGCCAACTTTCTACGAATTTGAGAGAAGCGCCAACGTCACGCAAATCTTGTGCATGGCAACCTAGTCTTAATTAAGGCAGCAGTAGCTCAGTAGCCGCCCCCCCCCCTCCCCGTCTTAAAAAAATACACGAATACGCATGACACAAATTTTATTTACATATACTGTGCCCCAGCCAGTCCTCAACAAAATCTTGCACCTCAATTTTCTACACACGGCTCAACTTTAAATGCGGCTGTGCTTTCCTTCGGGCGAAGTAACGAGACTTGTTGAGACCTTTGACAAAAAAATGCATTCTGGTAACAAGATAAAACCCAGTCAAATTTGAGGTGAGCTCTTTGAAAAGCTGATCGCATCCAATACGGTTCATGCCTGTCTTATTCAGAAGAGCAAGCACATCCATGATGCTGTCGTGATGCTGTTCTCCAGAGCTAAAACATCCTGTGAAAACGTCCTCAAGCTGACTAATAAACTTGAAGAGGCTCAGTGCGGGGTAGAACAAGTCACAAAAATCGCATGCTTTTGTAAATGTGGCAGCATTCAAATTTTTGCCTTCGGGAGCTGGTAATAGAAGCTGATCCATGCACACACGGCTTTTTGTTTTCAAGATACACTTTCTTGCAACATACCCCGCAATATAGTACGTAAGCCTTGAGTCACTCCTCTGATTGTTATAAGAATGTTGTGTCATAGCTTCTTTGCTGTTAAGAGCTCTTTCTGCTTCATCAAGATTACCCATGTTGATCAGCATATCAATAAGTTTCTGCTGCTTGTGAGAACCTGCCGCCTGGTCCTTCACTGATAGAGGCGAGCTAACAATAACCTCAGGCACATTTGACCCAGCGTCGCTCTTTGTGAGATTGTAATAATTTAGGCAGTTGATGGTTATTAGGAATTGCTGCGGGCTTGGGTGGGCATTACAGCCTGACGACTGCCGTACTATACCGAATGTGCTCTCGAGCTTGTCTTGGCTCAGGTGTGAGGTCATCACATATGAAAAGCCAAGCTCTGAATGTGCATAAGTTAACAGCTCCAAGGTACTTGTAAGAGTGACTCTCAGTCCTTCAGCTATTGATTCACTCAGGAACTTCCCCTTCTTTGCATGCGCCTCCCACTTATTCAAGAAGTCCAGGAAATTCACAACCTCCTGCACTGCAGGTGAGTCAGGCTTCAAAGCTTCAGATGGGAAACGTGACATCATTGTGGCGATCAGGGACTTCATCCTCCTGTAGACAAGTAACCATAATTGCTTTTAAGGTTGATGAATTGACAGTATCAGTGATGAAAAGGAAGTGACATTGCAGATGCAGAAAATGCCAGAAACATCTCAAGTACTGAAAAAAAATGACAATACTACATTGAATTATAGCCACAGTAGCTTCATTTAGACGAACGTTAAATGAAGAAGACCCCATGTGCTGTACAACCTGACTG
Source organism: Amblyomma mixtum (assembly GCF_055824585.1). Classification (NCBI taxonomy): domain Eukaryota; kingdom Metazoa; phylum Arthropoda; class Arachnida; order Ixodida; family Ixodidae; genus Amblyomma; species Amblyomma mixtum. The sequence goes on along the minus strand of NC_143014.1, from coordinate 369,096,079 downwards.
TCCTTCAAATATCCCTAAATGAGGATCTCATATAACCCATGTCACTTTTGGATGTTGGAGTATATAGGCCTCTTACAAAGGGACAGGATGAGAATGCAACAGCAAGCGCAAGATGATTTCGAATATCAAAAGGAGGGCTGAATTAACAATACACACCGGAAAAACATCTGTGTTGCTGCAATGTTTCCACAGTTTTTCAAGCTGGGGCTTGTAGAGATGCAGACCTCTTAAAGTGGCCGAACTTAACAACTGACAAGCGTAGGACACTCTCATCTTCTCGAAGTTGTTGGGCTCAAGATGCACGTTTGTCAATCGAGGCATTGCCTTCAGTGCTTTATTGTTTTCGTCTAGATTGAGGGCTTCCTTAAGTGGCTCCAGGGATACCTATAAAAAAATCAAAATGAAGACGAACAGAAATGAGCTATTACATCTCGTGTTGTGATACAAATGCAAAATAAAAAATGTTCATGTTCATATAAACCACAAGCGCTCAACACACTTTATAGCCATATTACAGACAGCCATGTTTGCGCCAGGACATAGACATGGTGCACCAAAGCTATAGTCATGCCTACCATTGTTTATTATGAGAAATGAACTTATTGTTCCATCTGGTGTGTCGAAGGTTGTTTGCAGAAGCCTATTGCGAAGGTTCTTCACCAGATGAGGGATGTCCGACAGGAAATGTAGGAAGCGTTTCTTGTCCTCTTTGCTACTATTTCCTTTGCTGTTGCCTTCACACCCATCACTCGCCACATCTTCTGATTCCATGGCGCCGCATCACACGTCACATAATCAACAAACAGACCTGCATGCTCAGCGAGAACTGTAGCGTCAAGGATAATCTTTGCAAGAAGATCTCCTTTGATGTTGGTATGGGTTGCAAATGTGTCCAAGATCTGAGTCCACTTTCCAACTAAAGGAAGGAGCATAACCACAAGCCCATGATTTGACAGCAGGTGTACTTGCTCCTTAGGTGTGTAGGGGCCCCAAGTCCACGAAACCAGCAACTTTGCCAGCACTGTCAACCGAGAGGTGCTCGGATAGAGACATCTCGTCTACAATCAGCCCGCCGCGACACCTGAAAGGGTCCATCGCAGAGGTTTTCTTCTTCAGTGCCTCCAGCATGTTCTCATTGAACCCAAAACTGCCCAAGTAACTTGACAAATACTTTCTGATGGCGCATCTGCTTGGAAGCACTATGATCTTTTGTCTGCGGATGTATTCATAAAGCCTCGGGCTTCGCATCTTCAGGAGTATGCACTCAAGCATCCACTCTTTGTCGTATGACATGCCTCGAGTGCTTTTCCTTTTTGCAGCTTGAAAGCACTGCTTTACAGCTAGCTGCTGCTTAGGGGTCAAAGATTGAATCCTGTCCTGCAGAATGCTCTCGGCGGTGGCTGCAGCAGCTTTATTCATGCTGGCGATAACACAACTTAGTGTTTTAACCTTTGATACAAGTCTTCTAGCTTTTCTGCTCGAAGCTCGGAGTTTGCACATATTGCTGAGAGTAGTTTTCGTCACTCGGCATTTCAGGCGTGACTTTTTTGTCTGTAAAGTCTTGCGGAGGTACTTGCAGTGTATGCAAGACAACTCTGAAAAAAAAGAGAAAAAGAATTGGATCCTTAAAATGAGTTACAAAATGTGATACAGTACTGTTTAAAATTTCTTGTAACATGATAAAACTTAATGAAGCAGGTGCGATCATATAGAGAACTTATTTCGAGCAGTTTCACTTAAATGTATCTCTAATGGTGTACATTTCATGAAACAATGAACATTTCCATCTTACCAGCATCTGGTGATCTCCCTAAGCCGTTCAGACTGAAGAGGGCTCCTCTTCTTGACTGGATTTGTGCATCAAGAGATTTTGTGAGCTCACACGCAGCCACAAACGACGCTTCCACCACTCCACAGCACACAGGAATGTTTGCAGCTCTTCGCAGGAGCTCTGTTGCTTCTTGCGCGGTCATCAAACGACACTTATTCACCAGTTTTTCTTACACAAACACTTTACACTCGATACTGTCCGGGCTTGAGCAATAAAAAAACACAGCTCTGTCAACTGAGAGTTCGTTTGAGTCGGAGTCCAGTGTGCAGGCCACATATAACACTCCAGGAAAGTTCAGAAATTCATGCGGTGCCCATGACTTCGAAGGAAGGAAGAGGTTGCGAAGATCAGCTAGACCAAGGCAGTCAGCACCAGCATCGTTTCCTTCGTGTCCCACTGCACCACGATCAGCCTCGTCTGATCGAGCAGGAGATAAGTCACCAGCGCGACGACGCTTTATCTCCTTTTCCGGAGTCACAATTTGTCGGCGTTTCCTCTCTGGCCTCGGTGCCGGTATTTTCACACTCAGGTTGTGAGGCAGGTTCGGCAAGATTGTCGGCACCGCATCGGGGGAAAGAGTTGGCGATCCTCTCGGAATTCGCACTTCAGCACCATTCACAATGTCCACATAGTCTCTTTTAATAAAACGCGACTCAAAATGCAGCTCGCACACTGCGCAGTCGACGTCCAGTGGTTTTTCAGACCTGTGTAAATTCCTCTGCGAAACCAGCCGCCGCTCTTCGTCAGCTGGAGCTTTGAAAAGTGACAGCTTGCGGTTCTGTCCAGTTCGAGCATATCCCGTCTTGCACCCTGGCGCGTAGCAGTGATTTAGCCGTCGCTTGGGAGGCATCAAAGACGAAGAGCAGGCCAGCAGGGATTTCTCGATAGCAAGAACTGCAGCAGCAAGCACAACTACCATTCCCAGCAAGCAAGGCTCTTCAAGTGCGGGCGACGACAGCGCCGCTGCAACTTTCTACACAAGCGGGGGCCGCGACTAACAATAGAACCGGTCTCCGCTCCTTCCACTAAAAACATTCGAGTACACTCTAACTCAAGCGTGGTTTGCACGTAACCTGCCAGTCGATCTTGGTTAAAGCTTGTCTTGGCTGCAATCAGCTTGTAACGCCGCACAAAACTTTTTCTACTTTTCCAGATGTTTAACAGCTACAACATCATCAACTGCGTGTTTATTTTCATAGTATTGAAAAAATACTTCAATTTCATCAATTAATATTTATTATAAAAATTATACTTAAAAATATTTAAGTGCGGTCTGTCACCAGCCAAGACGAATCAAAAGTTGAGCCGAAAGACGATTCCACAGATGTCAGCAAACAACATGGCAGACACGCTAGATTACCTGGGAACAGGCAGAGCAAGTGTTAAAAGTGAGCTTCTGCCTAGTTTCACGCGTCGTCTGAATCTGCAGTCGGTTCTGTGCAGCAAGAATTATCTTGTCTGCCAAGATATTGTTCACTTGGTGTCTACCGCTGTCGGCTGAGTCAACGTTTTTGACGGACTGCTATATCTCATTCGTTATACCCTTCTTTTGTACCTTGCTGGAACGATCAAGTTTGTACAGATAGTGTGGTCATTGTGTTATTTTCACTTGTGTTGGTTGTGCAGCTGTGCTGCGTGACATAGCTCCGTTTGTCTATGTGCTTGTGTGGCGCGCGCGGGCGTGTGTGTGTCTGTGTGTGTACGCGCGCACCCGACCAGCAACGCCCGACAGACAGGCTCGACTGAGGAGATGCGACTGGACAGTTCTGCACTTTTTTTACGATACTCGCAAGTTCATCATCCCGAGTTTTACCGCTGGCAACTTAGGCAACAAAACTACACAACTACTGCTGTTAGAGACGAGTTGCACGTCTTTACATATCTGTACAGCAATCCTGCCAAAGGCTAAGGACAAGCTCTCGCTCACGAAGAAAGCGTGGCATCAAGCAAAACATGTTTCTGCAACATTGCAGGACCTTCAGAATCCACAAATTATACATGGTTCATCCGAAAGCCGGATTGATCAGTCAAGCGAACATTCAGACCTTGAATTGGCTAACGCCTCAAATGCGCTCGGCGAGGTCCTGGCCATTGCTGCAACTGTTCCTAGCGAGGCCGAACATCTTGTGCAACGTACATCTATGCTGCCTGACGACTGGGACCTAGTCGACGCTAATAAGTCAGCAGGCACCAAAGAAAGCAGTGTGACAAGCCATGCAGAACCCGAAATAGGCAATTCTGTAAGCAGCGTTACCAAAAGTCTTCAGAACTGGGCAGTCTCTCACCGCATCAGACACACTGCTGTAAACTGTTTGCTAAGAATACTGAAAAACCATTAGTGTTTCAGTGAACTGAAGTGATGCCCGCGCTCTTTTGAAAACCCCTAGACAGCCCGGATCCAAGATTGTTGATATGGGCTCTGACAAGTACTGCTTTTTTGGTTTGTTGAGAGGTCGACAGCAAGCTCTCAAAACAGTGGACAGTATGCCATCAACAATCTGTCCATCCTTCAACATCGATGGCCTTCCTGTTTCAAAAAGTTCTCGCACTCAGATTTGGCCTATATCGTGTCTGGTCACGAACTGTAAAGGACTGGACCCGTTTCCTGTTGGGGTCTTTGCAGGCGATACACAGCCACCTGATGCAAATGAATTTCTTTCGCAGTTTGTCGATGAACTGTTGGCACTAATACAGGATGACATTACCATGAACGGTTCAAAATACTGTATACAGATTCACAGCTTTGTTTGTGACGCTCCTGCCAGAGCTTTTGTCATGATGACAAAATCGCATACAGGCTACTTCTGTTGCCCACGCTGCACTGCTGAAGGCAAATACTTAAATGGCAGGATGACTCTGCCACCAGTAGCTTCTACACCGAGAACAAATTCCTCTTTTAGAGACCAAACAGATGAGGATCACCATTGTGGGGCATCAGTTTTGTTGAGACTGCCAATAGATGCAGTCAGAGATATCCCTTTTGATTATATGCACCTGGTCGGTTTAGGTGTTGTCAGGAAGCTAATTCAGCTATGGCTGTCTGGACCACTGAAAGCTCGCATTGGGCCCACTTCCCGAAAGTAATTGTCCGAGAAAATCTTGCATGCCAGCAAGTATGTGCCGCAGAGTTTGTACGCAAAGGCAGGGCATTAACGGAATTCGACAGGTGGAAGGCCACCGAGCTTCGACGTTTCCTGCTGTATACTGGACCTGTTGTTCTCAATGACATTTTGCCAACACCACTGTATTCAAACTTCACTGTGCCATCGCCGTGCTTCTTAACAAGGACCTCTGAACCGAACAGGCATCATATGCACAGCTCCTGCTAGAATGTTTTGTGAGCACTTTTGAAAAATATTATGGCCAAGAGCAAGTTTCTTTTAATGTGCACTGCCTCCTTCAACTTGCAGACGATGTTCGCCGTTTTGGTTGCCTTGACAATTTTAGTGCATTTCCCTTCGAAAATTGTCTGCACCAAATCAAAAGAGAGCTCCGCAAACCAGGAGCTTTGCTGCAACAGCTCTACTGCAGGATGGTCGAAAAAGAACAAGCCCAGGCAGAGTCTCAACAGTGTGGTTTTAACAATAAATACAATTTCACAGGAGCATATGACAAAAGGCGGCTGCCTGCAGGGTGCAAGGCACATGAATATTCAAGTCTCAAAACCAGTAATTTTAATCTGAGTTGCAGCAGTCCGGACAACTGCTGCATTATTAATAACCGTGTCATTCTGGCAAATAACTTTGCCTTTGACGAGAACACATCCTCCCCAGTTGTGATTTGGTGTGAATTCCTGGTGCAAGAGAACTTTTACATGGAACCATTAGAATCATCAAGGCTTGGTGTTGTGTCTGAGCTGTCAGAATCAAGGTACAGGCCAATTAATAACGTTAAAAAAGCAGTCTTGCTGCTTTTTGACGCAAGTCAGTTGCTCTTCCATTGCTACATGTGTAAGATTGTAACTTTATTATGCACAGACCGTGGCCGGCGTTCTTTAACGTGCATTGACAATGTAATAACGCACGGTGCCCGTGCACTGTGCTTGTCAGTGCACTTTAAAGAACCACAGGTGGTCGAAATTATCCGGAGACCTCCACTACAGCATCCTTCATAACCTGAGTCGCTTTGGGACGTTCACCATAAGCCATCTTGTTCATGTTTAATACTTAACAAATGTTCTTGTATAGTTCTGTAAACTACATCTTTGTTTCTTGTGAAACCTTATAATGCTTCATATTCTACTCTGTACTGTGATGCGTATGTCTTTTTGAATAGTGATCATGTCGCAATAAACATATATCTCTTGAGAGAGATCATCATGCTAATCAGATGCCTTTGTGAACCAAATCTTGGCCTTGCAAATGCATTTAAGATGCATACAAATAACATGCATGTGTTAGTGCACCCAAGTAAGCATACTTACACATGCAGTTTCCACATCTGTGACATGCATGATATCTGTATGTTAGTGACATGGTGACTGGAAAATTTAAATAATTATGCCGCTGACTAAACACGTTGCTGAAAACATCCTTTCACTTCTACCATACACTCTTCACCCGGAAACATATAGTAATAGGATGCCTTGAGAAATACAATGCATATAATAATGGAAAAATTATCTGTGGTAGACGTCTGTGGGATAGCTCTGCAGTGGAAAAATGGAAAGCAAACCACTGGTAAGAGAGACATCCGCATTCATTTCATGGATTGTCGTTAGCCAGTAACATGATTTAACTGTCCGAGATACACATTGCAACAAAAATGCCATGGCCTAAGTAATCTCTCATAACCTCAGTCGCTTTGGGACGTTAAACCCCAATAAACCAATCCAAACGAGAAAACATGATGTATGCACATAATAAAAAAGGCAGTACACACAGTAATGTAATATGGGCCCATAAAAATAAAATGTCTTAAGCTGCAATGATGTTCCCACCACTTCTCTATATACCTTACTAAAAACATCCTACGATATAGGGCGGATATTTACATGCAGTAGTTCACATAATATCCACAGAATATCAACAATGACATAACACGTTAAGACCATATGTAGACATCCTCTGAATATTCATGGTTGGCTCAGAAAAAGAAAAGACACGAAATGTAATGGGACTCTATAAATAACAAATCTGCATCCACAAACTTTGCGGATTCCTGTGCCGCATATTATGCTCAATCTTTGTCCCATTAAGAACATCAATACGTTTCGTTTGGTTTTATGGGGTGTAAAGTTCCACAGCAAATCAGGCTATGATAGTTTCAAATTGGGCTAGTTGGTGGTTGTTATTCTCGTGCATTGTTGCGCTTACGAAGGAACGGGGACACAATCAGGGACGACACAGAACATATGTGCGCAACATATATTGCGCACATATGTTCTGTGTCGTCCCTGATTGTGTCCCCGTTCCTTCGTAAGCGCAACAATGCACCAGGCTATGATGGATGCCGTAGAGGAGGGCTCTGGATAATTTTGGCCACCTGAAGTTGTTTAGCATGCACCGAGGTCGCACAGTGCATGAATCTTGAATTCGGGAAGATATGATTTCTAAAAATGAAATGACAGGTAATCTTTGCTATAAAGCTGACTGAACTTTAAAAGAAATGTGCGGCCAGCCACTAAGCTGCTTTCTCCATTTTCTGCTATCTAATTTTTGCCTTCTTTCAGTTCCAGCTGTAGCTTCTTTATCTCAAGCCTACGCCGCTGTTTTTCAAGATGAAGTATTTGGTTATGGTTATGGTTTATGGGGTTTAACGTCCCAAAGCGACTAAGGCTATGAGAGACGACGTAGTGGAGGGCTCCGGAAATTTCGACCACCTGGGGTTCTTTAACGTGCACTGACATCGCACAGTACACGGGCCTCTAGAATTTCTCCTCCAAAGAAATTCTAGCCGCCGCGGCCGGGATCGAACCCGCGTCTTTTGGGTCAGCAGCCGAGCACCATAGCCGCTGAGCCACCGCGGCGGCAAGTATTTCCATCCCTAACTCAGACTTGCGGCCTCTGTCCGCTTTTGTGCTTGTGTTACTGCTAAGCGCGCATCAGCAACAGCTCCATATTTGTTGACAGCAACAGCAGCATTGCTGATTGCCTTCCAGCCTTCTACCACATCTGTAAGTTTTGCTGCTGCTTCTGCTGCACTCAATTCAATATGACAGCTCTTTTTTTCCCTTCCAGGACATCATGTTCCAGCTCAACATTTCTGTTCAACTGGATAGCCTCTTGGAGGCTCTGGTTCTGCTGGACTGGCCGTGAGAGGCGTGGAGCTGGAGGTCCTACTGCTGCTGATGATGCCTGCGCTAGGGTGGGAACTACTGCTGCTTCCACCACCACCGGTTCTCCGAGAGTGACATCATGTAGGTTGGTTTATGGGGTTTAACGTCCCAAAGCGACTAAGGCTAAGGGGCGTTAAACCCGTTAAACATTGGCGGCTCATGTCATCTTGTCGTGGTGGGCTCCCTTTGTTGCCACCTTCTGAGCCGACAATGTCCTCATCTGCATCTGTAATGTTGATGTTGGAATAAAATGATGATGCTTCCAAAGGATCAAATGAGTAAAACATTGGCTCATCAAAAGCACCCACTGGTACTTGGTAGTCTGTGTAGACTTCGATCAGGCTGCTTTCATGTCGCTGGTGCTGCTGCCCTGGCTCATCAGCAGTGCCTGGCAAAGGCTGGTCACCACCGTCTTCATGGAGCCTGTATGAATTATTTGCACATTTATTGATCCTGTACATCAAAAGGAGAGTTTGCAGAATGAGTATCTCACTGGCAGGAATGCATTTGTGTTCGTAGCAATAATGCTGCTATGTACAGAGACTAGATTTGTCTCTTGATGTTAAAGACTTAATTTTGCAAGAAGTTCGGCAAGATGGGCTTACGTTGCATCAATGATTTTTAGAGGTCTGCATATAATTTTGAATGCGTGAAAGTTTTAAACAATTTCTCTTAAACAAATGTGTCATTATGCAAGATGCCTGCTTAAAAGTGATGCTTCACTATGTACACGCAGAAATCGAGAATTTATGCTGTCATGTGTGTGTGCGTATGCTCGCATTCTGTAACTCCCGTAGCCCCATTTTAGCCTATCTTCACTGAGCAGCAGCTAAGCATCATATATTGCACGATTTCCGCCCTACAACACTTTCTTCTGGTGGCTGACAATATGAACAGAGTGTCTGCTGTTCATTGCACTCGGGGAGTCGTTATACTTACGCATCTTGACTTACAGGATCAGGTATGGCCTCCAACATTTGGTTGTCCGCTCCAACGACGTCCCTGACAGCCTCAAGCCGGGCAGGCAGCTTATACTCATTACGACCAACACCTGCACACATTAGCAAGTATTGGATTAGGAATTTGCATAAGCATTGTTTTGAGATATTTCACAATAAAATGCAGCATTGAGCAGCCATACATATCAGCAAAATTTCTGTACTGTACACTGTATTTCTGTGCAGGGCATGCCATTATGCTAATATTTTTTTTTTACCTAAGAGCTTGTGGTAATGAGTACTGTCTTCTTCAAAATATGTCGCGTCCACCGATCACTGTTCGGCCAAGAGTTGCATGCTACCTTCTTACTTCAATTCTTTCGTTACATTTGTGTATAAATACTCACTGCTTGTATTTCACGCATGCGTGTAAAATAAACTTTCTTATGCGCTGCTGCCAGTGCCGCTGGCTCATATCCTGCTACATGTGCTCTAGCGAATTTCAGTGTGTGTCCGGACTGGCAGCTCCTGATTATGAACTTCAACTGCTGCACGAATATGAAGTTCAACAAACGAGACATCATTGAGCCAGAATGAGTGGATGTTGCAAGTGAAAGAGGAAGACACAGGCAAAACAAAAACCTGAAAGGCAACCACATTTTCTTTGATATACTGCAAAGACATGCAGCCCTTTTTGAGATTTTGTAAAGAGCAATTTAGTGTACAATTTTCTTGCGTGAGTTCCAGCTTCACTTCTAGCCATTTATCAGAGTGGCAATGCTTGCAGTAACTATAACTTGTAGTGAGGCCTACTTAACGGCCTTTTTGTTCTTTTCTGAAAGACTCGATCGTCAGGAAAGATGCTTCTCTTACTTGAAGTTGTTACAATAAATGGTAATAATGACAAGTGCCTAATAAATTGTCAGATTTCAATGCTGGCCGCACTAAAATTCTACTGAACAAAAAAATTGGCAGAGGCTTAGCTTGGTTAAGCCCGGTAAGTTGCGAAAGCAATAGCCCTGGCTGCGCCTGCTTTGGCTGGTGGTGTGTCTTGGTAGTGCTCTTAGTGAAGCTTATGTTTATCAAAGTTTTGCCCATTTGTTCTACATGGCATTGTACTCACCACACGAGGGCCTCCACGTGCCGGGAGATTTATGCGTGCCTCGGTCGCCAAAACGAGGGGCTGGCGCTAACGGATGATTGTCTAGAAGCTGCGAGCTACGCGGCCAAAGCCGGCGGCCGAGGTTGCGGATAACCGCTGGATGGATGGATGGGTAGGAGCGCCTCCTTTGAAACGGGGTGGTGGCAATTGCCACCATGCTCAGCTTTTCTTTCGTGATTTTTGCTTATTCTTTCTTTTAATTTTTCTCTTCCTTTTTTTAATGGCTCAATTTTATATTTTTATTGTTTTTTTGTTGCAGGTCATTTTTTAAGCTTTTTACTTTTCTATTATTTATTTTTTATTTTATATTTTTATTTTTATTATTTTTTCTTATTTGTTTTATTTTTAATCACGCCAGCTGTGCGCAGCTGCTGCGCGGCGCGGCGTGGATCCGCTGGGACAGCAGCGACGAGCTGAGTTGGGCGCGCAGCTGCTGCTCGGCGCACCGTGGATACGCTGGGACGACCGCGACGAGACGAGTTGGGGCTCTGTCGCTCTCCGTCTGGCGTGACGTCACAGCGGAGGTCATGCTAAAGGTCAAACGTGGTTACACCGCCGGGACGACGCTGAAGGGCTCAAACTGCGAGCAGTACTGCTTTCGCAATAAAAAACAAGAAAATGTCACGCAGGACGCTGCATGCCGGAACATAATGTGTACTTGCCGAAATCCATGAGCCGAAATTAAACGGGAAGAATGTGGCTTTTCCAGCCTTCGTCAAGCTACTGTTCATAAAATGGTTTGCTTTATGGGGTATTTTTGTCCCAAAGCGACTCAGGTTATGCGGGACGCCGAAGTGAAGGGCTCCGGAAATTTCGACCACCTGGGGTTCGCCTCCATCGAAATTCGACCGCCGCGGCCGGGATCTAACCGGCGTTTTCGGGCCAGCAGCCGCGAGCGACAACCAATGAGGTGTGTTGTGTTGTGTTTAATGGCGCATAAGCGGCTAAGGCTATCATGCGCCAAGAACAAGGTTTAGTAAAATTGGCTCGAGCAAAGTTTGAAGACAAAGTGTATAAAAACGGTGGTGTAAAGGGCATAAAAGTTATTTTTATTACCTGGCTGATTAAATACAAACACTTTAGAAATGGCTGTTTGCAGAAGCTTTTAAAAGTTGGTTAACCTCCGTGGACATCCTTGGCTTGCCAAGGATCTCGAGGCCATCAACTGCTCAGATAAAAACCTCAGCCTCCTTCTCAGGACTGAGAAAATGGCTGAGGTGTATCGTTTTAAGTAGAGAAGCACAGGGTAAGAACATTACAGTTTTTGAAGAACACCGGCTTCCTTTAAAAAGCTAAAAACATCAAGCATACTAACGGGTACATGTTCAGCTAAAATCAACGCTGGATGTAATGGAATATGTTCTTTGTAAAATGTAGCAAAATATTTTTTCCTTACTGATTCAAGTTTTGTGCATGATAGTAGTATGTGGTTTACGGTAAGTTCATGTCCGCATTGCTCGCAAACAGGTTTGTCTTTCTTTGTTAGCAAGAAGTTGTGTGTGAGATGTGTGTGTCCAATACGGAGATGGCATAAAATAACTTCGATGAATCGTTTTTGGTGTGAGCATGATTTTCATTCGCCTAGGATGGGTTTTACTAAATATAGCTTATTATTTCTTTCGATATTCCATTGCGACTGCCATTTATTCCTTAATTTGCACTGCACCAACCTCATACCATCTTTGTAAGGAATGTACACTTTCTTTATTTCTTTGTTCCGAGCTTTTCCAGCACATTCATCTGCCTTCTCATTGCCAGTGATTCCAATGTGACTGGGGACCCAGCAAAATTTAATGTCTTGTCCCTGTATTGTGGCGCTTGTTATGTTGTGTATGATATTACCAATTAGTGGTGTCACTGCATTTCTATGGTGAAGTGAGGTTAGTATGCTCAGAGAATCAGTATAAATGATACTGTTCTGAATGTTCTCATTTATTATTTTTTCTACAGCTAGCAAGACTGCGTAACACTCGGCGGTGAAAATGGATGCACACTCAGGTAGCCGTACTATTTTTTCCCAATTATTCTGAACTACAGCACTTCCCACGTAGTGCGCCGATTTTGATCCATCGGTATAAAATGCTTCGTATTCTCCGTATTTTTCGTTTAGTGCTAAATACTCTTGTAATATCTGTTCATGCGGTGTATGTTTCTTCTGAAATTGTGTTAATGTGAAGTCGCACACAGATGGTAGGCAGTACCAAGACGGGAGTGGATCACGTTTGCGGGCAATATTAGGCAATGTGTCCATTATATCTAGTTCTTGGAATTTCTCTTCAAACCGGAGAAGTGGCCTGATTGCGAGGGGTCTGTTGGTAAATAGTGTTCGGGATGGGCACTTTGTAACGAGTGGGTAACAGATGTGTTTAGGCTGGGAACGGATCTTTAAAATGTATGAGCATGTGAGCGTTGTTCTTCTGTCTGCAAGTGGTGGTTCATTTGTTTCTACGTACAGGCTTTTTATTGGTGACGTCCTGTATGCACCAGTTGAAAGGCGCAATCCCAAATTGTGCACAGGATCCAGTCGCTTCAAGTACGATGGCCTTGCTGATCCATACACTATGCAACCATAATCTAGAATGGAACGTACTACAGAGCGATAAATGTGTAGAAGACATACCCGATCAGAACCCCAGTGTTTGCGTGATAGGACTTTCAGTATGTTCAGTGCTAGCGACGCCTTCTTTTTCAGTGCGTTTATGTAAGGCAGGAAAGTAAGTTTTTTGTCGAAAGTGATGCCTAGAAATTTGTGTTCCTTTTTGAAAGGCAGCTCGGTTTGGTTGAGGTGTAATGTTGGATTTGTGTGCAAGCCTCGTTTGAGTGAAAAAAGTAAGGCCACTGTTTTCTGTGGTGAGAACTGGAAACCATTCTTGTCTGCCCATGTTGCCATTTTGTTGATTGTAAGCTGTACTTGTCGTTCGCATGTGGATATATTGGAAGATGTACATGCTATCTGAAGATCATCAACATACATTGAATAAATAATGGACCTTGGAATTATTTTTCTAATAGAATTCATTTTTACAACGAAGAGAGTTGTGCTTAAAATGCACCCTTGAGGAACTCCATTTTCCTGAATGAAGTCCCTCCAAAGGGTCGAGCCTAGGCGGACATTAAATGAGCGGTTAGACAAAAAGTCTTTAATGCAGTTGAGAATTCTGCCACGGATGCCGAGCTCAGCTAAGTCCTCGAGAATCCCGAACCTCCAGGTTGTATCATATGCTTTTTCTAAATCAAAAAAGACGCTAAGACAGTGTTGTTTGTGTATAAAAGCTTCTCTGACAGTATTTTCAAGGCGGACTAAGTGATCTGTAGTGGAGCATCCTTTTTTAAATCCACACTGATGGATATCAAGCAGTTCACAGGATTGAAGAACAAAGGTTAGTCTTATATTTAGGACACTTTCGAAGGATTTGGCGAGGCAACTGGTTAAGGCTATGGGTCTATAACTGCTAGGAGAGGTTGGGGGTTTACTAGGTTTAAGAAACGGTACAATAATAGCTTTCTTCCAGGCTTCAGGTATTTTCCCTGACATCCAAACTGTGTTGAAGAATCTTAAAAGTGCTTCTATGGCAGGCTCAGAAAAATGTGCAAGCATTTCATAATGTATACGGTCGGGTCCTGGAGCAGTTTTTTTTCCGGCAGACAGTACTCTGTTGATTTCTTGGAGGGTAATTAGACTATTGTATTTTTCATTTGCACCTCCAGCTGTTGGCAGCCTCTGTTTTTCAGCTGTATTTTTGTATTTTAAAAAGGACTGCGTGTAGTGTGATGAACTTGAAACTGCAGTGAAATGTTCCCCCAATATGTCTGCCTGTTCGCCTATGCTTGTTTGTGTGCCAGGTGTTGTTGAAAGCGGAATTGTGAATGGTGAAAAGCTACCGTTTAATTTTCGAACCTGCTCCCACATTTTTTTAGATGGGATCTGACTGTTGATAGATGAAACATAATTCTGCCATGAAGCTTTCTCGGCACTGCGACGGACGTACCGAGCTTTAGCTTTTGCCTTTTTAAAAATTAAGAGATTTTCATGTGTCGGATGCCTACGGAATTTACCCCAAGCTCTGTTTTGTTGTTTTTAGCTTCTTTACATTCTTTTGTCCACCATACTTTATGGTTTTGTCGCGTCACTCCTGACGACTGAGGAATAGCTGTGAGTGCGGCAGTTATGATACAATTAGTAAACTTTTCGTTTATCTGGTCGATAGTAAAATTTTCTAAAGCTATATTTTCTAAAGTTGCCTTTGCTCTAAAAAGTGACCAGTCGGCGAGGTGGAGCGTCCAGCGACGTGGCCTTGTGGGGATTATTTCCGGTGGGGATGTTAAAGTGATTAGTACAGGGAGGTGATCGCTGCCATATGGATTGTCAATGACGTCCCAGTTAAAATCATTAAAAACAGAAGGTGAACTAAACGACAAATCTAAAAAGGTCATTTTCCCTGAGGTAGGGGAGCAGTATGTGACTTTTTCTGTATTTAAAAGACGTACATTATTTGTGAGGATAAAATCTTCAATTACGTGACCCCTAGAGTCACGGTGCTCGCTTCCCCAAAAAGGGGAGTGAGCGTTAAAGTCCCCAACTACTAGATACGGTTCTAGAAGTTCATTGAGAAGTTCTTGTAAATCGTGGACTGTTAATGTAAAATGTGGAGGAATATATTGATACATGCATTCGAAGAAGAGACAGAAGTAGTGCATGCGCTAGAAGAGGAAGAAGTTAGTTGGCTCTCTCGCGCCTCTCCGTTATCGCTCTTCCAGCCCTGGCCGCCAGAGTAGCTCTGCTGGCCGTCGCTCGCCGAGTCCGCGTCAGGAAAACTAACACCAGCGACCTCTGGAGGCAAGGCCGCTGACGTCGGGACGGGTCAAGATCCTCCATCGCGGAACCCTCGAGCCGACGATACCCGGACAGAGATAGGCAGCGACAGTATCAGACACGCTGCATCCGATTTGCGTGTGACACTTGATGGCACTGACATTACCGCGCTGCTCGATACCGGTGCTGATTACTCTGTTATGAGCCGTGCCTTCGCTGGAGAACTTAAGAAGGTTCTGACACCGTGGACGGGGACCCCCATTCGCACCGCTGGTGGCCACCTAATTTCCCCTGTGGGTAAGTGCACGGCTAGAGTTGGGATTAGTGGTTTTACGTACGTTGGTGAATTTGTCGTACTCCCCGAGTGTTCCAGAGACTTGATTCTGGGGATCGACTTCCTGCAGTCGAACGGCGCTGTGATTGACTTTCAGGAGGCACGTGTCACGTTCTCGACCAAACAGGCCGTGGCGCGCTTTGACTCCCGCGATCCCTGCAGCAACGCTCTGCGCATTGTCGAGAACGACGTCACGGTGCCGCCGCGGTGCAGTGTTCTGGTGCTCGTGCGGAACGACCTCTTTCATGACTACGAGGGCCTAGCGGACAGCCATAGTCCACTGCTGCTTAAGCGGGGACTTGCCGTTGCAAGAGGTCTCGTCCAACTACGTGACGGCCGCACCCACGTCCTCCTGACTAACTTTGCCAACGAATATCAGCACCTGGCCAAAGGCATGGCTATTGCCTTCCTCCACGACGTTGCTGAGGTTCCAGGTTTGTGCACCGTGGGAGGACCCTCTCCGGAGTATGTTGGCCCACATCACGTTCTTCAGTCAGTCAGAATAAATCCTGCCTTGCCGTCGGTTCAGAGGGATCTTCTGTCGGCCCTCTTGGCAGAATTTGCGGACTGTTTCGCTACGTGCTCGAAGGTCGGCCGAACTCCACTTGCCAAACATCGTATCATCACTGACGAGACTACGCGACCCGTCTGCCAGCGCCCATATCGTGTTTCCCCGGTGGAGAGAGAAGCCATTCAGAATCAGGTTGCCGAGATGCTTGCAGACGATGTCATTCAGCCGTCCACCAGTCCGTGGGCATCGCCTGTGGTTCTTGTCAAAAAGAAGGACAATACTCTGCGTTTCTGCGTGGACTACAGGAAACTTAACAGCGTGACCAAAAAGGACGTTTACCCGCTGCCCAGGATAGATGACGCGCTCGACCGATTGCGGAACGCCAGATACTTCTCGTCATTGGATCTTAAAAGCGGGTACTGGCAAATTGAAGTGGACGAGAGAGACCGGGAGAAGACGGCTTTCGTGACGCCTGACGGCCTCTATGAGTTTAAAGTGCTCCCATTTGGTCTGTGCTCAGCACCGGCCACTTTCCAACGCATGATGGACACTGTCCTCTCCGGCTTGAAATGGCAGTCCTGCCTGGTGTACCTGGACGATGTCGTTATATTTTCGCCCACCTTTGACCAACACTTGGAGCGGTTGCGCATTGTGCTACAAGCGCTCAAATCCGCGCAACTCACCATCAAAGCCGAGAAATGCCATTTTGGCTTTGAGGAACTTCGCTTGCTTGGTCACGTTGCCAGCGCACAAGGTGTTCGCCCGGACCCTGACAAGACTGCTGCTGTCTCAGGTTTTCCACGCCCAACTGACAAGAAGGCCGTTCGCCGGTTTTTAGGCCTGTGCTCCTATTATAGGCGCTTTATTCAAGATTTCTCGAAAATCGCGGAACCGCTGAACGCACTGACCCGTGACGACACGCCCTTCCTGTGGGGGACCGACGAAGAGGCTGCATTTGTCGAGCTTCGCAGCTGTCTGCAAAGCACTCCGATACTCGGCCATTTCGACGAGCATGCTGCCACGGACATCCACACTGACGCCAGCAATGTTGGCCTTGGTGCAGTACTGATCCAGTGGCAAGACGGTGCAGAACGGGTCATCAGTTATGCTAGTCGGACACTTACGCGCTCCGAGACCAATTATTCTACGACGGAGAAAGAATGTCTTGCAGTGATATGGGCCATCTGCAAGTTCCGACCGTACCTCTACGGACGACCCTTCCGTGTGGTAAGCGACCACCACTCCTTATGCTGGCTGGCGAGCCTCAAAGACCCCTCAGGACGCTTGGCTAGATGGAGCTTACGCTTGCAAGAATACGACTTGACAGTAGTTTATAAGTCTGGCCGCAAGCATCAGGATGCGGATTGTCTGTCGCGCGCGCCTATCCCAATCAATACCGAAGAAACCACCGATGATTTTCCTTTCCTGGGCTCTGTTAGTACCACCCAAATGGCGCAGCTTCAGAGGGCGGACACGGAGTTGGCGCCGCTCATCGATTACCTCGAAGGCAGTGAAGCTGCCATTCCGCGTGTTTTTCTTCGAGGGCTTCACACCTTCACTTTACGGTCTGGTGTTCTCTACAAGCGCAACTTTGCCAGCAGCGAAGAAGTGTTCCTACTTGTCGTACCATCACAGCTGCGGTCTGAGATCTTGAGTGCCTGTCATGATGCACCATCCGCCGGCCACCTTGGAGTCAGCCGTACACTCGCGCGGATTAGACAAAAGTATTATTGGCCCAGGTTACTCCCATCGGTGCGGGCCTACGTCAAAACATGCCGTGAATGCCAACGTCGGAAGACTCCTCCATTGAAACCGGCCGGATTTCTTCACCCCGTCGATCCACCGAAGACCCCTTTCCATCAAGTGGGCATGGACCTCCTTGGCCCATTTCCGAAGTCTTCGTCTGGAAAGCGTTGGATAGTCGTTGCGACTGACTACCTCACACGGTACGCTGAGACCACGTCTCTTGCCAAAGGCACTGCTGCTGAAGTGGCGCAGTTCTTCGTCCACAACATTGTCTTGCGTCATGGATCACCCGCCGTTGTTGTTACTGACCGGGGAACCGCTTTCACGGCCCGCTTAACCCAGTCCGTGATGACTCTGACGCACACGAGCCACCGACGTGCTACGGCGTATCACCCGCAGACAAACGGGTTGGTAGAGCGACTCAACCGCACACTAGCCGACATGCTATCAATGTACGTTGACGTCGAGCATCGAACTTGGGACGCCATTCTGCCGTACGTAACGTTTGCGTACAACACCGCCCTGCAGGAAACAACCCGACTGACCCCCTTTCAGCTTGTCTTCGGTCGCCAGGTGACCACTCCGTTGGATGCTATGTTGCCCGTCGACCCTTACTGCGACTCTGACGCTGACATCGACGTAGATACCTTCGTTCAGCGTGCTGAGGAAGCGCGTCAACTGGCCCGCCTGCGCATCCACCGTCAACAGGAGGCTGCCGCCACTAAGTACAACTGTGGACGCCGTTTCGTCAGTTATGCTCCCGGCGACCTTGTGTGGATTTGGATACCTGTTCGTCGCCGCGGGCTCTCTGAAAAGCTGCTGCGCCGATACTTCGGCCCTTACGAAGTAGTGCGCCGCATCAGTGATGTGACTTATGCAGTTGCTCCCGCCCCGACAGCTTGTTCATCGCGCCGGTCGCACCGAACTGAAGTCGTACACGTTGTTCGCATGAAGCCTTACCACGACCGGCTACCTGACTGAACTGCGGTCCACTGCAGCTGTGTTCTACCCTTTCGCTGACTTTTCTCTCCTCGCCGCATCGTGTCGATGCTGCAGAAGAGGGGGGGGCAGTGATACATGCATTCGAAGAAGAGACAGAAGTAGTGCAGGCGCTAGAAGAGGAAGAAGTTAGTTGGCTCTCTCGCGCGCGCTCGAACCACTGGGTGACCGCCGCAGGTTTTTCGTCTCTGCGCGGGTGTTCTTTTTGGCGTTGCACGCTACAATACACAGAACAGATAGAAATTGTTTTATGGCTGACGACAATGACCGCAACAGCTTCAAGCTTTGTTTTGAGTGTGATTTCTCGAGCAGGGACGCCGCTTTGCACGACAATCGCGACGCCTCCAGAGAGTCTATTTGCCTGCTCACGATCGCGTCTAAAAGTTTTGTAGTGTTTCAGGATATTTGCATGTTGTGGACCAAGATTGGTCTCCTGAAGACATAAAGCTACGGGCGAGATTGACCCTAGAATATCTTTTATGTCACTGTAGTTCCTCAACATTCCTCTACAGTTCCACTGAACTAGAAAAGCCATATTTATGTTTGGGATAGGAACGATTGGGAGTTTACTTATTTTCTGGGGCCGTTATGGCGGTCCTGTCTTTTTTCCGCTCAAGGGAGGTGTTCCGCCGCTGTAAAGCAGGCGGACTGGGAGTTTGGTCCATCACCTCGCAAGAGGTGCTGGACGACCGCGGGGAAGCCGCGGGTGGGTGAGTGTCAGGCCTCCCCCGACGGGGGGAAGTCCTGCGGGATGTCGACCCATGGGCCGGCACTCCCTGGCTTGGAGTTGGCAGAGCAGCCTTCGCTGTCCCTGCCTGGGGCGTGGGTGGCCCTCCCACAGGCGCAGTAGAACTGGCCTCGGCAGGTGCCGGAGCGCTGTGTGGTGCTACGCCCCCGCGCACCACATCAGCGAAGTTAGGTTTCGCTGTGAAGGAGAATGTGTTGGTAAGCGCAAAACGCCTCCTCGCTTCTTTGAATGAAATGTTTTCTTTGGTCTTAATGGTGATGATTTCTTTTTCCTTTTTCCAGGACGGACACGCCCTGGAGTACGCAGCGTGGTCGCCTTCGCAGTTTGCGCAGCGTAGTGCTGCGTCGCATTCCTCAGACTGGTGGTCCTTTGATGCGCATTTCGCGCAAGTTTTGCGGCCGCGGCAGCTCTGTGAGCCATGACCAAACTTCTGGCAATTGAAACAGCGACGGGGATTGGGTATGTAATGCCTTACTTTGACTTTCAAGTATCCGACATCTATTGTTTCGGGCAAGCTGCTGGTGTTAAATGTGAGCACCATGTGTTTGGTGTCTATTTCCTTGTTATCTTTGCGGATTTTGATCCTGTGGACATCAATTACATTTTGTTCGGATAGTCCTTGAAGCATTTCAATTTCTGTTAGGTGGATAAAGTCAGCCTCTGTGATCACGCCTTTGACTGTGTTGAGGGATCGGTGGGGAGTTATGGAGACAGGGATGTCCCCTATGGAATCGATGTTTGAGAGTTTTGAGCATCGGATGCTCTCACGCAGTTCGAGGAGTAGGTCGCCACTGGCCATTTTTGATACCTTGTAGCCAGGCCCCAAGGTATCTGTTAAGCATTTGGTAACAAGGAATGGGGATATGATTCGGGCTTGCTTTTCGTCACAGTTGCTGTGGATTAAATGGAATTTTATGTCTGTAGGTTCCTTTTTCGAAAAAAAGTCTGCTGCCTCGTTCCGCACTCTTTTAAGAGAGAAATCAGGTTTGGAAAGGGGGGGAGCCATAAAAAATTGATGTTTTTCGGTCATGGTGCCAGCCAACCACCATGGAGTCCAACAAGGGGACGCGACAGGAACTTGAAAGAAAGTCCTGCCCACGCCAGCTGTACACCTTAACTATAACCTAATATGACTCAACTCAGGGTAGTTGGTCACACACGGTTAACCCTCGCCGCCAGGAAAAAGAGGAAAAAACGAAGAAGAGAAGAGGATACAGGAAAGTTGTAAGAAAGGAAATAGGAAAGTGAAAGATAGAGGGGAGGACAGGAAAAGGCGACTGCCGATTTCCTCCGGTCGGGTCAGGCCGGAGGTGCCGTCTACAGGAAGCTGGGGCCAAAGTGGTGTGTTGCCTCCGCCGAGGGGCCTTAAGGGTCCAAACGCTCGGCATCGGCTGAACCACCAGGATCCCCTTTTCCCCGGACACGGCGATGCCACGCACGGCTAAGCGCGGATGTTCGGGTCCGTGGTGACGCATTGTTCACCATCATCCCCCTGCGGGGATGTCCCTGCGGATGCTCGGGTTAACCCCGTGGTGTCGCCACTCACCAACGTCTGCATGCTGCAGACGCCTCCCTGCGGGGAACAACCACTGAGGAACCGCGGCGGCCACTGTTGTTCATAACTACCACACGTGCACGAGGCAACTTTTCTGAGCTTTCTTAGGAAGCGCCGCTTTCTCGCGCTCCTCTGGAAGGCGGTGTCCGTATGCATTACGCTCGACTGATGGGAGCGGGCCATATTCCAGGTGGCTGCGGTCGCATGGAGTACACCTGCACAAGTTCACTCCGCGACAGAGACGACGAAACAGCGTGTTCCAAGCACCACGACCAGTATAGCATCGTGCGAAACTGTTCTGCTGAACAGATCGTCCTAGCTGGTTTCAGCTGGGACCAGTTTAACTGTGTTATGTAATAGTTGGGACCAGCTGCCCAGTTGGGACCCACTGCCAGCTGCTCCGAACTGGGATGTTTTCCACAACCCAGTTCAACTGGTCCCAACAGCTGGCACCCATTGCAAACGACCCAACAGGGACCAGTTGCTAGTTGCATTGCTGGTGCTGCTGCTTTTTTCACAGTGCACAAAGTCTGGTAAAAAGCCGCTCAAAAAGCAGGCAGTGACCCCACACTCAGCACATACTGTCCACAGCATGAAAAGTGTTAAAACCTTTATTATAACATGCACTTAGGTGCTCCCAAGCTTTGTTAGGAGGGATTTTCTGACATCTTGAATCTTTTCGGTCAGGAGTCTCGGGATGACTGCCACAGTTTCTTCCACATTCATGCCTTTCTGGGAGCCCCACTGCCGGACTGTAGCTGAAAATTAGATTGAAATGAAGTTTTAACGTCAGCATGCCGTTATGCAGCAGTCTTGCTGGCATCTGCCCTCCCCAACTATACAGTTGGCGAGGGCGGCAACATAAGAAAATGCAAAATTCCAGCCCTACGTTTCATAAAAATTGTCACAGAAGGCAGAAATGCAGCAGCAAGTTACAAATACTACATGCAAGGTTACCTAATCTGTTGTGGCTAACGATGTATAATACAGCATGACTGATAAAAGAGCCAAACAACTGAAAATGAACAGCCGTAAGACTTGTAGTAGTGAGCAATCACAGTCATAAATTGCCCAACTAGTGCACTGCTCAGCAGACAGGCAACACTTAAAGGTGCACTAAGACGAATGTGAACTAGTCTTTTTACCACAGGAACACGATCTACACGTTCCAAGCATTCTTAGAAACTTACAATTATGGTCGTGTGCGGCCAATTTTCATAATTTAAATCGGATTAAACGTCCCGGCTGCCGCCTTTTTTTTAACTCACTGCAGACGGTAGGAGGAGTCAGCCACTTTTTCAGCCAGTCCCGTGGCAGCTTGCCGCTCTGCCATCGGCGGAGTGATACGTAGGTATCGGCGAAAGCAGAGTCCACACGTATTTTTATTTCCATGGGCCTAATTTGCGGCTATGTAACCTCTGACTGTATCCATTTAATCATGGAATTAAAAAAAAAACGAAATAAAAGTGAAAGCGAAGCTGTCGCGCAACTGCCTGAAAGCCACTCCACGCGTCCTACCGTTTACGCTGAGTTATAAAAAAAGGTGGGAGCCAGGATGTTTAATCTGATTTAAATAATGGAAATCGGCCGCACAGGACAATAATTCGAAATTTCTAAGAATGCTCGGAACGTGTAGATCGAGTTCCAGTGTAAAAACACGAGTTCAGCTTCCTCTTCAGTGCACTTTAATGCATTGAGATCAAGATAGGCTGTGACGCTTTCTGAGGTCATTCACAATTATGGTAGACTTCAGACACCATTCATCACCGATGGTTAGACCTAAGCGATCACACGTAAATAATTCACTGCGGCATACAATGAATGAAGAACCAGAAAAGATTAGGATTGGAAGTCTGTTCTCGAACTCTCCCATTACCTTCAATGACGGCAATCTTTTCAGGTGTCAGCGCCTGCTTTGCTGGCTACCCCAGGGCTCTTTTGGTGGGTGCCACAGAGCCACTAACTGAACGCTCAGCCAGCACTTCACTTGTCCATGTGGCCTGGACCGCATCTTTGCAGACAAGTCTAGCTTTCTTTGCGCTGAAAATCTTCCTACTTAAAACAGTGCGCTGGGACAGGACACAGTCGAGAAACACACAGACACAGCACTTGACAGCCTGGCTGTCAAGTGCTGTGTGGTTTGTCTTGACAGCCTGGCCCACACTAATAACTACACCTTTTGTTAGGGGAAACTGTGAAAGAAATGAGAGATAATTAGCACAAGTTTTGATAGGACTGTTACAAATATCAATTATGAGTACACAAATGGTCAGTAAAGGCAAAAAATTTGCATTGCCCAGCGCGGGTTGACCATGTTAATATTTCACATGCACGGCAATGTGAACCGGCATGGTGGCTAAGTGGTTAGGGCAATCAGCTACTAAGCCAGAGGACCTGGGTTCGATCTCAGCTGCTGCAGCCACAATTTGATGGAGACGAAATGCAAAATTCGCCTTTGTGTTGTCAGTACATCCAGAGCCCTTCACTTTGGTGTCTTCATAGCCCATGTATCACTATGAGTCGTTAAACGACACGACTTGAAATTTATTTCTTGAATTTGCACGCCAATATTTTTTTTATGGGGTTTAACGTCCCAAAGCGACTAAGGCTATGAGAGACGCCGTAGTGGAGGGCTCCGGAAATTTCGACCACCTGGGGTTCTTTAACGTGTACTGACATCGCACAGTACACGGGCCTCTAGAATTTCTCCTCCAAATAAATTCTAGCCGCCGCGGCCGGGATCGAACCCGCGTCTTTTGGGTCAGCAGCCGAGCACCATAACCGCTGAGCCACCCCGGCGGCACATGCCAATATCACTGAGTACATTTTGACTTAGCAAGGTATCTAACAGCAGTATTAATTATACTGAATATAAAAGCTTGTCACCTTAAACATCTTGTAAAGGCCTTCATTTCAGCTGCGGGTCATCATTTGAGATGAGTCTGTTCGTTTTTCCATACTTCCCATTCTTGTGCACAACAAAGCCTACATACACAGAATTCAATGCCTGTCAGTTTGACCTGTGCACTTACTAGACTAGTGTGTATAGCATTGCTGAAATAGAACAAAATTTCTTTTATGTGCCCTTTTAATTAAATACAAGAAACTTGCGTAGCCAGGCTACATACGGTAACCGCAGACATAGAAATCTGGAAGAAAATATTTTTGGTAGCAACTCCAATAACTGCACACTGCAGGGGTCAGATGTTTATTCTTAATTCATTGTAAGTTCAAGCTGCCCAGACAACGTTAAAATAACAGAAATTCGACCACCAGTGCTCTTTTCAGTATGCAGCCTTTCTCCCCCGGTGCCTTTAAACACTCATGTGACCATGCACCAAAATGGCTTACGTCAAGTTCCTATAAGATTACTTACAGATCCATCTGACAGGTGGCAAAAATCTTCAGGCACTGTAAAGAACAAACCAAAAACAGGAGATGAACAAAAGTGGCATGTTTTCACCTTGCAAATAAGTCATTTTTTTAATTACAATGTAAATAAAATTTAATTATTGAGAACAGAGGTGCAGCTAGGTGTCCAGCTTAAATAATATGCTGCTAAGAGCAAATCAGTTATCTCAATCAATGTAAAAAATTCAAACCTGTTAAATAACATTGATGAGAAATTGCTAAAAGCACTGCCTGCAGTTCAAGTGGCCAAGTGCAGTAACTTTTAGACACTGAGTCAGCATAACATGCACAGTCTAAGGCATAGTGTAGAGCTCTCTATTAATTTGCACCACGTAGAATTTTTAACATGCTGCAACATTGCACTTAACACTATAATAAAAACGCAGCCAATGCAACTTAAAATCCAGTGCATGAATGTTTTCACCTGATGTGCTACCCTTGGATTCCACAATTCGTAAACATTTAGAAATATTTATTTCAGGTTCCTTCATGGCCCTTGGAGGGCATTAGAGAAGGCAGTGAGCAGTTTACAAATACGTACAGAATATATACACAACGGGTTATTTAAAACAATAGCTAACGCGCGTATTTAGCAGCATCATTACACAAGATTTCGATGTTAAGAGAATACAAGTAAACAATATTGCAAAAAAGTATGAAACGCGAAAAAACTTTAGGTTTGAGAAACAAAAGTATACAAAGTAGTGTTAAGGCATAAGGTCATTTAGAAATGACCTTCCAAGCCATGAATACGAATTTCCAAGCCATGAATACGATAACAGCTGCTGAGGCAGCACAGCAGGTGCTGCTGGCTGTGGCAACGCACATCACTGCAGTAACAGTGCAAAGCTTTGTACAGGCCATTCACCAAACAATATGATAGCACTAATATGAGGGTACGAACTATTAAAACAGTGGCTTTGAAGAACATTTGTGTAACAAGGCAAGGACAAAGCTCTTCCGTTACTTGATCTAACATTAACAAATAGTTATGTTCACGTAAAAGTTCTGATGGCCTCCTGTTTATAAAAATGATTTACTTATGAGGTGCACGCTCTTTGTCGGGCAGAGAAGCTGGCCCCATGACCTGGCTGTCATCAGCTGGAGAGCATGTCATAAAAAGAGACGAATAATAAAGACAGCAAAATTAGAACTGAATTTCTCCTTACACCCACTGTAGCCACAATGAGCTATTTTACTACTAAGTGTTAGAATATCAGACAGTAAAAATGCTTACAGCATGGTGGCAGTGGCGACACGCTATTGCTTGGACCTGCTGTGTCTGGCTCCAAGCTGCTGCTTGACCCTGTCAAGGCTCCCGCACTGCACAGGTTCATGGCTGCACTGTGTGCAGGTGAAGAACTTGCATCTGCAAGTCAAGGACACATCACCAAATAGTGTTTTGCCTCCCCAATTACTGGGCACTTTCAAGCGAAATTAGAAATTAGACATTGCGGTGTTACCAACCTGCAATTATTGTACTGGAGGTTGATATGACCTGAAGGAATGTCCAGTAAACACTAACCTTCCCACACAAAGGGGCCCATGCTAGTTAGATCCTAAACAATATGCACATACTAAAGAAGCTGCCATTCTTTTAGTAGCAAACATGCTGCAGACAAATGACGTCAAGATGTTCAGAAGCAGTAATAACATGCATCAAGCTTTCCAGTTAACACAATTTCAATTAAAGGGGAGAAGGGACATCAAATCTCACTTGTGTCCGTCATTGCTCATACATATAACAATACTATTTACCAACATTAACATTTTAATGGAAGAACTGCCTCAACATACCAACACTGGATTTTATGCACTGCACGACCAATCTACTGAAAAATTTGTAATACCAAAATCACGGTGCTTATTCGAGCTTCTAAAGAGTGTGCAGCCAGAAATCATATTGCCCATGCAGTGATGAAAACAATAGCAACATCTATTTCCCCCATCACCGCAAACAAGATTAACTACATATCCGCACTTGTGAGTCTGCTCAAGCAGTGGCAATGTAGCATAACTATATAACGAGCTGGCAGTAACAAGTGCATGCTTTTTTGACGATCAAAACTGAGCTGATGTAATTCATAAAGGAGGATTGCATGAGAAGCAGCGGATGCCATTTTGGCGTACAGCTTCAACTGTGCAGGCAGTTATAAGGCGATTAGACATGCACACAGCACCTGCCGGCCCCTACGCCAAAAATGGCAGTCATTGTAGCTTGAGTGCTCCCTCTACAAGCACCCATATCAAAGCTTATAGTGTTGGATGTTACAATTGCTCTGTCAGCATGCTTCCTGGTGAAAAAAACCTCTTTGTTGGACCAGTTCTATGCCCTCCCCCATTTGTGCCCTGAACTTGAGTAACAAAAGCATTTTTAAAGCAAGATGAAGAACAGGTGAAGACAGGTCTACGTTTGACAACTCCCGCATTTTACCTTGCCACAAATTGTTACTCTGGGCACAGGAGAAATTTAGGTTACATGATCAGACACCAAAATGATACTACTGTCTTGCTAGCCAGAGCACAATCACTGCATGAATAAAAAAAAAGTACAATGAAAATGAATTGCCAGAAGTGCCCCTCTTTTTATGCAGTGTTCCACTGAAAAGAAAAAATAAATCTTATACACAGCGAACAAAATTAAAAAGTGAAGGGTTTTGCAGGACCAGCAGATAATGGCTAGAGTTCTGCACTTTTTGTGCACTGTAACAATACAAGCACTGCACATAACTCAACAACGTGCATAACACTAGTTAAAACCTCGTAATGCTTTTCAATCATTTTCAAAACATCCAGGCTTTGATTATCAGTTAATAATTAAGGATCTAATCGCATCACAACCAGCCGGCCATAAAAATAGGGAGAAGGGTTAGTGTGGAAGTACTTGCCCTGAAATATTTTGCTTTCCAAGCAGCGCTGGAGAGATTCCACTTGGGAGACAAGGAATTCCTTGTCTCTTTGCAGCCCCTGAGCCTTCTTCTTCCGCATTTTTTTTTCAGCGTTTGCTCGCTGAAGTACTTCATATGAGCAAAGCGACTCATCGTCCCCCGATGAACTTGATATCGAGTAGCGCCGCTTCCGGCTCTGAAAATTCAGAATAAACTATCAAGTAACATACTATCAAGGCCATCAGCCCTAGGTTTACTTATATGCTGCTTACCTGCCCGTGGAAGGATGAGTCAGAAGGCGTCATTCTCTTCTTCTGCGCACTCTACAAGTGCTTTTCAAAAATTGCCTTTTAAGCAGCACTCCCACTGCTCTCTTTAATCTGCTTCTTTTTCATGGCAGCCTAGTGCAAAGAGGAGGCACATTTAGCACTTGAAAACAGAATTATGGAAGTGAGTGCAGGCAATTGAATATTTTGATCATTATATGAGGCTTGCATGCCACTGTAGCAGGTGAGCATACCTGCTTTTCCTTTTTCTGCTGGCTTTGAATAGGCTCCAAATCTTCTGGGACTTCTTGCGCTCTGATTTTGGGCATTGTTACTCTTTTCTCTTACATTTTTTCGGTGAGTTCATCACGGGTTTCCACGCAGATTGTGAAACAGATGGAATATATTATGACCTGACAAAAACGCCAACAAAAGCAACAACAGCAGTACGGCGGGCCAAATGCACCAAAGTTAAGCCAACTAGTAGGCACACACATGTGCGCTAGTTTTAAACTTACGCCATGCGAAGCAGCACGAAAAGAAGCCAACCAATCCATTTCCATGTCGGTGTTTTTGCAGCCAATATGCATTTCTGTACTCCGATCGCCAATATGCCCTTAACTTCAGTTCTCTAGTAGGCAAGGAATTAATAACATCAAGCATGCTTTGGCTCGGTCGAACCAGCGCTCCACGTGTTTGGCACCCTATCGTAGCGCGAATTACGTTCCTGCCGCTGCTGGCATTTGCGCTCGACTAAAAATTTGCTGGGGTTTGGCTTTGGTTAAATTTGGTAGGTTGCGTAAGCATCCATAGCATTCCGTTCGGGATCATCACCGGTTGTAGACGATTCGGTTTCGATAGAGGCGCGGTGCGCCCGTCTAGCAGCGTCTTGAGCGCGCCGCTTAGCAAGGCGCCGTTCGCGTTCTTATCTGTCCCCGAAGCCCGTTGTCGTTTCCTGGCTTCGTCAAGCCGACGTAGCCTCCCTTTCTGTTTATCAGGCGGGATAACGACGGAGCCGGCAAGCGAGCGAACGCATTTTATACCCCCCCCCCCCCCCCCCCCCCCCGTTCTCCACACTCCGCAGCTGGCGACAGCGCGGCGAGGGCAGCGCCTCCACTCGGCAGCGGCGCGGCTGCAGCTGTAGTGCGCCGCGCCTCGCGCCGACCTTCAAGGTCAAACGTGGATCGCGGCCGCCCCGACGCGAAGGGCTGAAACCTGTCGTAATATTGCTTACGCTATAAAATAACAATCCGCTCAGGCAATCACACGAACGCCACAGAGCGCTGAATGTCTGATTCTGTCTACGCCAGTACGATAGACACGTCGCATGGAGATAGTGGTGTTTACGTTCCGAACGTCGGCTATAGGAGACGCCTTTGGAGAGCTCGAACTGGTTTACACTACCTGGGATAACTGAACGTGCACTGGCATCGCACAGTGCACAGGCGTTTTTGCATTTCGCCTCAACAGAAATTCCGCCGCAGGCGGGATTCGCTCCCGCGACCTTAGAACCAGTAGCCCAAAGCCAAGTCATTGTCAGCCAGAGCGGCGGGTCTTGACACATGGTTACAACTTACCGGCTAGTAGGAGGACCTGCGCGTCATAGTACCCGGCGTCTGATCCGTCCCCTTCTTTATCGATCCAGAGTACCGAATAGGCAGACTTGTTTAAATCCTTTGTTGTCGTCGGGCGAAACTGCCCAATATCGGACGCTGGCACCACGTGCAGCTTCCTGTCGATGTCTGCGACGAATCTCACTAAGGCAAACATATTGGGCCAAGGATCTTAAGCCTGAATCTAACTTCAGAATATGTTATAAAATAGCCAGGCCCAACAACACACTGACAATACTATAGAGTTGACAACACAGCTACCGGCAACACGGCAAGTGCAGCCAGTGACAGCGATGGCGATGGCTACTGCTGGTTGTGTTCAACGCGATTCAACGACGACAGACAAAATTAGAGATGTCGCACCAAATGCGCAAGAATGATGAGGCAAGTATTTCTGGTGCTTTTTGTGAGGGTTTGCTGCAATCGTATAAAGATACTGATTATATAATTTAGGATATGCTCAAAACTTACTTTTTGGGGCCATATTGGCGAAATCCGCAGCCGCATCAACATCGAAATCACCATTAGCCGCACGCACGAAGCGTGTATGCACGGTTTGTTTTGATCGTTTTGGTGCATGTTTTGATGTCTTGTTTGCGATCTGTTGTGACCTTCTAGTCGCGTTATCGAAACAGCTTTATGCGGCCTCGCAAGCGTTACCTGACGCCACACCAAGTGTTGCTGACCTTCCAAGCACGACAAGGTGGTGATGTGGACAGGCGAAATTGAATCCTCTCCCAGTCCCTGCAGACGATCAGTCCCGGACTGCCAGTAACACAACATCACAGTCAACTGTCCAGCACGAGGACAGCACAGTTACCGAAACAACGCCATCCCTTGAAAATGGCACGAATGCAGCGCAGTCGCAAACAAATGAACAGCAGCAGGAAGGGCC
Organism: Amblyomma mixtum; assembly: GCF_055824585.1. Lineage (NCBI taxonomy): Eukaryota > Metazoa > Arthropoda > Arachnida > Ixodida > Ixodidae > Amblyomma > Amblyomma mixtum. The sequence goes on along the minus strand of NC_143014.1, from coordinate 369,066,092 downwards.
GAGACACACCGCACCGCCGGATAATCCTGCTAAGGAGCCTGAAAATACTGGAAGTGCGTGCGACACGCAGCCGCCCGACGACGACGTTGACCAACACGAAGAGGCAGACTGAGCGCCCAGGATCTGCTGGTGCTTGCTGTAAACATCGCAGCTGAGTTTGCATTGCCTTGGAAAGCAGTGGAAGCTCTACAGAGGATATTGGCATATGTGCTTAAAAGGCAGGACCTGCCGGAAAGCAAATATTCTTTCAAGAAGAGTGCTGGCGTAAGCCTGGAAGACGCCAAATTTAATTTTTACTGCAATGAGTGCCAGACACTTGTTGCGGAGACGTCGGGCCGCCTAGCTGACCGGAACGGAGTCCGCGGAAGGTGCTCGATTTGTGGCGAGGGATATTGTGGACAAAAAATGCTCATGGATAGAAATTTCTTCCTGATCCTACCACTGGAGCGTCAGATCAAGTTGCTTCTTGCTGACAAAGAAATATCCGAAACGCTCCATGATCGGCTGGAAAATATAAGTACTAATGACGGAACTTGTGAGCAAATGGCAGACATCACAGATAGTCGAGCTTACAGGAAGGCTCGTCAGAAGATGTCGCCGAATGATTTGACCGTGCCCCTAACTCGGACATTAGTCCTATTTTAAGTCGTCCAAGTATATAGCATCTGGCCCGTCCAGGTCTTGGTAAACGAGCTTCCCGTAAATCTTCGTCACAAAAATGTGCTCACAGCCATGCTCTGGTTTGGGCAGTCGCACCCAAACATGACTCTGCTTCTGAACAGCTTCGTGCAACAAATGGAGCCCTTGGCAGTTGTCTGTGTGACATGAAAAGATGGCACAGAGGACATTCAGTCAAGGGTACGTGTATACTGCATTTTGTCAATATATTTGCCATCGAAGCCACCAGTATGCTTTGTGGCCAGTCTCCTCCACTATACTGGATAGTTCAGCAGCGTAACTTAATTGATGAAAGGTACCTGCATGTTATAACATTTTTAGAAAAACTACACACGTTTTCCGAATGAAAATAAGAATATTGTAACAATGTGACCGGTGACCACATATAGTTTCGCTTCATGGTTACATGCATGGAGTATATGCGCTTAAGGACTGAGAGTCACAGCCCTTAAAACATGCACGGCAGTGAACTGTGTTTCCTTTGCGGCATGCATTATGTTCTACTATAAAGAAAAAGCTGAAAATTTGTGTGTATATTTGAACCACCTTGTTCACAAAAATGACAAATATGGCTGAAAATCATAATGAATTCATGTACGCCGCCCACTTCCAAGCTCACGGGATAGTAGCGATATTCTTGAGAAAAACGTTTTTGCTCCCAATTAGTTATTTTCTTGTGTATTCCAGAACTGTTTCTCCAACGCAAAAATTATGTACAGTGCCCTTTACTAGAAGATTCCACAACGTTAGAGAAGAAAAGTTACAGCGCGGACAGCATCTCTTAGGCGCGCTATAGAAATTCTCGACGTCCATCTCTGTTTTAAGGTTTTTAAAAGCAGGTCTCTTTTCTAGGTACGAAATGGCCCACCCGTTTTGTCCAGTTGACATTTTAAATGTAGCCGACATCACGGTCTTAGTGAAAAAATTCTATGCACTTCGAGAAAAATTGTGAAAAGTCGCATGCATGATGAACGTAGATGGCATGGCGCAAAGGGATATACTTTGAACTGCTAGAATTAGCTTATCACTCATGAGCTGGATGCTAGCAAACAAGGGATATGTTGGAAAGCTTTATCAGCGTACCGGTGTAGCTGGCTTGACTGAGTCCCTTTCTGCACGTGTCTCTCTCATGCAGATTCACTGCTTCAGCTGCTGTGCTGATGCCCCGGCGAGGACAATAATGCAGAATATGCTGCAATTTAATGGACACACTGGCTGTGGCTGGTGCCTTCACCCGGGCACTGTCATTGATGGTAAGCACTTTTCTGACTTTTTAGCCTCTGGAGAAAGTAATAATTGTGCAAATTATCTTTATAAAACCAGATGTAAACTGCCGTTTTTACAGATAGTGGTGATTTTGCAAGCGTAAGGAATTATTTGTTGGCCCTAAGAAAAAAGGTTATTTCAAGTATGCAGTAAAATGCACTCATTTAACATCATGAGTGGCAGGAACAAATTGCTATGTGTGGAATTTTAGCGTAATTTGGTTCTGTTCGAAAAGCTGGCATAAAGCTGGCTGTGTCACTGCGATGACATGAATTTGTGCCCATAAAGCCACTCATGCTTGCACTATAACCAACCTGCCTGCTTCTTTTGGTTCTGTTTGCGAGTGCGAATTGCCAAGTCTGCTGTTCTCACTACTAGCATGCAGCATTCTTTACTGGATGTAAAACAGTGACACATTGGCATGTTTGTGTTCGCGTAATGCAGCTGAGGTTTTTATTTGCCTTCTATGCTTTAAAAAATATCTCAAGCTGTGACCACTTGCATCTGTAGACGTTGGGGCTAAGTACAAGCTGTAACGCTGCGAAATGTTTATAAAATGTGCAGCTAGTACTGTTGCAGAGTACATGCAGAGATATCAAAGTTCTTTGTTGCAGCTTCTTTTATGTTATTCATATATAAAGCAGAAAACATTATTTGTTTTGTATGTGACTTGCTGACCTTAATATATCACCTGAACTTTTTATTGCAAACAGGAAACTCTGAGGTATACAGTTGATAACCCAGCACCAGAGAGAAGCACTGATCAGACTATTGAACAAATGAAGGAAGCAACAGCGAAAAGTAAAACCATCCAAGGTGTGAAGAGACCCACAGCGTTGATAAATCTATCTAACTTCGATGCAATCTGGGGGTTCACCCCAGATTACATGCATTGCGTTTTGCTAGGCGTAACACGGCAGGTTACAGATCTCTGGCTGTCAGCTCCAAAACGGCCATATTACGTTGGCTGTCCTGAAAAACTGGAAATAATTTACAAGGATCTGTGCTCTGTCAAGCCACCTTTATGCCTTCACAGACGACAGCGCTCACTTCCCTTAAACAAGTTTTGAAAAGCCACTGAATGGCAACAGTGGCTCCTTTTTTTGCGCTACCATGCCTAGAAGGCATTTTGTCCACAAAATACCTTGAGCATTTTGCATTGCTGGTTGATGAGATTTCTCTTTTAGTACAAGATGTGGGGACAAAGGCTGACATTACATAAAGTGCGAACTGCTTAGTGAAATTCGTGGTGCAGATGCAATTTCTTTATGGAGAGCACAACATGACTTTCAATCTTCACCAGCTTCTTCACATGGCCAAGAGCACAATTGAGCAGGGACAATTGTGGGCGCACTCGTGCTTTGCGTTCGGGTCGAACATTGGTCACTTGAAGGAGCTGGTCACTTCAGCTAAGGGTGTGCCGCTTCAGATTGTCGAGAGAGTTTTGATGGCCAGTTTTCTGAACAGTCTCAAGGCCCTTTCCAGCCATCAGACACAGGAGTTTCTGAAAAATCGGCATGTCTGACACCGACAGTCTGTCGTTGTTCTTGGCAAGAAGAGCGAACTGCCACAGCCACTCTGAGTTTGTTCAGAGCCAGATTGGCCACATAATAGGCGGTCACGTTGTGGAGCACGACAGAGTCAGAGCATCTCGGTATGTGTTTCACAACGAACAGTACAAAAGACCGAACAAGACAGATAGCACTGCTGTGATGTTTCCAATCGAAAGTGGGCATAAAGATCAGCCATATCATTTCTTTTGAGGACATTTATCACCAGACTAGGGTTTTCGCAAAAGGTCGCTAATTCTCTACTCCCTCAGCTTATCAGAGTGCACACATTTTGAAAGCTGAGGAGGTCCGACATGATTATCTTGTGCAAGTCTGCCAGGATCTTCACCCATGTATCTTCATGAAGGGCAGAAAAAAAAACTTTTTTCATATTGCTAGCCTTTAAGGATCTTCATAGGGGCCAGTGAGCATACCTTGCTTCCTAATGACTTCAGGGTGATGTTCAGCTATTTATTTTTATGCTTTAGTGTTTTAGTTGTTTTAAGCATCACATTTTGTTCTGTAAGTTTCAGTCAGTGAATTGTGGAATTTATTGTACCAAAGCGACACATAGGCTTTGAGGTACACTGTAGTTAAGGCATTCGAATTATTTAGACCGCCTGGGGGTTCAGTAACGAGCATCGATGTGGCATAGCACATAAGCATTTTTTTGTATTTTGCTTCCATCACAACCCACCCGTGACTGGCCTTCAACCAGCAGCATTGGGACCAGAAAGTGAACGCCAAAGCCACCACAGTGGGTCACTATGTATTTAAGGAGGGACAGTGTAACCAAGGATGGTGAAACTCGATTGGTCATTTCGAGGGCCCCCTGCAGACTGCCAAGCCTTAGTCGTGCTGGTACCTTGATTTTAAAATGCATTTTATATTCCTATTATGGGTTCCCTAAGGAATTATTGTTAACTGTTAAGCAAAATCAGTGTTGGAATACATTATATGGAGACGTATCGCCATGCTGTTCAAAGGTGATAGCCCTCAATCAATAATTTCCTGAAGTTAACAGGTGGAGCGAGGCATATTTGGTAATCAAAAATATGCTAAAGACAGTATTCATATTTCATCCCAGGCAATATGTAATTCCTCCAAACTTCAACTTATGAATGTGGGATCCCACTATAAATTGTTCACATCCTGTTAACACATGGAGAATTTTTAGCAAAAGCTGACCTCGAAAATTCAAGTTGATAGTGATATCAGAACTTTCAGACTGCACAGGTGTCCTTGCATTTTTTTTTCTTACTAGTGCCAATCAAGCTCATAGTCTACTATACACTTTTCTTGCCCTGTGTCAGTTGCTATTTCTGGGTGTGGGGAGTAGCATAGATGCAAAAGAAAGTGATCTTATTTATTAGAAACATAGCATACCGATTGAACACGGAGGCATTATTAACCCATTTCATGAATATCAGAAACTCTATGTATATTAGCGCTGAGATATAAAAGGTTGCTTCACCCTAACCAAGATTCTTTTTTAGAATTATGCTGTCTTTAAGCATATGATTCCGTGCGTAGTTATCAAATCCACAGTTTTAGTGTATCCCCTTTTTTGCAAAAAATATAAGCATCAAATGCTGCACCACAATACTCTCCGTCCCTGTTCAATAAGTTTCTTTGGTGAATGTTTGTATAGAAAATTGTTCCCTACAAAATATTCCTGACATTCATGAGATATTCATGGCGTTGTTTTTGTGGCTGTAACATTGTGTCACTTGTGTTTGAATTTGTGTTTGCCTGTCACATCACTTCGAGCTGTGTAATATTGAATTTTGCACGTGACAACCATGTTACTTGATTATACTATAAGGAAGGTGTGGATCGTAAATGCCAAATGTTTTGATTTTACACTTCCCACACCAGTGACATGATGTTTTTTATTTCTTTTACATGTGTCCCTTACACTGCGCGCCCAGTATGTGGGGTACTCAGGCTTTCTGAAGTGAAAATTGATTCCATATTTTGGCTGCGCCTACCCTCGTGATTTCTGGTAAAAATGAAATGCAACAGAGACATCTTTTTATTAATTTGCGCACTTTTTTCATGTCATTGTCGAAGTACAGGTGGCCACATCTAGATGTGCGAAACATTGTGGCTGTATACCGGGTGTCCCAGTTAAATGTAACCAAACTTTTAAAAAAGGCGAAGTGTCCTAGTACAGTGAAACCAACTGAGGGTTGTTCATAGTCGCGTGGCCTATTTTTTCGCCCTTCAAAGTTAATTAATTAGTTAAGTTTAATTAGCTATCTTTTTTATTATTGACTTCAGAAACAAAGTGTAAATGAAAAAGTTTTAGATCGTCTCGAAAAACCGCTAGTAGTGCTGTTTCCGTCAAGTTACTATTTACATAGCTTCATTTATTGGCCTTAAAAGAAAGTGATCCCGTGACCAGCTGCTCGCTCACTTCTCTGCCACAATGTGCACCCAAAGTCTCATCGAGGAGAGGACTTCAGAATAAACGGATTTTATTCTTTAAGGTGCGTCTTGGGACGTTGAAGTGGCACAGTTGTCATGTGGAAGCTTTTTCTTATCGCGCGGGTTATGGTTAAACGCCGGTAAAAAAGACTACTTTACGTGAATATTACTTTCCTGAAAATGTCTCAGTAAGCTGTTTCTCAAAGCGATCTACAACTTTTCTATTGACACTTTGTTCCTCAAGTCAATAATTAAAAAAATAGTTAGTTAGTTATATTGATTTTAATGGCGCAAAAGCAACTGAGGCTATGATGCGCCAAACACAAGGTTAGAGTTTTTGTTAAAGGTGAAGCTTTTATGCTTAGAGTTTGTTTAAAACACTGGCTTCCCTGAGAAACCTAAAAATACAAGAGATGTCAACCAGTGCTCGATCACCTAAAAGTAACATGGGGTGTAAAGGGATGCTTTCTCTGTAAAATGTTGTGAAATATTTCTTTCTTAGTTCTTCTAGTTTTATGCATGAAATTAAAATGTGGTTCACCGTGAGTTCAGCACCACACATTTCACAGAGAGGTTTGTTCTGTTTGGTTAGTAGAAAGCTGTGCGTGAGGTGGGTGTGTCCAATGCGGAGCCGACATAAAATAACTTCGGTAAAACGTTCTTGATGCCTACATGATTGCCATTCCCCTAAAATTGGTTTCACAGAATGTAGTTTGTTGTTTATGTGTTCTTGCCATGCAGCCTGCCACTTATTTCTGAGTTTACTGGTGATAAACTTTAAACAATCCCTGAGCGGTATGTTCACTTGCTTTATTTGGCCATTCCGGGCTTGTGCAGCGCATACATCTGCTTTCTCATTACCTACGATTCCAACATGGCTAGGAACCCAGCAGAATTTAATGTTATGTTTTTGTTTTGTGATTTTAACAATGTTATGTATGATGTTACCTATTATGGGTTCAGCAGCATTTCTGGAGTGCAGTGCTTTGAGCATACTCAGGGAATCGGTGTAAATGATGCTATTTTTGATGTTTTCTCTTACTATTTTTTCTACAGCTACAAAGATGGCATAACACTCAGCAGTAAAAACCGATGCGCATTCTGGTAATCGCATTATCTGTTTATTTTTTCTTGAATTACTGCACTTCCAACGTGACTTTCTGTTTTTGAGCCATCTGTATAAAATTCAATGTAGGTGTCATACTTTTCTTGTAGTGCAAAGAATTCCTGTAATATGTACTCATTTGGCGCTTGCTTTTTATCTAAATGTGTCATTGTGAGGTCACATACTGAAGGCAGGCTGTACCATGGTGGCAAATATTCATTCCTTTGTGCAATATTCGGTAAGCAGTCTAGTACTGTTAGCTCTTCACATTTGTCTTCAAAGCGCAATAGTAATGGTCTGATAGAATGTGGTTTGTTGATGAATAATCTTTTAGATGGGCACTTGGTGACAACCGGATGGCAGAGATGTTTCGGAAGAGAACGGATTTTTAAGACGTATGTGCATGTTAGTGCGATTCTTCGGTCCTCAAGAGCGGGCTCATTAGTTTCAACGTATAGGCTGGCTACTGGTGATGTTCTGTATGCTCCAGATGATTGGCGCAGACCAAGATTATGAATGGGGTCTAATCTTTTTAAGTAGGATGCTCTTGCCGAACCATATACTATGGACCCGTAGTCCAGCTTGGAGCGCACCAGAGAGCGATATATTTGTAAAAGGCTTGCTCTATCGGACCCCCACCGCTTCCGTGAGAGCACTTTTAAGATATTGAGGACTTGAGAAGCTTTATTTTTAAGGTTGTTAATGTGTGGTAGAAATGTGAGTTTCTTGTCGAAAGTTAGGCCTAAAAATTTGTGTTCTTGTTTAATTGGTAGCGCAGTGTGATTCAGGTATAGATTGGGATCGACGTGTAGGCCTCGTCGCAATGAGAAAAGAACAGCTACTGTTTTTTGAGGAGAAAATTTAAATCCATTTCTGTCTGCCCAAGAACCTAGTTTATTTAGTGTGATTTGTATTTGTCTCTCACAGGTTGATATACTGGAGGACGTGCATGCTATTTGTAGGTCTTCTACATAAACTGAATACATTATGGACTTGGGTATTACTTTAGCTAAGGAATTCATTTTTACTATGAAGAGTGTCGTGCTTAGAATGCACCCCTGGGGTACGCCGTTCTCTTGGGTGAAAGTCATGGAGAGAGTTGCTCCTAGGCGGACTCGGAATGAGCGGTTAGCCAGGAAGTCGTTCAAGCAGTTCAACATCCTGCCGCGGATACCTAGCTCTGCTAGGTCACGGAGGATGCCGAACTTCCACGTAGTATCGTAGGCCTTCTCCAAGTCGAGGAAGACCCCAATACAGTGCTGATTGTGGATGAACGCCTCCCGGATGGTGTTTTCTAGGCGGACAAGATGATCTGTGGTCGAGCATGTTTTCTTAAACCCACATTTGTGTGTATCTAATAGTTGCCGAGATTCAAGTACGAAGGTTAGTCTAATGTTTATTACACTTTCGAACGATTTAGCAATGCAGCTGGTGAGGGCTATTGGTCTGTAACTGCTAGGACTTGTTGGTGGTTTTCCGGGTTTGAGAAAAGGTATTATGACTGCTTTTTTCCACTCGTCAGGTATATTTCCAGTTATCCAGATTTTATTAAAGAATTTTAACAGTGCCTCTACAGCAGCCTCCGAGAGATGGGCAAGCATAGCGTAATGCACGTTGTCTGGTCCTGGTGCTGTCTTTTTTCCAGAAGATACCTTATTTAATTCTTGCAGTGTGAGAGGCTGGTTGTAATCCTCATGTATACCTGCTCCGGATGGGAATTTTTGTTTTTCAGCTATTGCTTTGTGTTTCTGAAATGTGTTTGTGTAGTTGGATGAACTTGAGATCTCAGCAAAATGCTCGCCCAATATGTTGGCCTGTTCTTCTAAAGATGTTTGTGTCCCGGGTGCTGTCAAGAGAGGAAGTGTGAAAGGGGTATGGTCACCAGTAAATTTACGAACTTTTTCCCACATTTTCTTTGATGTTATTGAACTATTTATTGAGGAGACATATTTCTGCCAAGAGGTTTTTTCTGCATTTCTTCGGACATACCGCACTCTGGCTTTTGCCTTCTTAAAGGTAAGTAAGTTCTCTGCAGTGGGATATCGACGCAGAGCGCTCCAGGCTTTGTTTTGTTGTTTTTTTGCTAATGTGCATTCTTGTGTCCACCACACTTTATGTTTCTTTTGTGCAAGTCCTGTTGTTTGTGGTATAGCGAGTGTTGCGGCCGATATTATGCATTCAGTAAACTTCTCATTAATTTCATCTGTGCTAAGGTCGTCACAAAATTCCTTTTCCAGAGTGGCACTTTTTGTAAAAAGTGACCAGTCGGCGAGCTGAAGTTTCCAGCGCCGTGGCCTTGTGGGGATGATTGGAGTGGACGATGAGAGCCTGATGACGGTAGGTAAGTGATCGCTGCCCATGGGGTCATTTAAAACATCCCATTTAAAATCGTTAAAAAGTAATGGTGATGCGAATGCTAAATCGAGAGAGCTCATTTTTGCTGAGCTTGGACAGCAATATGTGGCTTTTCCCGTATTTAAAACACAGACATTATTCGAAAGTATAAAATCTTCGATTGTTTGGCCTCTAGAGTCACAGCGTTCGCTTCCCCAAAACGGAGAGTGAGCGTTAAAGTCGCCAACTACCAGAAATGGCTCCGGCAGTTCATCGATCAGGTCTTCTAGATCTTGGCATGTTAATGTGATGTGTGGGGGAAGATATACAGAACATATTCTAATTGTTTTGTAGCTGATGACGCTAACCGCAACCGCCTCAAGTTTTGTTTTCAGTTTGATTTCTTGAGCCGGGACGCCGCTTTGGATGATGATTGCGACGCCTCCCGAGAGTCTACTTGCATTCTCGCGATCACGCCTAAAAGTTGTATAATGTTTTAAGATATTTGAATGTTGTGGACCAAGATTGGTCTCCTGGAGACATAGAGCTAGAGGCATCACGGACCCTAGAATATGTGTTATATCACTGTAGTTCCTCAACATTCCTCTACCGTTCCATTGAACCACAAATGTCATGTTTTTTTTTGGGTGGGAATGGAACGGAAGAAATTTACTGTTCTGGGCCCGTTACCGGGGTTCTATCTTTTCTTCGCTCGTGAGAGCCGGTCCGCCGCTGCAAAGCGGGCGGAGTGGTAGTTGTATCCATCACCTCACCAGAGGTGCTGGAGGACCGCGAAGCCGCGGATGTGTTGGTGTCAGGCCTCCCCCGACGGGGGGAAGTCCTGCGGGATGCTGGCCCATGGGCCGGCACTCCCTGGCTTAGAGTTGGCAGAGCAGCCTTGGCTGTCTCTGCCTGGGGCGTTGATGGCACTACCACAGGCGCGGTGGGAGTGGCCGCGGCAGATGCCGGAGTGCTGCGTGGTGCACCGCCCCTGCGCGCCACGTCAGCATAGTTTGGTTTGGCTGTGAAAGAGAATGTATTTGTCAGTGCAAAACGCCTTCTGGCTTCTTTGAATGAAATGTTTTCCTTTGTCTTTATGGTGATGATTTCCTTTTCCTTCTTCCAGGACGGACACGCCCTGGAGTACGCAGCATGGTCTCCTTCACAATTAGCGCAGCGTAGAGCTGCGTCGCATTCCTCAGAATGGTGGTCCTTCGACGCGCAGTTCGCGCAAGTTTTGTGGCCGCGGCAACTCTGCGATCCGTGGCCAAACCGTTGACAATTAAAGCACCTTCGGGGGTTAGGGATGTAGTGTCTTACATTTACTTTGAGGTATCCAACGTCGATGGTTTCGGGCAATGTGCATGTGTTAAAAGTCAGGATAGGTGTTTGGTATCTATTTCTTTGTTGTCCTTGCGGATCTTGATTCGATATACATCAATGACATTTTGCTCGGAAAGCCCTTCCAGCATTTCTTTCTCGGTAAGGTGTAGAAAATCATTTTCTGAGATGACGCCACGGACAGTATTGAGTGATCGGTGTGCAGTAATGGAGACAGGTGTGTCCCCAATAGACACTATGTTACAGAGTTTGGTGGTTTGGACATTTTCTCGGAGTTCCAGCAATAAATCGCCACTGGTCATTTTGGATACTTTGTAGCCGGGGCCCAAAGCTTCTGTTAAGCACTTCGATACCATGAAGGGGGATAGAATTATGGCCTGTTTATCTTGAACTTCACTGTGGATGACATGGAATTTGGCAAATGTTGGTTTCTTTTTGGAAAAAAAGTTCTCTGCTTCGTTCCGCACTCTTTTAAGAGAGCGATCAGGTTTGGAAAGGGGGGGAGCCATAAAAAATTGATGTTTTTCGGTCATGGTGCCAGCCACCCACCATGGAGTCCAACAAGGGGACGCGACAGGAACTTGAAAGAAAGTCCTGCCCACGCCAGCTGTACACCTTAACTATAACCTAATATGACTCAACTCAGGGTAGCTGGTCACACACGGTTAACCCTCGCCGCCAGGAAAAAGAGGAAAAACCGAAGAAGAGAGGGGGATACAGGAGAGTTGTAAGAAAGGAAATAGGAAAGTGAAAGATAGAGGGGAGGATAGCAAAAGGCGACTGCCGATTTCCCCCGGTCGGGTCAGGCCGGAGGTGCCGTCTACAGGAAGCTGGGGCCAAAGTGGTGTGTTGCCTCCGCCGAGGGGCCTTAAGGGTCCAAACGCTCGGCATCGGCTCAACCACCAGGATCCCCTTTTCCCCGGACACGGCGATGCCACGCACGGCTAAGCGCGGATGCTCGGGTCCGTGGTGACGCATTGTTCACCATCATCCCCCTGCGGGGATGTCCTTGCGGATGCTCGGGTTAACCCCGTGGTGTCGCCACTCACCAACGTCTGCATGCTGCAGACGCCTCCCTGCGGGGATAATTAAAAAAATAATTAATTAAGTGATGTGTTGGGTTTATTGGCGCATAAGCAGCTAAGGCTATCATGCGCCAAGAACAAGGTATGGAAAAAATATGCTTGAGCAGAGTTTGAAAACAAAGTGGATAAAAACGGTGGTGTAAAGGACCTAAAAGTTATTTTTACTAACTAGCTGAAGAAAGACAAGAATTTTAAAAAATGTCTGATAGCAGAAACTTTTAAAGGTTGGGTTACCTCCGCAGACATACTTGGCTCGGCAAGGATTTCGAGGCTCCCAACAACTCAGATAAAGACCTCAGCCTCCTTCTCGTGATTGAGAAAGTGGCTGAGGTGTATAATTGTATGTAGTGAAGCACAGGGTGAGTAGATTAGAGTTGATGAAGAATACTGGCTTCCCTTAAAAAGCTAAAAACACAGGGTATACTGACAAGTGCATCTTTGCCTAAAATCAATGCTGGATGAAAAGGAATGTGTTCTTTGTAAAAGGTAGTAAAATGTTTTTTTCTTAGTGATTCAAGTTCTGTACATGAGAATAATATGTGGTTTACTGTTAGTTCATCTCCGCACTTTTCACAAACAGGTTTGTCTTCTTTTGTACGCAGGAAGTTGTGTGTGAGATGTGTGTGTCCGATATGGAGACGGCATAAAATAACTTCGATGAAACGTTCTTCGTGGGAGCATGACTTCCATTCTTCTATAAATGGTTTTACTAAGTGGAGCTTATTATTTCGTTCAATATTCCATTGCGACTGCCATTTATTTCTTAGCTTACACTGTACCAACCTCATACACTCATTGTAGGGGATGTTCACTTTCTTTATTTCTTTGTTGCGAGCTTTCGCAGCACATTCATCAGCCTTCTCATTGCCAGTGATTCCAATGTGGCTGGGAACCCAGCAAAATTGTATGTCTTGTCCTTGTATTGTGGCGCTCGTTATGTTGTGTATGATATCACCAATTAGTGGTGTCACTGCATTTCTATGGAGAAGTGAGGTTAGTATGCTCAGAGAATCAGTGTAAATGATACTGTTCTGAATGTTCTCATTTACTATTTTTTCTACAGCCACCAAGACTGCGTAACCCTCGGCGGTGAAAATGGATGTACACTCAGGTAGCCGCACTATTTTTTCCCAATTATTCTGAACTACAGCACTTCCCACGTAGTGCGCCGATTTTGATCCAACGGTATAAAATGCTTCGTATTCTCTATTTTTCCTTGAGTGCTAAATATTCTTGTAATATCTGTTCATGTGGTGTATGTTTTTCCCGAAATTGTGTTAATGTGAAGTCGCACACAGATGGTAGGCAGTACCAAGGCGGGAGTGGATCAGGTTTGCGGGCAATATTAGGTAATATGTTCATTATGTCTAGTTCTTGGCATTTCTCTTCAAAGCGGAGAAGAAGTGGTCTGATTGCTAGAGGTTTGTTGGTAAATAGTGTTCGAGATGGACACTTTGTAACGAGTGGGTAACAAATGTGTTTAGGCTGGGAACGGATCTTTAAGATGTATGAGCGTGTGAGCATTGTTCGTCTGTCTGCAAGTGGTGGTTCATTGGTTTCTACGTAAAGGCTTTTTATGGGTGATGTCCTGTAAGCACCAGTTGAAAGACGCAAGCCCATATTGTGCACAGGGTCCAGTCGCTTCAAGTACGACGGCCTTGCTGATCCATACACTATGTAGCCATAATCTAAAACGGAACGTACTACAGAGCGATAAATCTGTCGAAGGCATACCCGATCAGAACCCCAGTGTTTGCGTGAAAAGACTTTAAGTATGTTCAGTGATAGCGACGCTTTCTTCTTTAGTGCGTTTATGTGAGGCAGGAAAGTAAGCTTTTTATCGAAGGTGATGCCTAGAAATTTGTGTTCTTTTTTTAAAGGCAGTTTGGTTTGGTTTAGGTGCAATGTGGGATCTGTGTGCAAGCCTCGTTTGAGTGAAAAAAGTAAGGCTACTGTTTTCTGTGGTGAGAACTGCAAACCATTCTTGTCTGCCCATGTTGCCAGTTTGTTGATTGTAAGTTGTACTTGTCTTTCACATGTAGATATATTGGAAGATGTGCACGCTATCTGAAGATCGTCGACATAGACTGAATATGTTATGGACCTTGGTATAATTTTGTTAAGAGAATTCATTTTTATAATAAAAAGAGTTGTACTTAAAATACACCCTTGAGGCACTCCATTTTCCTGAATAAAATCCCTCGAAAGGGTTGAACCTAGACGAACATTAAATGAACGGTTAGTCAAAAAGTCTTTAATTGAGTTCAGTATTCTGCCACGGATGCCAAGCTCAGCTAAGTCCTGGAGAATCCCGAACCTCCAGGTAGTATCATATGCTTTTTCTAAATCAAAAAAGACGCTAAGACAGTGTTGCTTGTGTATAAAAGCTTCTGTGACAGTATTTTCAAGGTGGACTAGGTGGTCTGTAGTGCAGCATCCCTTTTTATATCCACACTGATGGATATCAAGAAGTTCACCAGATTGAAGAAGAAAGGTTAGTCTTATATTTAGGACACTTTGAAGGATTTGGCAAGGCAACTAGTCAGGGCTATGGGTCTATAACTGCTAGGAGAAGTTGGGGGTTTACTAGGCTTAAGAAGCGGTACAATAATAGCTTTCTTCCATGCTTCCGGTATTTTCCCAGACATGAATATTGTGTTGAAGAATCTTAAAAGTGCGTCCACGGCTGGCTCGGAAAGATGCGCAAGCATTTCATAGTGTATTTCGTCGGGTCCTGGAGCAGTTTTTTTGCCGGCAGATAGTACTTTATTGATCTCTTGGAGGGTAATTAGACAATTGTATTTTTCATTTGTGCCTCCACTTGTTGGGAGCGTCTGTTTTTCAGCTGTGTTTTTGTATTTTAAAAAAAGACTGTGTATAGTGAGATGAACTTGAAACTGCAGCGAAATGTTCCCCTAGTATGTCTGCCTGTTCCTCTATGCTTGTTTGTGTGCCGGGTGTTGTTAAAAAAGGAATTGTGAATGGTGAAAAGGGGCCATTTAATTTTAGACCCTGCTCCCACATTTTTTTTTATGGGATCTGACTGTTGATAGATGAAACATAATTCTGCCATGAAGCTTTCTCGGCACTGCGACGGACGTACCGTGCTTTAGCTTTTGCCTTTTTAAAATTCAAGAGATTCTGATAGGTCGGATACCTACGGAATTTACCCCAAGCTCTATTTTGTTGTTTTTTAGCCTCCTTACAGTCTTTTGTCCACCATACGTTATGGTTTTGTCGCGCTACTCCTGACGACTGAGGAATAGCTGTGAGTGCGGCAGTTATGATACAATTAGTGAACTTTTCGTTTATCTGGTCGATGGTGAGATTATCTAAAAGTATATTTTATAAATTTGCCTTTGCTTTAAAAAGTGACCAGTCGGCGAGGTGAAGCTTCCAGCGCCGCGGTTTTGTTGGGATTATTTCTGGTGAGGAAGTTAATGTGATTAGTATAGGGAGGTGGTCACTGCCATATGGGTTGTCAATGATATCCCATTTAAAATCATCAAAAACAGAAGGTGCGCTAAATGACAAGTCTAAAAAGGTCATTTTCCCCGAGGTAGGGGAGCAGTAGGTGGCTTTTCCTGTATTTAAAAGACATATATTGTTTGTCATGATAAAATCTTCGATTATTTGACCCCTAGAGTCACAGCGCTCGCTTCCCCAAAAAAGGGGAGTGAGCGTTGAAGTCCCCAACTACTAGATACGGTTCTGGAAGTTCATTGATAAGTTCTTGTAAATCCTGGACTGTTAATGTAAAATGTGGAGGAATATATACAGAACAGATAGAAATTGTTTTATGGCTGACGACACTGGCCGCAACGGCTTCAAGTTTTGTTTTGAGTGTGATTTCTTGAGCAGGGACGCCGCTTTGCACGACAATCGCAACGCCTCCAGAGAGTCTATTTGCCTGCTCACGATCGCGTCTAAAAGTTTTATAATGTTTCAGGATATTTGTATGTTGTGGACCAAGATTGGTCTCCTGAAGACATAAAACTACGGGCGAGATTGACCCTAGGATATCTTTTATGTCATTGTAGTTCCTCAACATTCCTCTACAGTTCCACTGAACTAGAAAAGCCATATTTATGTTTGGGATAGGAACGATTGGGAGTTTACTTATTTTCTGGGGCCGTTATGACGGTCCTGTCTTTTTTCCGCTCAAGGGAGCTGTTCCGCCGCTGTAAAGCAGGCGGACTGTGGGATACGTCCATCACCTCGCGAGAGGTGCTGGACGACCGCGGGGAAGCCGCGCGTGTTTGAGTGTCAGGTCTCCCCCGGCGGGGGAAGTCCTGCGGGATGTCGACCCATGGGCCAGCACTCCCTGGCTTGGAGTTGGCAGACAGCTTTCGCTGTCCCTGCCTGGGGCGTGGGTGGCCCTGCTACAGGCACAGTGGAACTGGCCTCGGCAGGTGCCGGAGTGCTGTGTGGTGCTACGCCCCTGCGCACCACATCAGCGAAGTTTGGTTTTGCTGAGAAGGAGAATGTATTTGTAAGTGCAAAACGCCTTCTGGCTTCTTTAAATGAAATATTTTCTTTGGTCTTAAGGGTGATGATTTCTTTCCCTTTTTTCCAGGACGGACACGCCCTGGAGTATGCAGCATGGTCTCCTTCGCAGTTTGCGCAGCGTAGTGCTGCGTCACATTCCTCAGACTGGTGGTCCTTTGATGCGCATTTCGCGCAGGTTTTGCGGCCGCGGCAGCTCTGTAAGCCATGGCCAAGCTTCTGGCAATTGAAACAGCGACGGGGATTGGGTATGTAGTGCCTTACGTTGACTTTCAGGTATCCTACTTCGATTGTTTCGGCTAAGCTGCTGGTGTTAAATGTAAGGACCATGTGTTTAGTGTCTATTTCCTTGTTATCCTTGCGGATTTTGATCCTATGGACATCAATTACATTTTGGTCGGAGAGTCCTTGAAGCATTTCGGTTTCTGTAAGGTGGATAAAGTCAGCCTCTGAGATAACGCCTTTGACTGAGTTGAGGGATCGGTGGGGAGTCACGGACACAGAGATGTCCCCTATGGAAGCAATGTTTGCAAGTTTCGAGCACTGGATGCTCTCGCGTAGTTCAAGGAGTAGGTCGCCGCTGGACATTTTGGATACCTTGTAGCCAGGCCCTAAGGTATCTGTTAGGCATTTGGTAACAAGAAATGGGGATATGATACGGGCTTGCTTTTCTTCACAGTTACTGTGTATAACATGAAACTTAGTGAATGTCGGTTTCTTTTTCGAAAAAAAGTCTGCTGCTTCGTTCCTCCCTCTTTTGAGAGAGCGATCAGGTTTGGAAAGGGGGGGAGCCATAAAAAAGTGATGTTTTTCGGTCATGGTGCCAGCCACCCACCATGGAGTCCAACAAGGGGACGCGACAGGAACTTGCGAGCAAGTCCTGCCTACGCCAGCTGTACACCTTAACTGTAACCTAATATGACTCAACTCAGGGTAGTTGTTCACACACGGTTAACCCTCGCCGCCAGGGAAAAGAGGAAAAAACGAATAAGAGAGGAGGATAGAGGGAAGTTGTAAGAAAGAAGATAGGAAAGTGAAAGATGGAGAGAACAGGAAAAGGCGACTGCCGATTTCTCCCGGTCGGGTCAGGCCTGAGGTGCCGTCTACAGGAAGCTGGGGCCAAAGTGGTGTGTTGCCTCCGCCGAGGGGCCTTAAGGGTCCAAACGCTCGGCATTGGCTCAACCACCAGGATCCCCTTTTCCCCGGACACGGCGATGCCACGCACGCCTAAGCGCGGATGCTCGGGTCCGTGGTGATGCATTGTTCACCATCATCCCCCTGCGGGGATGTCCCTGCGGATGCTCGGGTTAACCCCGTGGTGTCCCCACTCACCAACGTCTGCATGCTGCAGACGCCTCCCTGCGGGGAAATAATTAATTAAGCTTCACTAATTAGTCAACCTTGAAGAACGAAAAAAATACTGCAGACTAGGTCACGCGACTCTAAACAACCCTCATTTGGTTTCAGACGGCTAGGACATCCCGTGTTTTTTAAAAGCTTGGTTGCATTTAGCTGGGACACTGGTATATAGAGTTCAGATGATTTGTTACTGCCTATTACTGAATGCTGTCTTATGCAGTGAATATGGTCTTTGTTTGCATATATGCTATAAAATCAAACTTTCACTAAGGATAAAGTTTGCTGTATCAATTTTGAAATAAATCTTGGCTTACAGTTTTATTTTCCTTTCAGGTGTGAATTGTTGCATGTCCAGTGTGCATAATTTCTGCCTGCTTTTTGATGCTCTATTGCAAGATCTGAAGAGGAGTCTTTAAACACAGGTGGTCAATAGCAGTATTGAGGTAACAGTCATGAGAAACCACATTTTTAACTTAAATCAAAATGCAGTTATTCGGATTTGAGTTGGGGCCAGTTGGCCCCAACTGCAGGCCGGTTGGTCCCAACTGGCCTTCATTGGAGACCAGCTGTGACCTGTGGATCCCAGCTGAAACCAGTGGGAACCAATTGAAACCAGCTAGATTTTTTTCATTTGGGTAGCCTTGTTCTGAATTCAGGGTGCCGCAAACTACAGCCCTTCAACGAAACTACAAACATCACCAGAGACTCGTAAGGCGTTTCACTTGTACAAAATGAACCATAAGGATCAGTGCCACAGCGGAAGTTTTACTACAAAGAGAAGGGGTAATAGATCACTTACCGGTTTGTCTCTCGTGCTGGCGTACGCGCTGCATGGCCGCCTTCAGATGCTGCTTTAGGTTTTGCCAGTGCTTTTTTATTCCTTTCACTTTTCTCCTCGTGGTATGGTGAGAATTCAGTTTTATGGCGACTTCTGCCCAAGCCTGATCTCGTTTTTTTTTCTTGTCAAAGACGAATTGAATTTGCTGAAGTCCCTTTTTTCGTCTTCGCTCTAATGATGACACGTGAATCGCTTGGCGGGCGGTTGCGAGGCCATGCTTGCAGTTCGTGCGTGGGTATCCCAAAGTTTGAGCCCGGCTGCGCTGCTTCTTCACGGGTGACAAAGGGCAGTTTGGTTTGCAGCCTAAGTTGAAACGCTGGGTAGGGAGGAAAGGAAGCTTGTGGACGGACAGCCTACGGCTGTGAGTCAATGTGCCGGTTTCCTAGTACTCTGCGGGGATGACTGCAGTATGCTGTTGCTTTTGGTTCTACGAAATGCGGTGCGAAGTCTCTGTGCATAGGTTGCCATCTGAGCGTTTGCATTGTTCGCGGTGCTTTGAATGCTTCCAGTAGCAGCCTCTTCCAGGAGTGAACCCCTCGCAGAACCATAGAAGTCATCTTGTTAGCTGCAGCACTGGAGACAGCTATTGTCAGAATAATGCTTTGCCCCTTGGCTACCTTGGCTAGTGGGGTGCAAATCAAGAATGCGGCCGCAAATGCCTCTCAAATGAGGTCCTCCAGCCAATGGCGTCGACCGATTTTCAAGACTCAGTAGTTAACCTGATGAAGCCACTGTTAACCACCTGTCATCACCCCTTCCTGCAATGCCACACCCTGCCACTCCTTCGGATTAAGCCCGGAGTCTTGGAAATCTATGGATGCGGTTGAGTGGAGGGCCGCCTTTGAGCGGCATTCCCCCCGCATTTTTGACTTGCACCCGCCATACAATACCCCCCTTCCCCCCACCCCTGGCGTTGAAATTCGGAAGGGAGGGTGAAACGCACCTGTGTGCACGACATACAGTTTGGATCGTCAGCGCTGCATCCAACTTCTGCACTTGGGACGGGCGCGTTGCCCTGGGAAGTGGTAACCACAACGTTCAGTTTTCAGCTGTTCAGAAAGCGCGGGAGTGTGGCCGGATGTTGACACCGAATCGCGGTCATCTATTGGACAGCGCCATGGAGGTAAAAAAAACTAGGAGAGAGTGCGCTCAGCCTCTGCAAGCCATCCTCCTCTGACGCCGCTGCCAAGGCCCCTTTGCGCACTGACTCATGGGAAATAGGCCCTCCTCCACAGTTACCAGACTGCCAACCAGCGGTGCTTTTTAGTGAACGTCCGTGCTCCGATGTAGCGCAGAAGCGCAGCGCCTGTGTTGCAGCTTTGGCGGAATGCGTACCGAGCTCGAGGTTGTCTGAAGGCTCCACGTCTCAACACTTCTGTTGATTACACTCTTGAGTTTTTGGGTGCACTGTAGAAAACTGCAGGTAAACTTTTCATCAAAGGGGGCGGCCGCGACCTCGCCACTGTTCAACTGTGGTTCATAAAGAGAATGGAGAGGAATTCCTTTCGTCGTTATACACACATACGGAGCCTTTATTTCAGCGCATGCTATAAGCGGAGAACTCAAAAGTAGGCGAAGAAACGAGCCTCTAAAAAAGGGCGCAGCGGCTTCCAGAGCACTCACGACGGACGGACGTGTTTAACGAGCGCTCCGGCGCGCTGCGCAAGATTCTGTTTCTCAGGCGGACTTCGGCCCGCCCATGGGCCCGGCACAAGTCGTGCCGAATACGCTCGCGCACATACGCGGTTCCGACGTGAAATGCAGCAGTGAAGTATTTCTCTCTCTCTCGCTGTCAAGAGAGAGTGCCGGCGGCTTTACGTCAGCCCCTGCGCGGGGTCTCCCGGCCACTGCGCACAATCACTTACAAAAAGAAGTAAACAGTATAGCCGCGCGCTCGTAGCCTCCTGTCTCGGACTACCTAATCGCGCGCGCGGCACACTGCACTAGCGGCCGAGGTGGGGCGCCCGGCCGCGTACACCGTCCCAGGTAGCACCCACGTAGCGTTCGTGTCACGGGTGCACTACCTGGCGAAGAGTGAGCGGGAAGTCAAGCCCGCCTGCTCGATGAACGCACAGAGGTTCACCATCGTTCTGTCACGGGTGCGCGCACTGCCGCGCGGCCACAGGAGCGCTTCAAGACTGTCCGGGATAGTTCCCAGCACCCTGCAGGCCGCGAGAATCTCGCGACGCGGCACTGCAGAAGCGGCACAGCGAAGGAGCATGTGCTCCGATGCCTCCACTGCGCCGCAGTCAGCGCACGCGTCGCTCGGGGACGGTGGCCGCTGCGGCGAGCGAGCAGTTTGCGCTCACCACGGAGCCGTCAGTGAACACAAGCAGATGGTCGCGCAGTTGCTCGTACAGCGAGAGAGCGAAACTGAAACCGAAATCCGGCTAAGAGCTACCACTGCCTTGTCACGTGAGGGCCTATTTCCCATGATTCTTTCCATTATATTTTTTATGACTAGGCTTCAAGATTGTGACGTCATGCTCCCTCCTAGTTTTTCTTCCTCCATGGACAGCGCGACCGCCTGTCGCCGCAGCAACCTATTTCCGTCCGATTCCCCATCTCATTCCTCGTCTGCGGCTAAATTTCCGGCCTAGATATTACTACCTACCATCTGCGATAAGTCTGGACTGCTGTTCAGTGTTTTCGGTTCGTGCAAGCGCACTACGTCTGTAGGGAAGCCCAGACTTATCTTAGGTTATAATAAGACGAGATTCGGACTTCTGTCTGGACTTAGAAGCTCGCGTTTGTGCAAGCGGATCCAGGTTTACATAGGCGAAACCGGAATATTCCCCAGAAGAATGTAAGAGCATCAGCCCGATGTCGAAAACCACAAAGTGGCTCCCAATGCGATTACCGAGCACGCGCACGGGAAAACGCATGATATGGACTGGGACAACGCTGTAATTATATCCAGAGAGCGGAACCTGACGACACGCCTTTTGCTTGAGTCATCCCTCATCCAAACGACGCCTGGTATACTATGAACCGGAAGGAAGGGGCGATGCCACTCGTGTACAGACAATCATTGCGTCATATTCTGTGTATTTAAATTTCAACACCTTGCCATTTTAGCCTCATTGGGAACAAGGAACCCGTACGCGTTCCGAAACGTCAAATAGTTACTTTGTGAAAATCATATAGTCAAATAGTTTTTAGTTTGACTTGGTCAGTGACTGTTATACTTTTGCTTCCACTAATGACTGACCAGACGAACTTTCGTTGAGCCGTGGACTATGTCCGCTACAGGAGTGTTTTCGGACAGGACGTCACGAGAATACGCAGCTATGTTTCAGTCACCCCAAGAATCACTGCTTTCCAACCCGATATAAGCTTCAACTTGTCTTCCAAAAGGGAAAACCTGGTGCCCAAGTCTCCTCGTTTGCACACGCCGATACGAACGACCTGAGGACACCAGGTCGTTCGACAAGCGGAGCGGGAACTCATCCAAGCGCGGGCTGAAGAATGTCGTCAAAAAATCAAGAACCTGGAGGCTGAGGCCTTTTTTTGCCCGGCGACAGCTGGAACACACCATTCAAGATGATTTCACTGACGTGCAACTACACGCCAACTTTACCGCCAGTTTGAGGGAACGCCAGTGCACGGCGTCTCAGGGAAGGAAACTTCAAGCTTTACGGTCGTATGGAGCGAGGAATGTCGAACAAGACCTCGTCAACCTTTCCTCCTACCAGTTCTCAAACGCCGAGGCATCCGTCCTCTCCCGCGGTCTGAACTTTAATGCCGGTCGTGCACCGGACAAAAGGAAGGTGATCTGCTCTGTGGAACAAGCTGTGAACCGGTTGCCGTCGTCCGTCCGGAACGAAGCACGCACCTGCGCCGTTGGCGTACTATCAAAATGGCGGAAATGCACGACGAGGCTCTCAGTTCTCGAAAAACAAGCCATCTGGAATATACGCTGGAACAGAGGTATTGTTCCACCTACCGATAAAGGCAACGCTACTGCGCTGCTAGACAAGAAAGACTACGACGAAAAAATGCGTGGCTTGCTTGAGGACCGAGCAACATAAGCCGTCTTGCCGCGCGATCCTACTCGAGTGGCATAAAGGAAACTACAGCAGCGTCCAGCAGATATCTTCAAGTTCGTACCTGTGGACGGGAAGAGGTTATACTATCATCTACTGTGCACGAATGGCTCCGCGCCTGCTATTTATGGACTACCCAAGATCCACAAACCAGGTGTGGCGTTGCGGCCCATCGTGGATTTCAGCAGGTCTCCACTTTACAGCCTTTCCAATTGGCTGCACCGTGTAATAAGTGCCTTGGCCGGTAAAACCGCCGCATATATGGCCAATTCCTGCGACTTTGTTGGAAAGGTACGCAAAGTACAACTGAACGAAGATACGGTGTCCTTCGATGTCACGTCGCCGTTCACCAGCGTGCCGGTCAGCCTGGCCGTCTCTCAGTGCGTAGAGCTTTTGCAGAAGGACACCGCTCTCGCTGAAGACACTCCGTTTGATGTCTCAGACCTTTCTAATTTACTCTGTTTCTGCCTCAGCAATAGGTATTTTACATACTGCTCGAAGTTTTACTCGCAGACCGACGGCACTGCCATGGGCGCCTCCATTTCCGTAACGACAGCGAATATTGTAATAGAAGCATTAGGAAGGGAAGTTGTCAGTAAATTCACACCACAACCCAAGCTTTTTCACCGCTACGTAGATTATTGTTTTTGCATCCTGCGCAAAGAGGACGTCTCTGGGTTGCTGCAGCAATTGGATGCATTCGAGGCGAGACGACAGTTCGCGGTCGAATATGAACAACATGGCAGTCTCCTGTTCCTCAACGCATTGGTACAACGCAAGGGCGATGGACTCTCCTTCAAAGCATACCGAAAACCAATGCACACAGGAAAGTGCTTAGACTTTAATTCAAATCACTCGGTTGCCCACAAAAGATCCGTTGTGTCGTTTTTGGTGACGCGTGCGACGCGAATCTGCAAAGAAAAAGACGATTTGCAAACTGAACTTCAAATTATACGTAGAGAGCTTTCGTCTAACGGCTATCCCGACCATCTTGCAACCGAGCTTTTCCAATCGTAGGGTTTTCACCGCCACTGCTGGTATTCCGTTTGATTGTGGTATAAGCGAAGCTTTCTCCCGTATTTCCGCGGAGTATAACCTACGCATTGGACATGTCCCTTCTAGCAGACATTAAAGTATGCTGGTGAAAGTCAAGGACCCCCTGCCAGATAACCGCTTTCCTGGCGTGTAAACCTGGTTAATCCAGGTTTACATAGGCGAGACAGGAAAATTCCCCAGAAGAATGATAGAGCCTCAGCGCTATGTCGAAAACCACAAAGTGGCTTCCAATGCGATTGCTGACCACGCGCACTAGAAAACGCATGATATCGACTGGGACAAAACTGCAATTATATCCAAAGAGCGGAACGTGGTGATACGCCTTTTGCTTGAGTCATCATTCATCCAAACGACGCCTGATACTATGAACCGGAAGGAGAGGACGATGCCATTCGCGTACAGATTATGTCATATTCTGGGTATTTAAGTTTCGACAGCCTGCCATTTCAGCCTCACTGTGAACAAGGAGCCAGTCCGGGTTACGAAACGTCAAGTAGGTTTTACTTTGACTTGGTCAGTAACTTTGAAAAAGGATTCGCGCAAGTTGCGATTTTCACCAGCGGTAGTTGAGCTCGGCGATGAGGACTCCGTCCTAAGCATCCTCACGCAGACACTTTTCGCTGTCTGGTCTCCGACGGTGAGAAAACAGTTGTCTGGCCAGTGGCCTCTTGTACGTGGAATTCCGTCTCGGACGTCAGCGGGGCTAGCCGGGGGCTCGGCTCGATAGTTTCGACGCTTCGTCGCCGCCTCTGATTCGTCTGTGCCGGGCTGTCTGGGGACGGTGAGCGGTAGAGGGACACTACGGGGGGACTGTGGAATGTGGCGGAGAGCAGTCGAGGTGGAGATCTTGGATGCGGCGGTGTGCTGGCTAACCGAGCGTGTGTGTGAAGTGTCAGCCGAGAGGCGGTCGGCTCGTCGCGAAACGTCTGGGCGACAAATAGCGATTACGGGGACCCGAAATCGACAGCGGGACGCCGATCTCGGACAGGACCTCGATCACCCGAACAGCTAAGCCACCGCCACTCCCACATTTACGAACTATAACCTCAATTCTTTCCTTCAAAAGTGGCTTGTATTGGTATTTCCTCTCGGCAGTCATATTGGGTGCTGTGTGTCAAAGCTAAAATTTTTTCCTTCTGTCCTGTGTCTATGCTGTGCTATTCTGGATGAAATATTGAAAGGGTTGGTTCACTTTGTTAATTAAATTCTATTCACCCTCATTTCCGACTCCTGTGCTGTGCCTCCGGTCAGCGGCTGGTCAGGCGTGGACCTATCGCCGGTTAGCCACTCGGTCCTGCTTAAAATCTGGCACCTGGGTGGAGGTGTTTGTCTCCCCTCCCCAGGTAACAGAGTCTGCGGAGCCCATTGGTGGCGTGCTCCCACTTCGTTACAGACAGCTATACTTTTACTAAGGCACCAAAAGAGCCACGAAAAGCCACGTACAAGACCACAACACGAAGAAGAGCAAGCAAAAG
The DNA here is from genome assembly GCF_055824585.1 of Amblyomma mixtum. NCBI lineage: Eukaryota > Metazoa > Arthropoda > Arachnida > Ixodida > Ixodidae > Amblyomma > Amblyomma mixtum. Next base: position 369,041,023 of record NC_143014.1, on the reverse strand, counting down.
CAGAATCTGCTGTTGATGTAGGCAATTTTGGTTTAGTTTAATGGGGTTTAACGTCCCAAAGCGACTGAGGCTATGAGAGACGCTGTAGTGAAGGGCTCGGGAAATGTCGACCACCTGGGATTCTTTATTGTGCACTGACATCGCACAGCACACGGGCCTCTAGAATTTCGCCTTCAAGAAATTCAGCCGCCGCGGCCGGGATCGAACCCGCGTCTTTCGGGTCAGCAGCCGAGCGCCGTAACCACTGAGCCACCACGGCGGCACTTCATAGAGCTATCTTAGTGTTGTATTGGGCATTCTGGGGGTTTTTTTCAGGGTTCTCGACACGCATGCACAACCTAGCTGGCCGTTCTGCAGCTGAAAATACAACGTCAAGCCCAACTTTCTTTCCAACTTTTTTCAAATTATGTGCGACTTGTCTAGGTGCAGTAAAATTGCCACACTCTTTCTCGGTCAGCATTCAGGTTTTTGACTGATTGTTGAGAGGTGTTTCCACCTTTTTTAGCAACCCCTCTGCCACTGACTAGAATACGTGAAGTGGGCAGCCGGAAGTGACTAACGACTAACCTGTCGACTCAATGGTAAAAAAACATTGCTGAATCTGATCGAGACAATTTATTGAGGGTACTCTTGAATCAGAACAGATTGTAGCCCTCTTTTCTGCAATGCATAAAGATATGCTTCTATGATGATTCTTTATTACAGCGTGAGGCATCAATTTTAAGAATTCCTAAGTTACAGAAGGACCTAATGCTGACAGTTCTACGCACTCAAGCCTTTTGCGTCAATCACTGCTTGACAGCGACAATGCTTGCTGTCCAGTAACTTGTCAAAGAAAGTAAAGGTTATGCATCCCCACTCAAGCAGCACCTGGTCGAATTTCGCATCGGCGCTACAGGACTTTTTGTCTCTCGGGCGAAGCGCGAAGTGTATTCAAGAGCTTTCTACTGAATTAATGGCAGTGGACTGGCCTCGTCAAAGTATAAGGTAAACGCTGTTCTTCTCTAACTTTTTTGTAAGCGTAGAAGAAGGCTTCGAGTCTTCGTTAGGCTCCGCGGCCATCCTTGGCTGGGCAAGGACGTTGAGCCTCCCAACCAAACAAATAAAAACTTCAGTCCCTTTCTCAGGAATGAGAAGGCGGCTGAAGTGCATCTTCAAGTAAACTGAGGCAGTGGATGAAAATTTAGAGTGTTGAGCAGACGTGCTTCTCTTAAAAAACCAAACACGCAAGCTGTGTTAACAATTGCCTCTTCTCCCAACAAAAACATCGGGGTGCAAATGAATGTAGTAATTATAAAACTGCGTAAAATACTTTTTCCTTAGCTTTTATACTTTTGTTCATGAGAGTAAAATGTGATTTACTGTTAATTCTTCTCCGCACTTCTCAGAAAGAGGTTTCGCTTGTTTTGTCAACAGAAAGTTGTGAGTAAGATATGTATGTCCTATACGAAGCCGGCAGAGAATTACTTCCTTAAAACATTCCTGGTGTGTGCAAGACTTCCATTCATCTAAAACTGCGTAGCAGGATTAGCGGGGGAATAACTTAACGACAGCTAGCCAAAATGCCGGTCCGAGCTTCGGTCATCCAGCCAGCGATCTCGCGCCGCGCGCTAGCGGAGCGGCGGCCGCCGCTGCTCATCTTCCTCTTTACAATCACCCCCGGGCGGAAGGCGAAGCCATCCTGGCGAGTCAGGGAGACGACAAGACACACGGGTCATAGTACGGCTTCAGGCGTGACACATGAACAGTCTCGCGGCTACGTCGGCGTTGATCTGTGGAGGGTGTCACCGGGTCGATAATGTAGTTGACCGGGGAAGTGCGCTCTACGATGCGGTAAGGTCCATGGTACTTGGGGAGAAGATTGGAGGAAAGGCCAGGTGAGGTAGACGGCACGTGAAGCCAGACGATAGAGCCGGGTAGAAAACTTTCAGCAGTGTGGCTTGTGTCGAAACGGACTTTTGACGCCCCTGCTCGCCGGATGTTAATGACCGAGCGAGCTGACGGCACTCCTCGGCATGCTTAGAAGCCTCCGAAATAGTGGTGCACTCAGACACGTCGGGCCGGTAAGGAAGCACTGTGTCGAGTGGTGAGGAAGGTTCTCGCCCGTAGAGGAGAAAGAACGGCGAGAAGCCGGTGGTGGTCTGCGTGGCGGTGTTGTAGGCGTAGGTGATGAACGGCAGGATCCGGTCCCAGTCGGAGTGGTCGGAAGACACGTACATCGACAGCATATCGCTTAAGGTGCGGTTAAACCGTTCCTTCAAACCGTTAATCTGAGGATGGTAGGCCGTGGTGGTATGGTGAGTGATCTTACACTGTTTGAGAAGAGATTCCACGACCTCGGACAGAAAGACGCGCTCACAGTAGCTCAGCAGTTCCCGGGGCGCTCCATGGCGTTCGGGATCGAGCTAAGAGTCGACGGGCTGAATGCGGCCAAGGCATTCGCCACGGAGAAATATGCAGGGACTCAAAAAAGGGTTCGATATCGGGATGAGGCTGCAGCCGTCTTGATCAGTTAGCACAGCGAATGGCAGAGGCAGACCGTGTCGAGAGATGAAGACGTCGGATGGTGTAAAGACGACCGCGCCGTCAGATGCGGTGAGGCAGGAGACAGGGACAGGAACAGATGAGCATGGAGGAATCTCGATGTCGTCAGCCACAGACAGTTTGCCCCACGAAAATGACGTATCAGGCGAGGTAGCACTGCACGGAAGAAGTTCGAGCTCGGCACGAGCGCAGTCGATGAGGACCTCATGTTGGGAAAGAAAGTCCCAACCTAAAATAATGTCATGCGAGAACGATGAGAGAACGACGAATTCAACAGTATATAAAGAACCGTGAATGATGACCCTGGCTGTGTAGGCGGCTAAAGGCGAGATTCGCTGCGCATTAGCTGTATGAAGCGAAAATCCGGATAACGGTGTCGTCACTTTGCGAAGTTTGCGGCACAATTTCTTATTGATCACAAAACAGCAGCGCCAGTATCGACAAGCGCCAAGGTGGTGTGGCCCTACACAGAAACGTCGAACACATTCGCTGGGAACAAACGAGGCCTTGAACTTGTCGCCGAATACGCAGTTCTTGCCTCAGGAACTGCGGCAACTAGTTTTTCTGGCGCATAGGGGAATGAGGACGCAGTGGCGAAACAGAACGGCGCCGCGGGGATGGCGAACGGCGGCGAGAATACGGGCGGCGATCGGAGGCATCAAGCTGTTCGGCAGCCGACGGACGTGGCGGGGGCTGTGGTGCCGCGTAGACGTAGGTTCTGGGGTCATCCACGGGTGGTGGCACACGGCGTCGGCACAGGCGTGCAACGTGTCCAGGGACACCACATGCATAGCAAATGGGAAGGTTGTCACGGGTGCCCCAAGGGTTGACACGAGCAGGAGGTGGTCGGGTTGGAAAGGCAGGCGGCGGCGTCGGAGGATAGAACGGGACAAACGGCTCGGCTCTTGGTTTTCGGACGGCGTCGGCGTATGTGAGCGGCGCTGCAGCAGAAACCGGCGGACGAACAGGTGGTAGCGCTTCCGTCACTTGCTCGCGAATCACAGTTTGTAGGGTCGGATCCAGGTTGGAGGGAGGCCCCTGCACGCCGTGAAGAAGTGACAGCTGTCCAGCCACCTCCTCAAGTACAAAGTCTTTTATCTGGTCAAGCAGCGAGCTGTGAGAGGTTGTCACAGCGAGGCTGGAAAGCGAGTCAGGCTGCACGGGAACCAAACACCAATTCCAAACACCAATTTCATACTGTAGCCAAACACCAATTCCATACTGTACGTATGAAAAATTTCCTTGTTTCTTCTCCAAGCAAGTTCTGGCGACATCTCGCGCCACGCAAGAAATTGATTCTTGGCCTTTCTGCAGACAGTGCGGGTATGCACGACAAGTTAGAAACAGCGCAGGCGCTCAACCAGTACTTCAGCTCAGTATTCACTCACGATGACGGCTGCAAGCCACATTTTTCTTCTTTTGATGATCTGGCACCAATCAGTGACATTTGCATAACTGAGGAAGGTGTGCTAGCTCTTCTGCTTAACTTGGACACAAAGAAGTCGCCAGGGATTGACGAAATACCTAATGCCTTTCTGGTACGGTACGCTGAATGGTCCGCCAAATATTTAACTTTAATATTTAGGAAATCACTAAACTGCTCTGAATTGCCAAGTGATTGGAAACTCTCAAAAATCACCCCGATTCCCAAAGAACAACACAAATCAGCACCTTCTTCCTACCGGCCAATTTCTCTTTTGTGCACTTCAGTAAAATTGCTTGAACACATCATCTGTAAACACTTGACTAACTTTCTAGAGGCGAACCACGTCCTTGATAATCGTCAGCACGGGTTCCGTCGCGGTCTGTCCACAGTAACACAACTTATTGCAACAGTTCACGATTTAGCGGCAGCACTAGAAAGGCATAATCAAGTTGATATTGTTTTTCTTGATTTTGAGAAAGCATTCGACCGTGTGTCTCATCAAAAATTATTGCAGAAGTTAAAACCTATACTGAAACACGAGTGCCTATACTCTCATGGATCGAAGCCTATCTTTCGCATAGACGTCAAAGTGTGGTTATTGATGGTGTCCTCTCTGATGCTGTCCCAGTAAATCCGGTATTCCGCAGGGCTCAGTCTTGGGCCCCTTTTTCTTTCTAGTATTTATTAATGACATAGTTCACAACGTACATGTTAAAATACGGCTTTTCGCAGACGATTGCATAATTTAGCAAAAAATTTCTAGCCCTGAAGATCAACTCCTTTTAAGCGATTCACTGTCTGCAGTAGAAAAATGGTGCTCCACGTGGCAAATGACTGAATTCTAACAAGACAGTAGCAATGACTGTGACACGTAAAAAGAATCCTTTAAGTTTTACATACCGTATAGCCAATGAGCCCCTCTTAGTTGTCAACGCTTTTAAATACTTAGGCATTCAGATAGCCTCAGACCTTCGATGGAACGAGCACATATCGTATATAGAAAAAAAAAGATCTAAGACAACTGCACTACTTGAGAAGAACGCTGGCACAATCCACACAAGAAATAAAGCTTTTAGCTTATAAAACATTTGTTCGGCCAAATTTTGGAATATGCTGCGGCAGTGTGGGATCCCTGGACCGAAAGTAACAAACGTAAAATAGAAAATGTCCAACGGAAAGCTGCTAGGTTTATTTTTAATTCTTACAGTTGGAATATTTCCCCAACAGCCCTACTGCAAACCGCAGGACTTGAGCAGCTGGCCATGCGTCGTCATCGTGAAAAATTGAAGTTATTCTATCTGTATAGTCACAATAAATTAACAATAGAGGAATGAATTTTAGTTGAGCACACATCTCGACGCTCTACACGCTCTTACGATTCCAAGAAAGTTGCCGCGTTTTCATGTAAAACAAATGTTTTTAGGTACTCGTTCTTTCCTCATACTATCACTAAGTGGAATGGTTTACCTGCTGAGGTTGTCAATTGCGAATCGGTAAATTTATTTTTACAAGCTCTGAAGGATGTATAGGGCTCTTATGTATCCTTGTTTTGGGCCAAGTCCGATCCCTTTGTTTGCTGCCAGGTTCGATGTAATTACATGTTCTCTGCCTTTGTATTCAATTTTATGTTGTATGTTCTGGTTTTTGCTCTGTTCGCTATCTGCTTCTTTTGCAATGTACTTGTCATTTTTTTTCAATATGTTTGTACCCCACTCCTGCCTAAGGCCTGTAACACAGGCCGGCCGTATTTGTTAAAGAAAAAAAAAGGAAGGTGGTGGCACCAGAATGCGCTGCTTGCGGAGCTCATCGTAGCTCTGACACAGGTTGAATACTTCGGCAACGGTGTAGGGTTCCGGGCGATAAGGATCTGAAATGCTTCAGTTTCGATGCCTTTCAGGACATGCTTAATCCGGTCCGCCTCAGAAATAGACGAGTCTACCCATGAACAGAGGTTGATGACATCCTCGATATAACTCGTGAACGATTCTCCCTGCAGCTGGGCTCTCACTCGCAGGCGCTGTTCAGCGCGCAGCTTGCAGGGCGCCCAAGATGTCAGAAAAGGCTCTTTTGAAGGCAGACCAGGGGGTAAAGTCTGCTTCATGGTTCCTGCGCCATAGGCTGGCCACGTCCGAGAGGTAAAACACCACGTTGTTCAGTTTCATGGCGTCGTCCCACCGGTTGTGGCCGCTTACCCGCTCGTAGGACGCAAGCCAATCCTCCACGTCGTGATCATCGGACCCGCTAAAAATGGCTGGGTCCCGCTGTTGGAGAGCGCCAGGGCAAACGACGGGCGTAGGCGAAAGGGAAGATGACTGGCTTTGCGTCGGTGGACATAGCTGAAGCGATGGTTCTGCTGCGAAGTTCCAGGACGTTGGCCAAAGGCTGTTCCCCGGCACCTCCACCAAATTTTAGCAGGATTTCCGGGGAAATAACTTAATAACTTAGCTAGCCAAAATGCCGGTCCGAGCTTCGGTCCTCCAGCCAGCGATCTCGCGGCGCGCGCTAGCGGAGCGGCGGCCGCCGCTGCTCATCTTCCTCTTTACAACTGGCTTTATCAAATGTAGTTTATTACTTATCGCATTGTCCGAAGTTAACTGCAATTTTTTCCTTAATTTACGGTGTACTAAGTGCATGCAATCATTAAAGGCTTTGTTTACTTTGTTTATTTGCTTGCAACAGGCTTTAGCAGCATACAAGTCTGCTCTCTCGTTGCCTTGAATTCCAATATGGCTTGGTACCCAGCAGAGTTTTACGTTTTGTCCTAGAGCTATGGCTGTTGTTATGTTGTGTATGAGGTCACCAAGTAGTGGACTGATTGCATTTCTTGAGTGAAGGGCTCTAAGTACACTTATACTGCTGTCACGCGGGCACTTTCGATCGCGATCCAGTCGACCGAGATCGAACTCGATGCAGATCCAGCGTTGCTACACGGCGAATTCAATCGCGAGCGACCTCGATCCTGCTCAAGCGAATGGAGCACGATCGAGGAGTCGCTGCGAGCCTCGTTCCCAGGCTACACGGCAACTGAAGCAAAATATCGCAGCTAAAACTAAAGAGTACTAAAATATTTGTGATAAAAATAATGAACACATTTTGAAAACAACATTTGTTTTATTTGTGCGCTTTGATTTGCAAAGCGGTGTTTATACTCTTGACACAACATACCCGGCATGCCCATTTTGACAGCGGTAAACAATCGCGACCCCGGCTCCCACGTGCGTTTGCTGCCGAGCGTTTGTTGCTGTAGCCATGGAGTCACCTGCTGCTGGCGCTTCACGTCATCGGAAGCTTTGTTCCGAAAAGGAGACCTCTGTGCTCATTGATTTATGGGAGGACAGATTAGAGGATCTGAGGCGCCAGAAAGGAAACTTCAGCGTATATAACGAGATAGCGGAGGCCATGGGCGCGGCTGGATTTCAGCGGTCCGCTACAGAAGTGCGCCACAAAATGCGCAACCTAACACGCACGTACCGGTAAGTGCCATGTCTCTGTTTCATAATCAAGCTACTTACATCAGTGCCCGCGTCCTACATTGTACAGTCATGGCCAGAATAATACGAAGCATCTTTCGGTGTTCCACAACTCCACATGTGGTACATACGCGCCTGTGTGGTACTACATACGCGCATATGGCGCCCGTGTGTGTCTCTGTGTTGTGGATCGTCCCGTGTTTGCGCAACCTTCACCTTTACAGTAACATGTACCAACTGGGCCCAACCGAAGTTTTATTGAGGTACTACCGAGAGCAAAAAAGAACAGGGGGGGGGGGGGGGGGAGAAAGAGATGTGACGACAGGACAGCGTTGTGTGTAGCACGTGTTTACATGGCCAGGTGTACGATTCCCCTGGCTCATGGAAAAAATGTCGGTCGTGCATAGTGCACACATATTCAGGGGACGCACTTTCTCCATCCTGCCAAGCGAATACGTGCTCATTAGCTAGCGAGACAATGCAGAAGTCGATTCTTAGCCGCGAATCTGCATTAACAAACTCTTTTTACCAGCTGTATACACGCATGGCCGCTCTCATCGTGTCGGCTCAATTGAAAGTTTTCAAACACTTTTTTAGAGGCTGTTTTCTTAAGTGCGGCATGTTCCATATAAAATATTCAATTTGTGCAGGGACTTGCTGAAAACCGGCTGAACTACCGGTTCTGGCGCCATTGGCTGGCCGCACTTCGAGCAGCTACACTCATTCTTGGGGTCACTGCCTGTAAATGACCCAACAATCGCCCAGGAGTCCAGCTGTGGTGACCAGAGCTCTGTAGAGCATGTAAGTAGCTCGCAATTTGTTGTACGGAGATCTAGCAAAGATAGGCGCATTGATTTTGTTGTCTCGTGTTGTCGTGCTGTATAAAAATGCATGCCGTTTGGCACTGAATGCCATGTCCTAGAAAACGTGCCGGATATTTTCTTTATGAAACCAAAGTACCGTTTATGGTGAACCATTCCTCTACAATCCAGTGAAGTAAATTGCCTCTCACAAGCTATCAGCACCTGCATAACTGAAAAGGCTACTTTTTATTTGTGCAGCTCGTTGACCAAATGGTGCATGGCACCAATAGTGCCGGTAGCAACACTGGTACGCTGCCGTCTCCTTGTGACACCAATGAGGCCTGCTGGGAACCAAGCGGGCCACAGACCCTCAACAGCAGCGCTGCTGAGGGTAATGAAAATAGGCCGCTGCCAGATAGGCCATCTCCGCAGCAGCAGCGGCCAGTGCGGAAAAACAAGCGGAGTTCAACCGTAACTGAATTCCAGCAAGCTCTGCTCACAGAGCAGAGGCTGCTCAGAGAGACTCTCGAAGCTTCTCAAGCAACGGAGCTTGCGTTGCGCGAGAAGCACTATAAGCTCCAGGAAAAAATGGTAAATTGTATGACAAAATTTTTCGAAACACCGTAAAATAAATTAATTTGGCTACTACATCCTCGGTGTGGTTTTCACAGCATATATGGATCCAGCCTGACACTGATGCACGATATACTGTGTGTTACAAGAACACAAAACCAAAAAGAAAGTACAGGAATGACACACATGTTCATACCAAGAAAGATGAGACAAAGCTTTAATTTAGAATTGCACGCATACAGAACAAGTGGAAAAGAACATACTACAGAGCACACTAATTTTTAGAACTTAATGTTATGCTGGGTAGCCTTGAAAAAAAAAAGGCCCAAGAACACTGAAAACAGTTCACGCTGAATTCCTGAGTCTGCTCGAAGTGTTACTCAGAGCAAATATCACCATCTTTAATGTGACATATATCCAGTATTACAAATGCCACACAACGAAGTCATGGCCCTGTAATGTTCTGAAGAGTTCTGTGTCGCTTTGGGATTACCAACAATGATACAGCAGATGTACCCACCCATCAAAAGTATACGGCCCAAGGGGTTTGCTTGTGAGGCCTGCTCTATGCTTCGGGATGAGTCAACCAATGCGTGGAGTGTCTTTCGGCTAGCCCCGTGGAGGCTTGCCGCTCTGCCATGGGCGGAGTAATATGTAGTAATGCACGGAATGATCTTCGTTGTTGGCCAAACTACGTTGTTGGCCAAACTACATTCAGCCATTTTTGTTTTGTGTACTGCCGAAATAGATGTGGAAAATTTGAGTGCGCTGGAAAGGAAACTCTTTGGCGGACCACAGACATAGGCTCAATTTCCTACGACTGCACGCCTTTGTGTGATCCGACCGAAGGCAGCTCCAGAGCAGCGAAGAAGTGCGATGGCTACAAGGACGGCTGGCAATGAGTGGGCGACGTGGATGGGTGAGTGATATGAACCCTATTATGCCGCTGCCAGCAGTGGAAGGTGAAGAGCGGGGCTCAATTTTCGCATTACCGACTGTCGTAACAGTCGTCAATTTTTTCTTAATATTGACGCTGCGCGTTTCTGAGCGAAACGCTTATAGTTTATAGTTGCCGCTTTATAGTTGGCCGCTTCCACATAGGCTGTTGTGCACAGAGCCACGTGCGTTTTGTTTTCCTCCCGTGACAAAACACGGCACGCGCGCGAAATGTAAACATTTAGCTGGACCACGCGGTGCGCAAAGGTGAAGTGTGCGCCTGAGTCCCCGCGCGCAAAGTAAGAAGTCAGGCGACAAAAACAGCGTGGGCTGCTTCCCCTCTCTGCCCTCTGCCTGTCCTTTTATTCCCGCTAGCCGCAGTTGAGATGCTTCAGGTTTCAGTGGCAGGTGCCACGGCTAGCAACAACTTTTCCTTCCTTTATTATTTAGCTGATAACAAAAACACCCCCTCTCCATGGCAGAATTGTTACAAACTAAATGTGATGGTGCCATCACTAGGACAGCGGCCTGCTTTGCTTCGCCGTCACAGCACACAATGCGAATACCTCTCTCCTTGCGATAAAATCTGACAAGCACCCCAAACAAACAACATTGCCGACCAAATTCCATTTCTGCGTAAAATTTGAGCACGAACAGTGCACCGCTTTAGCTGACAGAAGCGGTCTACGGCGCATAAAATTGCCGAACAAGCTATATATCAGAAATTTTCTAAGCTTATCTAGACCGACCCCACATTTATGAATGTGAAGCACGGAACATTGTTACTTCTTTAGCTTCTGCAAATAATGGACATTCACGTCATGATACAGCCATGTAACTTTCAGAACAAACTATATTTTCAGCCTGACGCATGTTCGAGTTAGCGACCCTACTGAACGATGCGTTCGCGCCATGCGAAGAAAAAATTGGCGGGGGCTTAGCTGTGGTTAAGCCTGGTAGGTTGTGAAAGCAAATGGGCACCGCCTCCAGCTGAAGGAACGCAGTGCGCCGCGTCCACAGGTCACGCGTGGCTACCGGCCGCCCCTGCGCAACGACTCAAAGCGTCTTCGGTAATTTTTTTATATTTTGTTTTTTATGTTGTTGCGACTGAGAGAAAGAAAACAATCTACAGCTGATATGACGTCACAGCGGCAGTAGCGCCACAGGTGCGCAGCGCGGCAAACACACACACCGTAACTGCAGCAGGTCTCTCTGAAGGAGCGAGTTGGTCGCCCATAATCTACAGCTGGTATGACGTCACAGCGGCAGTAGCGCCACTGCGCGGCGCGGCGTATCTGCGGCCGGGCTATCTGAAGGAGCGAGTTGGTCGCCCATATTCACTCCGCTAGAGGTCAAACGTAACTGCGGCTGGGTCACGCGAAGGCTTGAAAGTGCGAGTAGTATTGCTTTCGCAATAAAAAAAGTTAATTCGCAGAAATGCTTACCAGGACTCTACGGCGCTTCGGGGCTTGTTGCTCGGTTCCATCGACGATGGGAAGTCGAAGCGTGGGCAGAGACTTCCACCGCAGGCGGGAGTGACTGACATCGGGCAGATGGAAAGCGCATGCCTCGAAGTGTTAGCGCAGAAACGGGGCAGCTTTGGTAGCTTCTCGGTGTTGTAATCGCGCCCTGTGCAACGTAGCCATGCGCTACGTCGTGGTTCGTCCACCGTCAAGAAGAACAAACGTAGGCTCTTTGGGCAGTTTTTTGAAGTCCGATTAGGACATGACCTTACCCAACAAACGTCTGGCAACGCGAAAATATCACTCCCGAACAGAACAGCACTTGCAACAAAACATGATGGAATCCCACAGATCACATCAAAAAGTGCAGACCAAGGATGTCATGGGCTAGCAAAAATGGGAAGTGGGGCAGACATGGGACCTTCGAAAAGTATAACCGTGTGCACCAACAACCCACAAGCAAAAGAAGCGGGGCGAGTGCTTCCTCGGAGCAGGCCGAAGCCACACAATAAAGCATAGCACAATAAAGAAATCGGAAACAAGGCATCACACACTGCACACATGTTCAATAACCTGCAGTCATGTGGTGGAAATAAAGAAACTAAAAGCGTTAAGTGCACTGAAAACATAGCACAGCTGCCGCGGCGACTGGGTGGTTATGGGCCTCGGCGACTGATTAGGCACTGTCGGCTGCGGTGGCTGTGTTTCGAACTCTGCGAAAGGCACAGGTGAGCTGTGCAATGTCATTGCATGTTAAAGAAACCCTCGTGATCGAAATTAATCCACAGCCCTCCTGTACAGTGTCCCTCATGCCCCATCTGTTGCTTCAGGATGTCAAACCACAAAATTTACAATTTACAAACACAACACGCACACCTCACTGTTGTGCCCGCTCCTTGTAGTAGCGGACAACAGCAGCTCGAGCTGAAGCGTCGCTTGTGGTTGCAGTGTCATTGACGTCGTCTGGCTGCTCGTACAGAACGTTGGTGATTCTGGTGGCGAGGACCCACTGTGGCATGATGGGCTCGTTCAACTCCTCACAAATATTATTAGCACACAGCAGGCGCGAATCACGTCAGCAGCATTGTCCAGGTTACATTCCATTCTTTTCAAGCAGTAACGAAATCGAGCCTTCATCCTCCCAAGGGCACTTTCCACCACTCTTATCGCTTTTGAGAGCCGGTAATTAAATTCCTTCATCTCATCATCCAGGTGGGCCCGGTGGCTAAATGGCTTGATGAGATGTGATGTCAGGGCGACGGCCTGGTCACAAAGTATCAGTGGCCCGACTGGTGTTCCACTGATGCTTGCCACAGGTGACTGAAATGCCGGGCCTCTGACAAACTCTGTCAGGTTGGACTGCTCGTACACGTATGCATCATGACAGCGTCCAGGTGTGCCGACCCTAACAAAACGAAACCTGTACTTATGGTCAACAAGGACCAGCAGTATGATGCTATACCTGCAAAGTAACAACAATAATACAAGTCAGTCATAAGTAAGGAATAGTTAGATTTGTAATGCCCCCTTTCTGTCGACAGCAGATGTCTAACTTCGCGCTGTGACTGCAGCTATTTCAAGGTGGCTTCCTGGCTCACAAAACATGCCTGAAGACAATTAGTATATTTTGCAAGAACACTGCTGCGCCATCATAGATTCCCAACTTGAATGATATGGGGTACAGTAGGGGCGAGAACTGCTGATATTCTAATATTATCAGCAGTGTAAATCGACACTGAATGGAACTACGTTACGAGTACAAAACCATTTAGCAGCGATTAAGTTACTGCAAAGGCTAGACAGACAGTGCCTGATAATCGTATGTTCACTGCAAACGCACGTGCCAGTGTCGGCCCACCAAGAAATGAAAGAAAAATGATTACGCTGGGTCACCTTACCATCCTTTGTAGTTGTATTAGTGTGTTGCCTTCTCCTTCGGTGGCGAGACAGGAAAATGGCAGCCGTCCAACGCCCCAACTGCCTGTGGAAAGGCCAGCACGGCACTGCACTCCTTGATGTGGTCGGCGAGTCGCTCTCCGCATGGCATCGTGAGCCAGTCAGGCTCAAGGTCAGAAATCACTGCTGTACAGAATTCTCTGTATACGGTGTTCACAGTTGACCGGCCGACTCCAAAGAGGTTCGCGATCGACCGATCTTCAGCCGACGAGCACAGTTTGTACAAGCTAATGGCGACGCTCTTTTCGACGGAAATCGTCGGCCTCATGCCGGTGTCCTCGCGCTGAAGAGAGGGCCGACATGTTTCCCCTATAAAGCGGAAAGTGGCTGGAGAGACGCGGAATGATTGTTTAAAAAAGTTTTCGCCGATGTGAGGCAAGGTGTCCTCAAACCACCTCTATTTCCGGATGAAAATCCAGCGCTCGCGGTGTACAACACCACTACACGTTGCGGCAGAAGCGAATTGTCCTGTGAATGCAAGAATGCAACTTGTGAAATTTTTATTTATCTCATCGATGTTAAGATTATCTAACAGTATTTTTTCTAAAGTGGCTTCTGTTCTAAAAAGTTCCCGGTCTGCTAAATGAAGTTTCCAACGTCGCTGTTTTGTTGGGATGATTTCTGTTGGAGACGTTAAACTGGTTAGTACTGGAAGGTGATCACTGCCATATGGGTTGTCAATGACATCCCATTTAAAGTCGTTAAAAACAGACGGTGAACTAAAAGACAAATCTAAACAACTCATTTTCGCCGAGGTTGGGAAGCAATATGTACTTTTACCCCAGTTTAACAATCAAATACTACTGCTAAGAAAAAGATCCTCTATAATTTGGCCTCTGGTTTACACTTCCCCAGAAGGAGGAATGTCCATTAAAATCGCCAACTACCAAATAAGGCTCTGGTAGTTGCGCTAAAAGGTTTTCTAGCTCTATGTTTGTGACTTCAAGGTGTGGTTCCAGGTATACAGTGCACACTAATAGTTTTGTATGTAAGTAGAGTGGCTGCTACAGCCTCTAATTTAGTTCTAAGTTTCACCTCACGGGTTGCTATTCCACTTTGCACGATAATGGCTACCCCTCCCGATAGCCTGTTTGCATGCTCTCGGTCCCGCCGGAATAACTTATTTTTTTAGTAGATTTTTATGCTGCGGATCTAGGTTAGTTTCCTGCAGGCACAGCGCAACAGGGGAGAATGAAGTTAGGGTGTCCTTTATGTCGATGAAATTATTTAAAATTTCCCAACAGTTCCAATGAATTATGAATGCCATCTTGTGTGTGGAGGGTGAGAACTGGGTTTAGGTTGGCACCATGATTCGGAGCTTGACTCTTTTTTTCCAATCCAGGGAGTTCCGCCCTACCTGTAACGTTGACGGCACGGAGCTACCTCTTCAGAGGCGCTGGACGATCGTGCAGACTGCACGTGGCTCTTTGTGACAGACCTCGCCTCGTGGGCAGAGTCCTTGAGGTCCGTTGCCTCGAGAGGCAGCATGACCTGCTTTGGAGGTGGTGGAGTAGTGTTAGCTACTTCCACCATGGGCGAGGATGGCTCCGCCGCAGCCTCACTGCGTGAGGTCTGGGCAGGAGCTAGAGGCCGGTGTGATGGGTCGCCCCGTCGCACCACATCAGCAAAGCTTGCATGTACAGTGAGAGAAAAATTGCTTGCCATTCTGATACGTCTTCTTGCTTCTTTAAATGAAATGTTTTTTTTTCGTTTTCATTGTGATTTCTTTTTCCGTCCTCCACGATTGGCAAGACCTGGTGTAGGATGGATGTTCGCCTTCGCAGTTAGCAGCGGAATGCTGCTTCGCAGTTTTCGGACTGAGGCGTGTTCTTTTGAAGTCCATTTCGCGCACGTTTTGCGGCCACGACAACTCTGGGATCCACGGCCAAATCTTTGGCAATTGAAGCAGCGTCTGGGGTTGGGAATGTATGGTCTCACGGCAATCTTTGTGTACCCCACTTCGATGGAGTCGGGGAGTGTGCAACAAGTGAAAGTAAGTACTGGATGCTTCGTTGGGATTTCTTTGTTTTCTGTCCTTATTTTGATTCGCTGAACTTTGGTAACATTTTGATCGGTTATGCCATCCAGCATTTCCTCTTCGGTGATACCCAGTAAGTCAATTTCAGAATTCACCCCACGGACTGTGTTTAGTGACCTGTGGGGTGTGACGGAGACACGAATGTCCCCGAATGTCAGAATGTTTGAGAGTTTAGAAACTTGAACTTTGTCGCGTATTTCTAGGAGCAATTCTCCGCTAACTAGTTTCGTCACCTTGTAACCGGGCCTAAGGCTTCTTTGAGAGTCTTCGCAACCATAAATGGTGATATTTTCCTTGCTGGTTTTTCAGGATCTTCACTGTGGACTACGTGATATTTCGGAAAGACTTTTTCGTTTTGTTTACAAACTGCTTCGTTACTTCGGTACGCCCTCTCTTGAGAGGGCGATAGTTTGATGAAGGGGGGGAACCATAGGATATGTGTATTGTTCGGCTAAGGTGCCAGCCATCCACCATGGAGCCCAACAAGGGGACGGGACAGGTACTTGCAAGGAAGCCCTACCCACGCCAGCTGTACACCCCAACTATAACCAAATATGACGCAACTCAGGGTAGTTGGCCACACAGGGTTAACCCTCGCCGCCAGGAAAAAGGAAAAAACCAAGAAGTGTGAAGACATGAGAGTTGTGAGAAAGGAATAGGAAAGTGAAAGTTAGAGGGGAGGACAGGAAAAGGCGACTGGCGATTTCCCTCGGTCGGGTTAGGCTGGAAGTGCCGTCTACAGGAAGCTGGGGCCAAAGTGGTGTGCTGCCTCCGCCGAGGGGCCTTAAAGGTCCAAACGCTCGGCATTGGCTCAACCACCAGGATTCCCCTTTCCCCGGACACGGCGATGCCACGCACGGCTAAGCGCGGATACTCGGGTCCGTGGTGGCGCACTGCTCACCATCATCCCCCTGCGGGGATGTCCCTGCGGATGCTCGGGAAACCCCGTGGTGTCGCCACTCACCAACGTCTGCATGCTGCAGACGCCCCCCTGCGGGGAGAAGTAAGAGGTGTGTAAGTTTTCTCATTATAGTGTGTAATTACTGATATCCGACTGTAGTGATGCTGTGATAACTCTGAATGCAACAGCTTTTACACTTTTGTGCAATAATCAAGGTTACGTTCCTTTATGCTTTTTTTTATTTAGTCAGCTTTGTCACTGTACACATTGCAGCTGCAGTGATAGTTTTGAATACTCAGGTGTGCATTTTTTGAGGTTAGAGGTGTCTGAGTTCTCATTATAGTCTGATTAGTGATATCTGACAATAGTGATGCTGTGATAACACTGAATGCAGCAGCTTTTGCACTTTTGTGCGATAATCAAGGTTAAGCTTTTTTTTTTACAGTCAGCTTTACCACTGTAGACATTGCAGCTGCAGTGGTCATTTTCAATGCTTACATGTACGCATTTCTGTGAATAGAAGGTATCTTTAAAGTTTCTCATTTTAATCTGAATACAGTGACCTGCCACAATCACAAAGAGAACAGTCTGCTTACAAATTCATTTATTTCCATCAGAAATACGGGGCGAAGCAAAAACCTGTAACAGCAGCTTGACTAGTCATGGTGTCTAGCAATTTGCTGCTTTCGAATCCCCTGACTACTAACGAGGTTGGAAAATATAATGGGTGGTGATAATTGGCAGAATTGGCGGAAAATTCAAGACACAATCCTACACACAGTACATGGCACTGCAAAGGATCAAATATACAGAGCTTTTACAGTACAAAAATTAAATACCCAAGGACATATTCATAAGAAGTAAAGGTACATAATTTGAATGCAGAGGCTCGCATGCAAAATAAAAGAAAGTCTTCAAAGGCAACAAAATATTTTGCGATATTTACACAAACACGCACTTGAGGCTGTAAATTACTGACATCCAACAAGCTCCCTAGAGAAAAAGAAAGGCATGTAATACAGAGAATGGAGGTGCATTGGTGCATGGCACTGGTACCCATTTTCTTCGGTGGCCTCAGTTGCCCTATCACCTTCTCCCTTTTGTCTGTGCAGTACATGAGCACAATCCAGACAATTTTTGAGCCTAGAACAGGATCACTACCTTCAAGGAATAATGATATAGCCCTCCTGTTGATATCAACCCCAGATAATGTAATAAGTATAAATCTGATAATTCGCATCAGCGATCACAACCTCTTCCACACTGCTATTTCATTATGAATGAAAAGGAGACCACCTTCTAGAAAAATAAATGCAGATCATGGCAGATCGAACACTGAAAGCACTAGTGATACCCTTCGCAGTGGCTTAGTGGTTAAGGCACTCATCTACTGAGCCGGAGTACCCGCGCTCGAACCTGACTGCAGCGGCCGTGTTTCGATGGAGGCAAAATGCAAAAGGCGCCTGTGTGATGTCAGTGCACGTTAAAGATCCCCAGTTGGTCGAAATTATTCCGGAGACCTCCACTATACGGCACCCCTTCCTTCCTTCCTTCTGTAATTCCCTCCTTTATCCCTTCCCTTACAGCGCGGTGCAGGTGCCCACAGAGGTATACGAGACAGTTGCTTCATCATTTCCTTTCCCCAAAACCAATTTTAAAAATTTCAAGCATTAATGGCAAACTTGCACAATTTTTCGCAAGCTTCCGAAGTTATTTATTTCGCATGGTTAATGTCAACAGGGATTTGTTTATAAACACATTAGTGGACCTCAAGAACCAATACATTCCTACAATTACTGTAAAAATTGATAATCTAACATTGGCATCCTCATCATCACCTAATACAAGAAAGGCCGCCGCGGCGGCTCAGTGGTTATGGCACTTGGCTGCTGACCCAAAAGACGATCCCAGCCGCGGCCCTTGAATTTCAATGAAGGCAAAATGCTAGAGGCCCGTGTACTGTGCGATGTCAAAATTTCCGGAGCCCTTCACAACGACGTCCCTCGTAGCCTGAGACGCTTTGGGACGTTTAACCCTCATAAAACCATAAAACGGAATGAAAGATGAGGTTAGGCTGTCATCATATATAATGGATGAAAAGGGAACATGCAACTGCAATTAGTAGTCTTGAAAGGAGTACGTATTTGCGCGAAAGACGGGACGAAAACAAGGGAACACAAACGACATGTACAGCAACTTCCAACTAGTTTATTTCATAGAGAGCTATACATTTATACTCTAGAGGTCAAACACAGCGATAAAAACCGTCGCGTGCGCATTTCACGTAAGCAAACCGCCACCACAGGTGCTGACTGATTACATCAAAAGTTCAACAAACCCCGGCACTGCTATCAAGAAGGAAAGGAGAATCATGAGGTGATGAGGAAAAGTCACATTAAAAAATATCGTAGCAAAGCAGTGTCAAAACCAAAACCAAAGGCATGTCAAAGCGTAAAAACAAATCATCGTAGCAAAACCAGTGTCAAAAAAGGCAAAACACACCACTAAAAAAAAATTGCGCCTCTCCCGTAACCGAGAGTAGAGTAAGCATCAAATGTTAACGGTCCTAATACCCCTGTCACATGGGCACTTTCGATCCTCTTTGAGTCAATGCTCATCGAACTCAATGCAGATCGACGGTTGTCACATGGCCACTTTCAAGCGCAATCGAGTTCGATCCTGCTTGACTCGATGCCGGGCCCTCAAGAGTGCTTGAGGTTCCAAGCACAATCGAAAGCACTCTCGCTCTCACGAAGCTATAAAAATAAACGCTAGTTAACAAAACAAAACTACAACTGTTGTTGTAATTGATTAAAATGCAAGACACAACAGTTTCAGGCACTATGCCTGCTTATATGCAAACATATTTTTAAATAATCTCGACACTACACTCCAAGCTTCGCCGTCAGAGTAAACAACAAAGATGGCGTCCTCCTGCTCGTCGACGCGCAAACTGTAGAGCGAGCGCGAGACAGCCGCTCTCATCGACTGCTGGCTAGACCGCCTAGATAATTTCGGCGCCAGAAGAGAAACGCCGTAGTCTACGAAGAAATCGCGAAGGCGTTTCGAACCCTCGGGTTCCATCGCACAACAGCAGATAGAGGTGCGTCGCACGTCTGGCTACGGATTTGGCTGCCGCTGCCCCCGACTGCACAGTGTTGCCGGACATCACCTTGTTATGGTTGTTGGAGGAACATTTGGCGCCACCTAACACACATGAGGGAAACTTCTCAAGGAGCATTGAAAATGCCCGTGTAGCACCGGATGCTTCAAGCATGCTCGAAAATCTCGATGCAGATCGATTTCAATGAGCATTGAAAGTGCCCGTGTGACAGGGGTACAACACAGGCTCCATTGCTCGGCTTAAGCAGCTGCGACGGTGGCGGCATTGAAATCCAGGACGATGCAGAAGCGTACGCGGACACGACGAGACGCAGGCCTGACGAGAATGTATATGCAGCGCGTTCGAATACTCCGCGAGCGTGTATACATCTGCCTGCCAGAGGGGGAAAGGGCTTGAAGGCCAAGCGGCCGGTCTTTTACATGCGTGGATGGATGGATAGGAGCGCCCCCTTTGAAACGGGGTGGTGGCAATTGCCACCATGGTCAGCTTTTCTTTATTATTTTTTTTTTGTTTACTGTGTTGGCAATTCTGATTAAGATTCTCCATCCCCTTTGCCTACGGTTTCCTACAATTCTAACCTCATGCCACATCTCTGCTTTTCAGCCACCAATCCTCCAATCGCTTTTTGCTGACTTCCACTGCAGA
This sequence comes from Amblyomma mixtum, assembly GCF_055824585.1. NCBI lineage: Eukaryota > Metazoa > Arthropoda > Arachnida > Ixodida > Ixodidae > Amblyomma > Amblyomma mixtum. Next base: position 369,021,144 of record NC_143014.1, on the reverse strand, counting down.
TTTATTTACATGAGCGTGCGTGAGTGTGGGACCGCAGCGCCATCCTTGGGGAGGGAGCGAAAGTTTTCCGCCGATAGCCATTCGCGCCCTGGAGCTCCCCTCTTTCTCTAAGCGGCCTTCTCTCAACGCCCCTAACAGATAACGTATGACAACGAAGTGTATTGTGGCATGTATGTGCTTTTTGCACGCGTTATTAGAAATCGGAAATTATAATTCCGTGCATTATCAAATGCACAGCTCGACTGATATCTAGATAAACACTGAGAAGACACTGCCAGCAGTTATTTTTTGTGACTCGTTTGGAGAGAAACCGGCGCTTGTATGCCGGTCCCGTAGGAGGGCTTCGAGAGTCTCGTTGAATCTTGGTAAGTCTCGTACGGTGCCTGGATGTTCTCGTTTCAGAGCCCGGATGATGGCTCTCGGTCTCGGCGTGACGTCACCACAATGCCGACAACGGGAGCTAAAAGCATTTCATGCTTAAAAGAACAACCGGTCAACAGGGTACAAAAACGCATTACAACAAAAAATTCAAACAAGAATCGAAGGCTAGGCCACCCAACAACAGTTCGGCCCGAAATAAAATGGAATCCTGAGGCGCAGCAAAATTTACACGTGCCCGTCTAGAAAAGTCACCTCTTTGTTAAGAAGTAAGAGATGCAGTGCTAATGTATTTATCTCCGGAGTTAGTAATATGAAATGCCTCAATAATCTCCCTCCGAAGTTTGGTCTTTGCATGTGCCAAAATCGTGGTGCCTCTAAGCAATGGCTTGCATTTGTGACTGATGACGTGCTCGGGAAAGCGACGTTTTTCGTTGTTTTTTACAGTCCTCTTGTGTTCACGCAGTCTCTCTCTGACGCACTTTCCTGTTTGTCCTATGTATACGCTACCGCAAGACAAAGGAATGCTGTATACAACATTGGTAGTGCATTCAACATATTGTTTTACATGTTTCTTATTGCATGATTCATGCTTTCTAGACAGGATGGAGCAAATGCCACACAGCTTGCTGGGGGAAGAAAAAAAGGACCTTCACATCATATCTTAGGCCTATCTTCTTCAAGTTATGTGAGATTCTATGAAAATAGGGAATGACTTTCATGCACTGTCTAGGTGCGGTAAAGTTCGAATCCTTCTTGTTGCCTTGTTTTGTCTTGTGTAGAAGATTCACGGAGACACTTCTGATGGCATCAGTGGGGTAACCTGCTTTTTCTAGACGGGAGATCTGGCCTTCAAAGCTGTTTTTTTATGAAGTTCGGGCAGCTTTTGTCGAGGGCTGCTTTGAGAAGGGTTGTAACGTTTCCCCTTTTTATGAGCTTAGAGTGGACATTTTCATAGTTGGTTTGGTTGGTTTGTTGGGGTTTAACGTCCCAAAGCGACTGAGGCTATGAGAGACGCCGTAGTGAAGGGCTCCGGAAATTTCGACCACCTGGGGTTCTTTAACGTGCACTGACATCGCACAGCACACGGGCCTCTAGAATTTCCCCTTCATCGAAATTCAGCCGCCGCAGCCGGGATCGAACCCGCGTCTTTCTGGTCAGCAGCCGAGCGCCGTAACCACTGAGCCACCGCGGCGGGGCGGCACTTTCATAGGGAAGCAGAGTTTTTTTTCGTGCGTGGCTTGTACTCATAGCACAGATTGCAGCCAGGTTGACCGAAGGTGGCCTGTAGATCCAAGAACTGAATACAATTTGCTTGTGGCAATTCCCAGGTGAGCTTTAGGCCCTTAGATTCAGTGGTGAACAAATTCACTATCTCTGGCACCATTTCTTCTAAATTCCTGTCTGATGAAGCATCGAGGATGACTAAGTAATCGTCCACATACCTCAGAATTTTTACAATTGCCGTCCCTGTTAGGTTATTCTTGATCCGGTTGTCCGTGGCAGACAGGTATAGGTCACAGAGCACAGGTGCAACAGCAGAACCTACGCAAATTCCGTCCTTCCGCACGTAAAATTTTTCTTGGAAGGAAATCGCTGTCGAATTGAGGTAAAATTCCAGCACAGTAATGAAGTTATCGGTGCTGATCCCGGAGGAATTCTGGAAGCTAATTTAGTTGGTAGATGCAATCTTCTGCTGAACAGCTTCAAGCAGGTTTCCGTGCGGTACCGAGTAATACAAATCTATAGAAAACGCCGAAGTGGAAGAGACGATGCCTTCGACAGCATTGGTGGCTTCTGTGGAATTTTTCACCAGGAAAGGGTCTTCGAGCGGCAGACACTTGAGTTGCAGCTGCAAAAACTTGCTCACATTAGCCTGCCAGGTGCCTCTTTCTGAAACAGTAGTTATTAACGGGCATTCTGGTTTGTGAGTTTTGAACGAGAAGAATACATCCGGGAAACCCTTCGATTTTTCTACGTCCTTTCTCACGCTGTCTAGGGAAAGCTCCTGGAGTATCTGCATCGCGGTAGATTTCTGTTTCTTCGGTCGAAACAGCAGTTCTTTGAAATTTTTGTCCAACACCGTCTTCACTTTTCCATTGAAGAGGGATTCAGACATCACAACAAACCCGCCTTCTTTATCAGCTTGCAGCACTGTGGCACCGCACCGCGGAATGGCCTTAGCTGTCTCCATGATGGGTGGCTTTCCTCTTGGTCCCGTACCGGAAGTCCGCACAAGGCAGTCGACGCCGTCCCCTATCATCCTCACCTTGTTGGCTTCAGTTGTTAGTTATATGGGGTTTTATGGCGCATAAGCAACTATGGCTATCATGCGCCAAACACAAGGTTAGATGATGTTATGTTAAGTGTATAGAAGTTACATTATATTAAATTTAAAACATTGGCTTTCTTTAGAAACTTACAAACAAGTGAAAACTCGACATGTGTTTGCTCGCCTAAAAGCAATGCGGGATGAAATGGAATGTGTTCATTGTAAAATACCGTAAAAAATTTTTTCGAAGTTCTTCGAGATGCGAACAAGAGATTAAAATGTGATTCACTGTGAGCTCCTCTCCACACATTTCACACACAGGTTTGTCTTTTTTTTTAATAAGAAGTTATGGGTGATGTGTGTGCGGCCTATGCGTAAACGACATAAAATTACTTCGATAAAACGTTCTTTATGACGGCATGATTTCCATTCTTTCAAAATAGTCTTTACAGTATGCAGCTTGTTGTTTCTTTCATTCTCCCAAGAAGCTTGCCATTGGGCTCTTAGTTTGCTATGCACTAACTTCATGTAATCCCTCGGAGGCAAACCCACATGTTTCACCTCCATGGCTCTGGCTTGTGCAGCACAAGTGTCGGCTCTCTCATTATCCCTAATGCCAACGTGACTGGGAACCCAGCAGAATTTTATAACATGTTTTTGTGCTGTGACCTTTACTATATTGTGTATGATGCTTCCAATCAGTGGCTCTGTGGCATTTTTGGTGTTTAATGCTGTAAAGACGCTCAGTGAATCTATAAATGATGCTCTTTTTGATGTTTTCATTTGCTATTTTCTGTACCGCAACACAAATGGCATAACACTCCGCGGTGAAAACTGCAGCACATGAGGGCAGTCGTACTGCATTTTCATTTTTTCCTTGTATTACTGCGCTTCCTACATGAGCATGAGTTTTTGACCCGTCAGTACAAAATGACGCGTAATTTCTGTATTTTTCTTGTAGTGCTAAATATTCTTGTATTATATGGTCGTGTGGCGTACAGGTATTACTGAGGCGTGTTAGTGTGACGTCACACACTGTAGGGAGAGTGTACCACGGTGGTAGTGCTTCGTGTCTTGGGGCAATATTTTTGATTTCGTTTATTATGTTCAGAGTGGCATTTTTCTTCGAACCGCAAGAGCAACGGCTTAATCGCTTGGGGCTTGTTGTTGAAGAGCATTCGGGATGGGCATTTCGTGACAATTGGGTAACAGAGATGTTTGGGCTGAGAAAGGATTTTGAGGATGTATGTACAAGTTAGTGCAGTTCTTCGATCTTCTAAGGAAGGTTGATTAGTTTCCACATACAGACTTGTTATTGGGGAAGTTCTGTAAGCACCGGAAGACAGCCTTAAACCAAGATTGTGGACAGGATCGAGTCGTTTTATGTAGGACGGTCTTGCTGAGCCATATACTATGGACCCATAGTCTAACTTCGAGCGAACCAGAGAACGATATATATGTAACAGGGAAGCTCTATCAGACCCCCAGCGTTTTCTTGATAGTATTTTCATCACATTGAGGGCCTGGGAAGCTTTTTTCTTTAAGCTGTTTATATGTGGCAAGAAAGTGAGTTTTTTATCGAAAGTTATCCCTAGAAATTTGTGCTCTTGTTTGAACGGTAATGGGGTTTGGTTTAAATATAGTGTGGGGTCGGCCTGTAGGCCTCGTCTCAGAGAACAGAACCGCTACTGTTTTCTGAGGGGAAAATCTAAATCCGTTTTTATCTGCCCAGGTAGCCAGTTTATTTATTGTTATTTGTATTTGCCGCTCACAGGTAGGTATGCTGGAAGACGTGCATGCTATTTGGAGGTCGTCTACGTAAACTGAGTACATGATGGATTTTGGGATTACTTTTCCTATGGAGTTCATTCTGATGACAAATAAGGTCGTGCTGAGGATGCACCCTTGGGGTACACCAGTTTCGTGGTAAAAAGTCTTGGAGAAGGTTGCGCCTAGGCGGACTCTGAACGTGCGATTGGTCAGGAAGTCGCTCAAACAGCTCAGCATCCTGCCGCGGATACCTAGGTCCGCTAGGTCACGGAGGATACCGAACCTCCACGTGGTATCGTAAGCCTTCTCCAGGTCGAAGAAGACCCCGATACAGTGTTGGTTGTGGATGAACGCTTCCCGAACTGTGTTCTCGAAGCGGACAAGGTGATCGGTTGTGGAACATGTCTTTTTAAACCCGCATTGATGTATATCTAAATGTTGCCGAGACTGAAGGATGAAGGTTAGTCTGATGTTTAGAATGCTTTCGAATGATTTTGCTATGCAGCTAGTGAGTGCTATTGGCCTGTAACTGGTGGGACTAGTTGGTGGTTTGCCAGGTTTTAGGAAGGGTACTATGATGGCTTCTTTCCATGCATAGGGAATTTCTCCACTGATCCATATTTTATTGAAAAATTTTAGGAGAGCCTCTATGGCAGTCTCAGAGAGGTGAGCAAGCATGGCGTAATGTATATTGTCTGGGCCTGGTGCTGTCATTTTACCGGATGTTAGTACTGTGTTTAGTTCCTGCATCGTAATAACCTGATTGTAGTTTTCGTGTATGCATGTTCCAAAGGGAAGTTTTTGTTTTTCTACTATTGTGTTGTGCTTTTGAAATGTTTGTGCATAGTTGGATGAGCTTGAAACTGTGGAAAAATGCTCACCCAATATGTTGGCCTGTTCTTCTAATGTTGTTTGAGTACCGGGTGTTGTTAGCATTGGAAATGTGAATGGAGTAAAATTTCCAGTGAATTTCCGCACCTGCTCCCACATTTTCTTGGATGTTATTGAGCTGTTTATGGAGGATATGTACTGTTGCCATGATACCCTTTCTGTGTTCCGTCTAATGTATCGTGCTTTGGCTCTAGCCCTTTTGAAGGTGAGCAAGTTTCCTGCAGTGGGATATCTGCGAAGGTTGCCCCAAGCCTTGTTTTGCTGCTTTTTAGCCAATGAGCATTCAGTTGACCACCAAACTTTATGTGTTTTTCGTGCAATTTGAGACGTTTGTGGGATGGCTTCTATTGCTGCAGACATTAAGCATGTGACAAATTTTTCATTTAGTTCTTCTATAGTAAGGGTTTCGGCATATTCTTTTTCTAGTGTGGCCTTCGTTCTGAAAAGTGCCCAATCGGCGAGGTGAATTTTCCAACGCCGTGGCTTCGTAGGGAGGATGGATGTAGCTGATGTTAGCTTTAAAACCGTAGGTAAGTGATCACTTCCCCGAGGGTCGTCTAAAACATCCCAAATAAAATCATTAAAAACCGATGGTGATGCAAACGCTAAATCTAGGCAGGTCATTTTTCCAGAGCTGGGGCAGCAGTACGTTGCTTTTCCCGTGTTCATTAAACATATGCTATTTGAAAGAATAAAATTCTCGATGAGCTGACCCCTGGAATCAACATGCTCACTTCCCCAGAATGAGGAGTGTGCGTTAAAATCCCCAATTATGACATATGGCTCAGGCAACTGTCCCAGAAGTTCTTCTAGGTCATGCATGGTAATTGTGTTGTGTGGTGGTATGTACACAGAGCATATTATTGTTTTATGGCTAATGATGTTTACTGCGACCGCTTATAAGTTCGTCTTTAATGACACCTCTCTTGCAGGTACATCGCTTTGCGTAATAATAGCGACGCCTCCTGAGAGTCGGCTAGCTTGTACTCGGTCCTTCCGGACAATATTATATATTTTTTAAATGTTTGTGTGCTGTGGCCCAAAGTTTGTTTCTTGCAGGCACACAGCTGTAGGTGCCATTGTTTTGAGCATATCTCTACAGTTCCATTGCATTAGATACGCCATTGTGATAAGTTGGGGATTGGGGAAAGTCACTTATTCTCAGGAGCAGTGATTCGTGGTTTCCCTTTCTTCTCTAGGGAGTCTCGCCGCCGCTGCAGCGGTGGGGAACTAGGAGTTGTATCCATCGCCACTTTCGTGGCGCCGGATTTCCGCGGAGAATCCGCGGATGCGTGTGTTTTAGATGTCCGCGGACTTTCGCTGACATCCATCTCCTCCACGGTGGACGTGGAGGATGCTTCTTGGTTGCGATGGCCCGTGGTCTTCGCATTGGTCTTTTTTGCTGGCACCGCTGAACCAGGCCCTGCTCCAGCGGCAGAGTCTCTTGGGCCAGCAGTTGCCTTCTTAGGGGGGTGGGGCGACAGGTCCAGTTCAGCAGAGCTGTTCTGGGTGTCTGTCGCCGAGGATGCCGCTGCTGAAAGTGGGGCCTGAGGGCCTCCGGCGAGGATCGCGTGGTCTTCCCGCGAAATTTTCAGCCCTGTGGACTGTGTCACTGACTTCTGTGGTAGGGACTTGGTTGTCGACCCCAGGTCTTTCGGATCGACCTGTGTGCCGACAGAAACCGAAGGCGGCGGCGGTCCCCGCGTCACCGCTTCGGAGTATGTCCCTTTCTGTTGGAAAGAGACGCGTTTTTTTGCCTCAAGGTAGGACAGGTTTTCTGTGGTCTTCAAAGTTATGATTTGTTTTTCTGTTTTCCAGACTGGGCACGACCTGGAGTACGCGCCATGTGCGCCATTGCAGTTGATGCATTTTGGTGTACGTTCGCATCTTTCTTCTGTATGTGCGTCTTCTGCGCATATGACACAAGTAGGTTTACCTCGGCAAGCCAACATGCTGTGTCCAAAGCGCTGGCACTTGAAACATCGTCTCGGATTTGGTATGTATGGGCGGACTTTACAATGGAGGTATGCGGCGTGGATGGAATCAGGGAGAGTTGTGCTATTGAAAGTTAGGACGATGTGTTTTGTCTTGATTTCAGCATTGTTTCTCCGGATGGTTATTCGTCGGGCTGCTATTACTCCTTGTTCAGCTAGTTCTTCTTCCATTTCCGCATCCGTAATCTGTAGGAGTTCATATTCAGATATGACGCCCTTTGAGTGGTTCTGGGTGCAGTGCGGGGTTACCTGTATGCTCATTTCTCCAAGTTTCTGTAAAGACATCAGTTTCGTGCTCTGTTCTTTTGTGTTTATTTCTACAAGGAGATCTCCGGTTCGCTGTTTTTTTGCTTTATAGTTTCTGCCTACACAGTTCTTTAGAGTGTTGGCGATCACAAATGCAGACAGGTTTGCTACAGGTTCATCTGCATTTGAGTCAACCATGAAAAACTTTGGCTTCAGTTGCTCCTGATGCTACGTTCCTCACGAGTTCAAGAAGTTGTGGTCTGCTGGTGCTTGGTTCATAGCTGAACTTAGGACTATAGACTTTTTCTGGCAACGACACATCTCCCAGAATGGTGAGCGTGCTTGCAGTTTCTCGCCGACTTTTATCTCTCCGAGGCAGATTGGCAACCGTGCAGCGCCATTAGAACTCAGTAGACTGGGCAGCCAATTTCTTGTACCCAGTGATGTTTCGATATTGTCTTGATGGCTCGGTGCTCTCCTTCACAATCACTTTGAGGAAATCTTCAAGCAGTCGGGCCTGATCCAAGTACTCGGATTTCAAAATTTTGCAAATGCGTCTAACGTGACCCCACGACGGCTTCGCAAACCCAAAAAGACGCTGAACTTCCAGCGGTGTTTGCTTTCTTTGGATGCCATATGTAAAATCTTGCTTGGCAGACCGTGCTGGCAATGAAATTAACGCACGTGATGGCCGGGTCCAGAGTCTTCTGAGTGGACAGAACAGAGCCCAATGTAGGAGAAAGATACTCAATTAAAACTCTAATCTGAGCGAGTTGGTTCATAGCTTGAAAGGAGTACGTATTTGCGCGAAAGACGGGACGAAAACAGGAGAACACAAACGACATGTACAAAGCGCTACTTCCAACTAGTTTATTTCATATAGAGCAATACATTTAAACTCTAGAGGTCAAACACAGCGATAAAAACCGTCGCGTGCGCATTTCACGTCAGCAAACCGCCACCACAGCTGCTGACTGATTACATCAAAAGTTCAACAAACCCCGGCACTGCTATCAAGAAGGAAATGAGAATCATGAGGTTATAAATGAGGAAAAGTCACATTAAAAAATATCGTAGCAAAGCAGTGTCAAAACCAAAACCAAAGGCATGTCAAAGCGTAAAAACAAATCATCGTAGCAAAAGCAGTGTCAAAACAGGCAAACCACACCACTAAAAAAGAAACAACCGGTCAACAGGGTAAAAAAACGCATTACAACAAAAAATTCAAACAAGAATCGAAGGCTAGGCCACCCAACAGCAGTTCGACCCGAAATAAAATGGAATCCTGAGGCGCAGCAAAATTTACACGTGCCCGTCTAGAAAAGTCACCTCTTTGTTAAGAAGTAAGAGAGATGCAGTGCTAATGCATTTATCTCCGGAGTTAGTAATATGAAATGCCTCAATAATTTCCCTCCGAAGTTTGGTCTTTGCATGTGCCAAAATCGTGGTGCCTCTAAGCAATGGCTTGCATTTGTGACTGATGACGTGCTCGGGAAGGCGTCGTTTTTCGTTGTTTTTTACAGTCCTCTTGTGTTCACGCAGTCTCTCGTTGACGCACTTTCCTGTTTGTCCTATGTATACGCTACCGCAAGACAAAGGAATGCTGTATACAGCATTGGTAGCGCATTCAACATATTGTTTTACATGTAGTCTGTACTCCACGCACACATGCTTGAACCACTGGCCAAACCTTATGGCGTGCTGACACCAGGCAGGCTCCACTGCCAGTGGACTTGGCCTGCAGCACTAAACAAAATCCAATAATGTGCTTCGCACAACAGTGGCACCCTGTGCGCAGTTGCGTGCCCTCGTCCTCTGCAGTTGGAACATTGCAGAGCTAGACGCTGCCTCTCGCCAGGAGCCCTCACGAACATTTCCGAATGTGTCTGTGCAGCGTAGCCAGGAGGGCAGTAGTGGCTAGCTGAAGTGCTCTCCTTACAAAATAAATTATGCAGCACGCATGTTGCGTTCACTATATTGTCCACATTTTTCAAGTCAAGGTTGATGCGCCTCTCAATGATCCACCACCGAGATGCCAAGATGCCCAAAGCGTTTTCAACACATCTTCTGCAAAAGAAACAATCACAATTTTGCTTGAAAAACTGACATGTGTCTCACTTTTTTCACACCAAGCAAAGCTTCGTGACTCAATACACTGATTCTAGCACTTATAATATATCGCATGCGTGCAAGTCTATAATGCTAACTGCCAACTGAGTGAGGCCAGAAATGCAGTTAAATTTACTGTTAGGTTTTCACTTTAGTGATACATACCGTGCACGGATGAGGCGCTAGTTGAACACCTCTTTGGCATCTGTGCGGCTCCCTGGCAGTGGCCGCATGAAATCTGGGCGCAACTGGAAGGCCTTATCGCCTTCTCCTACTTTCGCAGTCGAGCTGCACGAGGCAGATTGAGCTTGCCCTGATGGAGACGTTGGCCAATGGGGGAATCCTTAAAGATGCCCCCATCACCGAGTCTCCCAGGTGCACCCACGTCCACCAGCCGAAAAGGTATCTGCAGTCCACTACGGCCAGCTGAGCGATGGAATGGGTACCCTGGAAATAAGTGCGAATACAAACACTGAAGGCTGGGGTGCACAGGTGTCACTGGAGCGAACAGTACCGAGTGCAATGACCTGGCACATCATCCACCCTCTACCACGTCTTGACCCTCTCTCTACACCCAAAGCAGTTGACAACCTTCCCCCGGAGTGAGTTCACTGCTGGAGGGTTGAAACTTTGTTTCTTGCGTTTCTTGCAGTGTGTTACAATTATTGTAACATAGTGGTTTTTGAAAAAAAATACAAGAAAACGGCTTTGCCTCCTCAGAATACGCACTTGGAGTCATTCCACACAGAACACCAGTTCAGACCACTCACAAATTCATTACACTGTAGTGATAAGTTTGGCGTTTCACACTATTGCCCAAAATGTTTCTTTTTTCGCACACACTGATTTAGATTGCACAGCTTTTATTTCCAACAGTTTGAAGGGCTGTACGCCCCTTGCCTAAACACGAAACAAAAAGCACAACTGCCTTCCCTCCTGAAGGTTGCATCCACTTCCAAAACAATTATCGTTCTGCCATAACATCATTACAGTACTAATTTCCCACTTATCACGACCACATTGAAAATATATATTGAAACAGGACAGCGCTTGTCCTCTGTCGACCTTTCTTTGTGTCTGTAGTTTTTTTTTCTCTCTTCAATCATTATGAATTTTTATCACCTCGCCCAGCTCAACATTCTGCTATTCGCCTATGCTATCCGTGGTTTCAGCTATTGCAGAGTTCCTAAAAATGCATGTCATAACAAACCCCTCATTTCCCTACTCTTTTCTGTTCAAGTACGTTCTTCATGTCACATTTCCATAACTGATATTTTTGTAGCTGTTAAGGTCCTGCTTTTTCTTCCACTAGCTCAGTGTGACTGTTCCACAGTCATATGTGGCCCTTTCCATGCTCGTTGTTCCTTGGCAGCAGTGCAACAAATGGATTACTCTGTTTTACATCACAACATGCACATACCTTGCTTTCATACTTTATAGTTGAAATAAAGCCTTCCAGCATTCTTCCGGCATTTTATTTCAATGTGTTTGGCATCCTCCCCTCCCAGGCTGTTTGGGAATTGCCACAGACTCCAGAAGTCTGCAGCAATTTCCTTCCATTCATCCTCTGTTGGAGCCTGCAATACGGAGGACTAGTGCGTAATGAAAACTGAAATGTCTATATCGTAGCACTACTGTACTAGAGGGTAATGTTGACGCACCTTCATGTAAATTGGAGCGAGCACCTCCCAGAGCACCGTGCATTTGAGATGGACTGCCCGTGTGGTTGTTTCGAACCCCACCCTGAACGCCATTGCGGCATCTTTAATCAGCATTCCTGATGGAAGGTACAGAAGATGTGGAAAATCACAAGAATTTCATCAAGTTCTAAAGCGCACGCACACACGCGCGCGCGCTGTGCTACTCTGGATTATTACAGCCAAGCAATCTCCAGTACAATGTCAGTAGACAAGCGTCGTCTGCTCAGAGCCGCTCATCGGCCACCAAATTCTTAACCGCAGTACCCACACAGCGTCCCTCCAGAAACAGTCCGTCCTTACCGCAGCGTCAGGGCGAGGCGCTCGCCAGACAATATGGGCTCTCTGCGCAGCCACTCTTTCGTAAGGCGACTTTCTGCCATTGCGTGCAGGGAGTGAAATGTCTCCGGTGACATCCGGTAAAACTTTTAGAAGAGCGATGTATCGCCGTCTTGCATCACCTTCATCTGCAAGAATGCATTGAAGCTTATGCAGTTGCGCTCCTTTCATTTCTTCACCAGGAACAACTTACCGCTGTGAAGAATTCGCTTTCCTCAGCGCGCCGCTCCCAGACTGGTAACACCCACCACTTGCGGGCAAGAGCTGCGATTTTCTGCTGCCACTCAATTTCGGACGGGGAAAAGTGCGGGGGAAATGCGCGGGAGAAGAGCACGCGGGGTAAACCGCCAAAACCAAAACTCCACAACCAAGTACCAAAAGTTTACGTAAGAGTTCAGTTAAAGAGTCTATATTCATTGAAAAATCTGTACATACATTTTAGTTCGCATTTTTGTGCAAAAAATTTTAATCCTTACAAATAATGCGACTCTTCTTATAGGCTTAAACAGCGTTGCGGTGTATTATGTCAGCAACACTGATCGTCGTCTCCCAGCGACGGAGCGACAGCCAGCCGTCATCGCCGCGCCGCCTCGTCGCTTCGCTTACTTTTTCGCGTACATGGAGCTCAGTCTTAAATTTGCTTTGAAAGGAAAACTTGCGAACTTAACAGTCACCACGATAGGCAAAACTGCTTGTCGCTTGCGCTCTATGGCATTCTCGGTTTTCTTTTTGTTTTTGTTGGAGATGACACCATGTTCGAGCCATTTTTAAGTCACCGCCAGACAAGGCTCTGATCGGCAGTTCCAGTGGGAGAGGAAACGGCGTGTTGCCGCCTGTCTTCGAGCGCTAAACTTGGAGCGAAATCAATTACCAGCAGGGCCATCCACTTCGTGTCAGCTGGAGACCCCTGCAACGTGCGTTGTGAGTGATCTGTCCAGAACCCCTACATCGCGCGAGCCTGGTGCGAAGAACTGGCGCTTGTCAAGCGATCTTCGGGCAGACAGTGGAGAAGTGGCTTATGGTGTGTCATCGAACAGTGAGAAGCACTGTGGTGTAGGGGCAGCCTGCTCGTCATGCTCTTACAGTGAGGATGGGTTGGCGTGGGGCTGGGAAGCTGCGGAAGGTATTCCCGGCGTTGAAGGAGGCATGCCTCCTGGGCCCAACTCCTACGACAGCAGGCTTCTGGACTGTATGCGCTTCCACGGAGGGCGGCGTAGGTGATGCTTATGACATCACAGAATTCAGGCAGAAGCTACAGATTTGGACAGTGCAGTCACAGTTATCTCATGCCGCGGTGACATCGCTGTTGAAAGTCATGCTGCTGAGAGGCTGCGCAAACTGCATTTGAAGGTAGTCCGTGTTCACAGCAATGGTAAGCTGTACTGTAACTGCTGTTGGAGCAGAAGCAATAGCATGTTATTGCTGTATGCCACAAGTATCCAGCAAATATCTTGAAAGCAATGATAACTTTGTATCGCAGCCTTTTGGGATACACTGGTTGGTCTATAAGAGTTGTCTGCCACTTTTCACCAAAACTGCTTCCCCTGTCACTTTATGTATTCTCTCGAAGATGTTATTACAAAATGAAATGCGGTTAAGAACAGTTATCAAATCTACTAAGACTAAATGAAAAGTTCTGTTTATTCTGCAGCCAGACCATTTGATTGAACAAATTGCATGGAAGGGGAGGGGTGTCCTTCCAGGTGAAATTGCTTCTTTTACTTGTTTTTGGTTACTGTAGGAACTAAAATATTATGTGCATGTATTGAACGTAAAAAATATTCTCGTTTTACTAAAGAATTCAGGATGCTATTGAAGGCATTATATATTGTCATTGTGGAAATGCTTTGCACGTATGCTGCAAAATACATCAAGCATAAGCTGCTAATGTCGGCTTGGAGGTATATTACTTTGACCAAGATTGATTCTTTAGGTCAAGACACTGAGATGCATCAAGCGGAAGAATCGAAGTTTTCTCACTGAAGCACAAAATGAGCATTGTAGTCAAGTGTAAACATCAATAATTATTTATGAAGTATTATTTTTGTCTGTTGTTCCTGCTAGCGTTTCTATACAAACTGAATTGATGCATTACGTGCATTCTGCTGAGGCCGCTCAATCACCCATCATGACACTGTTCTCCTTCCCCAGCGCAGAGTAGCAGGCCAGATAGTCAACTTTCCGGCAGAACTCTGCGTTTCCAAGGCAAAAACGCATCTGTTTGAGGTTGCATATATCAGCCAGATTATTGAGGACAGCCGTTATACCTGATCTATTCTGGCACTAGGTATGCTAGAACTTGCTGCACGTTTCTTGCATAGCACAGTTCATATGCATGTGGAAATTTTCAGCTTGGATACAGCTGCCAAGTGTTGCACTATATTAGCTGTCTACAGTAGCAGCTGTTATTGTTCTTGTTCTAGTGGCTGTTAGGTGTAGCTGTACATGTAATGGAGCTTAAATATGGAGAGCAGAAGTTTTTCTATACCGCTTTAGAGCGGATTTGTTGTGATGACAGCCCCAACCTCCAACAAAAAGGCCTCCCTATAGGCCTCCTATAAGGAGGCTTTTTTGTTGGAGGTTGGGGCTGTCATCACAACGAATCCGCGTTATAGCGCTATAGAAAAACTTCGTTCAGGTGAGCAGACAAGCCTGCAGGGTGAACACCATAACGATAGGCCTGTGTAAGGATATGGAGCCCACTAGCTATAGGGCAGCCTTTTTGTTGTATAGTTTGGGGCTGCCATAGACTGGCTTTCTCCGAAAAGGACGGTAGGCAGGGAGTAGTTAACTACTTCGAAGGCGACGACCTATGACTTCTTTATCCTGATAAACAAGACGATTCGTGGAGATGACAGCCCCAACCTACAACAAAAAGGCGGCTTTTTGTTGTAGGTTTGGGTGGTCATCACCGCAAATCCGTCTTTTTTGATACCATGAAGAAGTCATAGGTCGTCGTCACTACTTGCTGCCTACCGTCCTTTGGGAGAAGGCCATTCTGTGTGGTTCGCGTTAGGCGATTACATCCGCCAGAAGCTGCTGGACTGCGTCCATGCCCGACGCGCTCCAGTGGACGCAGTCCAGCCGCCGGGCCGCTTCAATCCTCCTGACAAATAACAGCCGTTATTTTGAACCGAAAATACTGACTTCTTTACTTACTTTTCGTAAAAACCGTATTTCACGCGATTTTTGCGCAGTGTGAAGAGGCGGCGTATCGGCACTGGCACAACATTGTCTGCGTAGAAATGAAAGCAATCATTATATTTTAATATAGACTACGTTACGAGCTAACTTACCGTGGTTCTGTTGGGTTAGCCACGTGTTCACTACCTTCTGTGGGCTGCACGGGCTGCTGTGGGCTGCACGGGCGATAGGCGGCAGCGTGAGCAGAACAACCACGGCAGAGCGCCCGCGCAGCCACACCACAATCTCCCGCAAGGTGGCCACGAGCCGCCTTGCGTCGCCCATGGTACGCGCCTGCAAGAAAAAAAAACAGAAATGAGTTTGCATGCATAAATGCCGATGTCGTAAACAAGCGTACCCTGGTAAGGTCGTTGGTGCCAACCAGGACGGCGACCATGGGCTCCACGTGAGCCACCCTGCGTAGTTGCCTGAGCAGACTTGCCGCAGTCCCTCCTGGCATTAGGGTAAGATTTTCTGCGCGGCGAAATTGACGAGTAGTTAGGCACTGCAGTTTCAGAAAATGAACCATATTTGCTTCTACGGCCATCCTTACCGATCTGGCTTCGCGGAAGTCCAGAAGCACGCTCCGTAAACCGCAGGAGCATGCTGTCTCCAATGAGCTGAAGCTGGTAAAGTTACGCGGGTTGGTTTTGAAACATCTGAGTCACAAAGAAAAAAACCACTCTTAGGGAATCCCCAGTTATGCCGCGAGTATATGGAAAAAGCGATACTTACTGCTGATGATCGAGGATCCTTGTGACGGGACGAATGGTCGCAATGCGGCTGCTACGCTGCTGGCCCGTAAATTATCTTCATGGGTGCGCCCGGTGACCTCTCAGCTTACGTCATCAGCGCACGTGTTTCCAGTCTCGTGGACAAAACTGGCGCTGTACCAAGAAGGCTCTTACCCGAAAAAGAAAGGCTGCGAGGCGTCTCTAATCGGGGACAAAGGCGGCCGGGGATCGCTCGACACCCGCAAATTTTTTTCAGCACCGAAAGTGGAAAATTTTGCCCATCGGGCCACACCTTTTTGATGTCACACTGTTTCCACCAGGGAGGGGTCTATTTCGATGCCTCATGGCCGTTTGTCGCAAAATCGGATGGAAAGAAGGGTCGAGGGACGACGCACGGGAATGTGAGACTGACACACTGAGGTTGCCAAGCCGGCCCTAAGGTACGGAAGTAGTCTGCATGAAAGATAAACTGAGCCGTTCTACTCCAAGACTATTCTGTGGCGGAGCGACAGCGTGTCGTCAGCAATGTACCATGTATTGAAGGAGGCTGGTCTTTGTCCCTGCGCAGTGGCAAGTGGGCTGGTCATTGTTCGGGCCACTGGTACGAAGTGGTGAAGGAAAGCAGTCGGGGCGACAGATAGGGATCAGTCTAATTTGTCAGTCAAGAAAGCTTTATATGAGCTAATTATGGGGTAAACCACTCCTGCCGTCACGAGAGCAAAGCCAGTTTCTTTTCATTTCCTGCCTAGCCTCTGCTGCAGAAGGTCGGCTGCTAATCCCTAAACTGTACTATTGTACTCTCTCGACAGCTCCCTAGGAGTACTCTCGAAGTCACATGGCGACATTTCAAAGGTTTTTCATCAGCTCTGTTCGTTTCCACAAAGATTGCGAGAGTGTCTTCAAGGAACGATACCCTTTAATTGAAAACAAGCCTTCCCGAAAGCTCACTTACAGATATCCGTAAATGTTCCATTGATCTTGCAGTTTTGCAGGGTGCAAAACGTCCCATTATCTAAAGTGACCATGCACTGGAATGGGCGTCGCGCAGGGAAGCCAGTGCTTTTGTAAATGAAAACTTCAGGAACCGAAAAGCGGGGAAAGTGGGAAAGCTGCTGTGTGCGCTAACGTAGATGCAAGATCAACAAATAGCACATGCCTGCAGGCAGGCGTGATGCAATCTTGAGCTTTTCGTATCAGCACGTGTTTTGTTTACTCGAATCATCGGCAATTAACTATAGGCTTCACAAAACGTTTGACGCCGGGTATAAAAGCTAACTTCATTGACTTCGTTGGCACATACTTATCGTGTTGGGTACTGTACAATCATAACGAATCGCTGCACTGATAACTGGGTCTGCAGGCTTAGAAAAATTTGCAACCATGATGAGCCCCTCTGGCCACGCACCGCAAAAAAGTAAAACGTACATGGGTGCTTCGCTGCCTTACTTGGAGGTTTCAGTATACCACGCGTCAGACAGGGCATTACACCGCCTTGTTCATTCTTCCAGCGTCCCCTGTCCTTTTAAGTTCATTTTCTTTTTCCGTACAATGGTCCATACTGCCATCGTATTCGTTATGTGAATGCGTAGCATTTTTCTGACCTCACACGTTCCCTGGGTATCGCTTCCTCGACTCAACATGGTAACCGTCTTTCGTCCCAAGTATTCTTTACCTGTCCGACTTAGTAAAGCCGGCACAGCTGCACCGGGTCCTCGCCTCCTGGAATAGCTGACGATTATGCCGGAGGCTGGATGTCCACGCACTGTGCATGGGCATGCAGCACGCTTTGACAGAGCTGGTTGTCTTGAAGCTGTGAAAGTTGCCGAAGCGTTTTCAGGAACAGTAACCAATTTTCATGCAATTCCACAACTGTAGTAGAGGAAAAGCCACAAACTAAGCTACCTCGCTGCACATGACGCGAGCGCTGCACAGCTTGTACATTCCGTTGGGGATATGTTGTGAGCGACGCTTACGATAAAGAATAAATTTCAGGTTTTTCGAAATGTTCTACACGGTTCTCTGCATCCTGTTACAATTGTGTGAACACGTGCGCTGGTTTTGTCTTTGCGAGAGAAAAACGTCACTGGTGCTAATCTAATGCTAATCACGACTGTACTTCTCCTTTCCTGTTTCAGGCAAGCCTGGCTGCGTTGTTTACAAAGGAGGATGATAAAACATCATACAAAAACCTTAGTGAATCTGCAAGAATGCAAAAGCCGGTTACGTACCCTGCAGAGCTAAAGCGCCTTCACTGTGGCGGCGTGGCCTATTCTGGGGGCAGGTACTAGGTGGTGCACTGGCAACAATCGCGCATCTCCATGCTTATGACACGCTTTGCACACGCACTAAAAGGACGTCTTCCAAGCCGCTAATTGGAAATTGCAACATACCTCTTGCTGATATAGCATCATTGATTCGAGTGCAGAACACCCGTTTCCAAAGATCTGCCTTGTTAGCCCTGCGTGACAAACTCTCATGCAGTGTATGTCCCGTGCTACATAAACCTCGTGTGTCAAAAACCCCGTGCCAGAAAGCTTGCGACAAAAGCCTCGTACCAAAACGCACTTGCCCAGCAGTGAGTTTGGCGAACACACTACACTTGGTCCGGCAAGGCGAGCGTGTAGACTCAGCAGCCGTGCTCCGCTGTAAATAAAGTTTTATTTTTTATTCTCGTTCTTAGTGCGAACTTTTTTTTGGTCATGAGCAGCTAAATATAATGTACATACCTGAATAGAGCTACTCTCGCTCTGCCAGTGACGACGACCCCTTTCCGCGATAGGCCTAACGATTCCGCAGGTTTCGTGTGTGCAATTCCCGCAACCGTCGAACGCGAATTCACAAGTTTTGGGGAATGCAAATGGCCAACAAATGTAGTTTTCACAACGGTGACCTAATATCGACTATTTTCACAGTGCAAGATGCACATACAATGAAAGGAAAGCTCTGGTCGGTCCCAGACTGCGCGCTCTTGGACAGCCAGCAGTAGTCACCGGCGTCGCTTGAGGATTAGGAATAAGGACGTTTTATTTAACCATCGAACGTACTTGAGGATAAAGCGATTCAAAATTGAATATCGCATCGGAGAAATCAGGGACAATTAGAAGCGTCGGTCCTAGGCGATGTCAGCAATCCGGCTACCGAATGTTTCCGAGGCGCGCGATCACATCGGCCGTTTCTACAAAGTTGTCGCGCTGCATAAAATAGCAAAGGAACAACAGGTACACAAATAGGATTAATAAAACAAAAGCGTAGCTCTCGTTTTACCTCACGCGAACAAACACAAGCTGTTTGTATACAGCGCTGTAAACAGGAGTACTGGTGTGCAGTCGCCCTGTGTTATTGGCGGGACAAAGGGATGGCGACGTCAGTCGGGCCGTGTTCGTGATTCGGAGGCATTCCAAAATCTCGAATGCCTGCGCGGAGCTCCGTTCACTTGCATGTATGTCAGCCGAATGCCGTTGAATAGTTCGTGCAGCTGCACAAGGCGACATTCGACTCGAATGACACTCGGTTGGAAGGTATTTTAAATGCCCGTCTAGCAGAGATATTGCTAATCTCAGCTCGTGAAGCTTTCTTTGATAACAGCATGCGATTACATCTGCTATGAAATATTCTCCAAGTATTTGGGAAAACAAACTAATTTTCACAATGTGCTGCAGCACCGATCGTCGCTACCTGCAACACCCATCGCCACTATCATGATTTCCAAATAGCACCTCTTTTTGCCATGTGACAGCGCAATGAAAGTGCCATTCGTTCATGGGAAGTGCACTTCGTGAAGGTATCACTAAAGTTGCCCGTGTGACAGGGGTATAAATCCCCCACGCACGCGCACAAACACGTTCAAACACGGAAAATGGTACGGTTTCAAAAATAGCTTTGCCGTGTCTGATCATACACGGTAAACAATTTTTGAAAAGTCCCTAAATTGAATTTGAAAACTATCAAAATGTAGCAATTACTACTCAAACATGATGCCACTTCAATTTCAGAAATTAGGGTTTAAAACTTGTTAATTATCGTCACGTATATACAAGTACGCTGGACGAAGTTCCTACGGTAAACTAAGATTTCTGGATTTCCTGCAGCGCACAAAGACCCCCACCCCGGCTGCGCAACATGTAGGCTCTCAGCCCTCATTTCTCTTCACTCCTGCCGAAAAAAAATCGACTAAACGTCTTTCGGGGTGGACGGTCGCTTTTAGATAATGGGACTGTCAGATAGGGGGATAGGGGAAATGAATAATAACGCCCCTGCACACTGCTTTGTTTTTTTCTCTCAACATGGACTCAGCAAACGCACTCGCGCAAGGCTCACAAGGCCTCGCGTATTTGTGTGTGTGTAGCTATTTTCGTCTTGTTATATGTCCGCAGCTGTATCCATGAGCAGGCATACCGGGGAGGCTAATAGCGCAGAGAGAAAAAAAGAAAAAAAGCTGCTGTGTTGGTACTATCATGTCAGCAGTTCGGATACTCGAGCCTGTACTAACGGCTTACTGTATTGCATTATGCCAAGTTTTCCATTACCTAGCGGCCGCCAGGCGGAGCACGTTTTATGTTAGTGGTTGAACAGCGATACCAGACACTCAAAGAAAAAGAACACGTACAAGGAGGCTCCTTCTGTGTGTCTCATCTTTTTCTCTGTCAGTGTCTGGCACCGTTCTCGGCGCGAGGAGGAAAATAGCCTCGAACCGGCGCGCCCGCGCCGCCGCTTCTCCTCCTCCCTTCCTCCTGGTATGCGCGGGCGGCGAGGTACGCGTTGAGTGACGTTCCTGTCCTGGTGTCTTTTGCACGTGAAAACAGCTTTTTACGTGTTTTGACGCTGGCTGTGAGCATAAATTGTGAGCCGAGGTCATCAGGATACCACTGCGCTGTTTTTGGCTGCACCAACAACTATCGCAAGCGGAAAGAACTAGCCGCAGAGCCATGCGCACAGCATCAACAGCCGCGGCGTCAGTGCGGCTGTGACCTGTTCCATCTGCATCGCTTTCCGTCGATGTCTTTGGCTGGCTAGCGTTAACAGAGGATTTTGTGCCTCCTTGATGTCACATGCTTTCTTCTCTAGCAGATAAAAAATGATGTGTGGCACCCGGACGTTTGGCCACTTCATTCAGTGACAACACTTGGATGCCTGTACAGCTTGTGACCTGCAGACAAGTATGAAGGTCACAAAATCATAGCAATGGAAGTAGATAGCTCAGATAAACAGAAAAAAGACCTCTCCAAAGTTTTTGTTGCATGCTAACTATGACAGGAAATGATATGAGATATTACAGCACTGCCGAGTAGGCAACGTTGTTGCAGCAGTGTTACCGCGAACAACCGGGCCTGGGCAGAAGCAGAGCGTGCTCACTGCACCAGTCGTCAAGATACCAAAGTCTGCAAAACTTTTGTGAAGACGCGTAGCGTGCTTAACGACGACCGGAAACACGCTTGCTCACCAAAGCACAATCGAGCTTCGGGTGGCGTGGCGAATTTCTACTGCCGCGCGGCAAATACTCATGCAACCTCTCATCTAAGTTTCTCTGTTTAGTGCGGACATGTATTTAGGGCCGCACCACTTTTCTTTGGACGAGCAAAGAGTGGACACGTACGCGAAAAAAAGTGGCGAGGCAGCGAGAATGACCATCCTCGCGCTCGCTCGGTGGCCAAGCCCCCAAGCAAGCAACGGTGACATACGCGATGTCAACTAGCGTAGACAGTGCTTTCGTTCGGTGCCTGCACGCCCTGGCTTAGTAAACATTCTCGCACCTACCACCTAGACCTGCTCGGAGGCGAGCATTTATCTCGAAGTGATAACCAGCTGAAACGCTGAGGACACCAGGCATCAGACGCCTGAATCTCGCACGACGCGTATCTCGCTGCGAAGTGCTCTGTAGTACCTGCCTGAAATTGTGAAGTGTATGTGGATCAGCTTTCACGAAAGAAATTCATCACCGTGAGTGGTCCAACAATACAGTTCGCGTCTGCGCACCATGCACACTCAAGCAAAGTGAAGTGCGGCTAACGTAAACATTCATGAAGTGACATTGTTATGCTGGCGGCAATCGTAGTATATCGAACTCAATCAGCATAAAAGAAGCTTCGCGGCTGCCTCTGTCACTTCTTCGACCGCCGTCGTAGATAGCGGTGCGACCGTTGCTGTGCACTAGAGCAAACAACAACTCCTAAACAAATTTCGTTTCCCTAGGTCAATCATCGGAACGACGGTGGAAGTGCGTCCTGCCCCATAATCCGATGAAATTCCGGCCATCACTAAACCAAACGGCGGCAGTCTTGCTCGAAAAGCTTTTCCCGTCAACCAGGCGCATTTCTAGCATACACACACAAAAAAAAATCAGAAGCTCCGAAACGCCACTTTGCGACGCCGCCGTATTGCACCGTGGGCGCAGCACAAATGCGCGAGCGCATGCCAGCATGGCGCTAGGGACAAGAACAGAACATAGACGGCGCCATCTCCCCAAAATGGCGGCGCCCTAGATGAAATGGTTGCCGTTCTTCAGAAACGCGTTTTCAGGGTTGCCTGAACGCCCTTGAATATTTTCTGCGAAAATGCACTTATAATTGTGGGTGCAGGTGGTCTCCAGAGCAGTAACGGGCAGTGCTGGCTTCAATAGCAAGAAATGAAAGGGGTGAGTCATCTGTGGACACGCCTTCCCCGGCGCACTTTACAAGGCTAACGCTGGCGACCCTGACCGCGTCTTCTCGCTTGAGTCTGGTGACTGTCAGGACCACGCATGTGACTGCGAGCGCCTAAAGGCTACTGGCAGTGCACATTCCCCCCACCCCCCGCAGTTGTTGACCGAGCAAGCGTCGTTCCTGGAAAGAAACGCGCAACGCACCGCTTCACCACGACGTTGAGAGCAAGGGTTGGGCGCCGCGCTAAAGATTTTTATTACAAACCCCACTGCGCCCAGGGTGGGTGCGCCCTGACAACTTCTACCCACTCCCCGCAGCAGTGGCACACAGGTCTGTCTCCTCTTTCTAGCCAGGCCTTGGCTGCAGAAGAAGCTTGGATTGGAACGGCCGCATTTCAATCGCCTTCGCAAAACATCAGCTTCGCAGAACAGTGAAACCCCTCCCTATTGTAAGCAGCGTGACGTCAAAAAGTTGTGGCCCGGTGGGCAAAATTGACAACTTTTGGTTCTGAGCCGCTGTTGTTGGTCCCGAGGGCTCCATCCCCGCCTTTCTACCCCGATTCGAGACGCCTCGCCGGCGCTCACCGGAAAGAAGAGGTGAAACGCTTGCGCTGAACGACTTTGGCCGGGGGAAAGGGTGCAGCATGGCAGGAGCGTGCTATAGGAGGCGCTGCGCACACGTTTCAGTAAACCCCAATAGTTACTGTCTCGTAAGTCTTGCTTCAAAATGTTCGACAGCGCCACTGTCGTTGACCGGCGGAACTCCATTGTTGAGTCAAAACGCCCGCGAGATTCAAATGCAGCAGCCCAGTCGACCAACAAAGGGGCGAGCTAACATGAGTCGTTTATCACACCCAAATTTACATCACTGGTAGTATTAAGACCAGCGACTTCAGTTCCTGTGAAAAAAGCCATGGAATATAACAGTGATCTTTCGCGCTGGATCTATTTTGCGGAGGTTACGGCACACAAAAAATGGCGCAATTGAATGGCGCAGTACTACCGTTCTGTTTGTCACAGCGAAATTGCGCGTTGAGAAGGTCTGGAATGTTTCCTAAATATTTCGTGTGCCGAACTTGTTCCCTATACGATGTTTACTTGCTTCTGAAATTCGGTTGAAAAAAGCGCAGTTTCTAGGTTACGACCAACTTTGAACATGAAAACTAAAAAATGTGACAATGTAGCTCAATGAAACTTTCAACGATTAACAAAATGGGTACTATCTACAATCCTGCTAAATATGTTTGTGATTTATGAATTGGACTAGGAGTTATTAATGCGTCATTTTTTTAAACTTCACACTTATTTATGGCACCAGTTCTAAATAACTACCCAACAAAGCTCAATAACTCGCTTGTAAGGGTCTCCAGTCACTTCATCTAAAAGCTGCAGAAGCAGTTTTCTTTTCGGAGCAGTAGTTTTCGGAAACATCTGGTCAAACGCAGGCAAGTCGAGCAAAATTATCGTTTTATGCCCCTCGCTCTTTTGCTCACTGCTATCATAATAACGTGAATAGCCTTTAGCGACACATACCACCGCAAAGAAGATACAATTATCTTTACAATGCGCTTAATATCATTTTTCTAGCGCAAACGGATGAGCCACACCGCTCACACAAACATGATGAAAAACGGCTGCTGACCGCCGCAAGCGTCGTACCGCCGCCTTAAGTCTTTTAAAGTCCAGTGTGTGCTACCTTTATCTGGACATAGATAAGGGAGGCATTTTCACTGAGGTAGAAAAGCGAGCTTCATGGATACGCACTTGCATTCAGGCTCTCGAAATCTTTTTGGCAAAATTATTCTACCCACGCTACGCAGTTTCTAGCAGCCAGATGAATTAAATTTATGGATCTTGCACACAAAAATTATCTTGCACACAAAATCACAGGAGGTGAGAAACAGTGTGTTAAATACAAAAATACAGACACGAAAATACAATTCGCTTAGTAAAGTACGTTGCGGGGCTAGTTGGTGATGCATTTTCTTTTCTTCAAAATTAAACAGCGCTAACTTGTCAGACGAATACACAGATAGACATGACAGGACGGGCGCTGCCTGCTTATCGCCTTCCAAAATACGGCCGGCTTAAGCGTAGACAATTTTGTGTCACTTTTAGAATTTTATATCAACGCTACTTTTATCCAGTTTGACAACCGGCGCTATCTACAGCGCCAGGGAATTTGCATCGGATTATGTGTCGCTCCAGTTTTGGGTAACATTTTTAGATATGTAGATGATTTTTTAGTACTTTTAAGGAAAAGTGACTATGGCCGGTATGAGGAAATTGCGACGAATATTTTAGAACAGTTCGGACAACATGTAAAAGGGCTCTCTTTTACGTACGACTTATCTGTCCTTAACCGCCCCAAGTTTTTAGACCTGAACACCGTGCTCGGAGATAAGTGCGTATGCTGGTGCTACCGCCCTAGAGCCAAGAAAGATTTTTTGCCTTTTGATTCGGCCTAATCGAAAACTATTGCGGCACTTTCTCTAGAATCCGCACTGGTCAAGTCATGCCCTCACATGATGCAAGAGAGCTTTCGGGGCGAGGTAGCAAGACTGCGAAAAGCAGGGTTCCCTGGCCACGTACTGACAGCTGTGACCGAGGCACTCGTGCAGAAATTCAAAGGAAGGAAAAAGAAGACACGCAGAATAGAAAGACCCGGGAAGCCAAACCAGTGGTTATGCCATACATCCACAAGGTGTCTTATAACCTGAAAAATGTGGGCAACAAGTACGGCGT
This sequence comes from Amblyomma mixtum, assembly GCF_055824585.1. Classification (NCBI taxonomy): domain Eukaryota; kingdom Metazoa; phylum Arthropoda; class Arachnida; order Ixodida; family Ixodidae; genus Amblyomma; species Amblyomma mixtum. The sequence continues at coordinate 368,996,149 of NC_143014.1, read as the reverse complement.
TCCGATGGTGTTCTCTGCGCCTTGTAAACTGGCCAAGATGTGCCCCTAAAGTGAGCAGCAGTAGCCCTGTAACATGCGACTGTGGAAAAAACACGCTAAGCGCTTTGTGCGGTGTGCCACGGGTGTGGTCTACGAGATCCCCCTTTCTTGTGGCAAAGTGTATGTTGGCCAGACAGGGCGTTGTGTTAACGAACGTGCCAGGGAACATGAGCGAACCCTGGGAAACACATCAGACTCATGCATGAATCTACCCGCCCATTGCCGTTCTTGCAAGGATCTAAACGATCAGAACTGTGAGCCACGGCTTGATAAGATCAAAATTCTATCCAGGAGCAAAGTTAGATTAGCACGGGAAATATCCGAAGCCTTTTTCTTATCAAGGCGAGAGGCGACATGTGTGTCAGCACCACCTCTGTCTTCATGCATACCAGTGAATTCACTTTGCTTAAAAATAGGGGACAAAATGCAGTCTGCTCGTCTTAATCTACGTTTGCTGTCATCATTGGAAAAAACTTTCCTTCCTTCTTTCCTTTCCTTCTGTGGTTAGTCGTAGATGCGCGTGCGCTCACTGTGGTCTTTCTTATATGTTCAACGAAAATAGGACGGGCGCTGTTCAACTATGTTTATTGACACGTATTTTCGTTGAACATACAAGAAATACAACAGTCTTGACCACAGAAAAGACCAGACCACAGCCATGTCTATCTGTGTTTTCGTCTGAAAAGTTAGCGCTGTTGAATTTTGAAAAAAAAATACAATGTACAGGTCTAAGCAACTTAATGCTTACATTTTGCTGCCAGGGATGGGATTATGTTAGTAAACCCACAAATAATAGTGAAGTAGTCCTCAAACTTTGGGACAAATTTGTATGGTACAGTTCCTTGTATAATTTTTCATTTTTGATGTGGACAAAGGCCCTATCGACGATGATCCTCGACGAGTACATTTGCCTGGACTTCACGACCTTCATTTCCAGAAGCTGCTGCTTTCCCTTCATGTAGGCGGGTGTGAAGAGGTGCACTCCTCTAAAAAAAATAACAAAAAACTCTTTATAAAGGCGGAAACCCCCGCATCAGCCAGTACCTGGTCACCTTCTCCGAGTATGTCCAGTACACTTTAAGGCGAAAATGTGAAACTAACTTCATTTAAGCAACACACCAATTGATATGCATGCAATGTATCACACTTAAGCTTTAGATAAAAGTATTTATTAGCAATATGCATGTTCAGCTCGTAAGCAATCTTAAATGAAAAGGTTCCGCTTCGGATGATTGACTTAGTTCAATACCATCCGTCTCACTTGAAGTTTATGTGCTGTACGATTAAAGGTGAACAACTGCTGCCGTTCAAAGTGGGGCTTTTCATAAAGCTAAATTTAAAATATGAAGAGTAAAAAGAACCTATAAATAAACTTACCACTTTCGAATGGGATCTGCTTGCCTGTCACTCTCCCTCTATGCACAGGGGACACAAATATAACTGCGCCGTGTGGATTCCAACACACAAGTAACTTTATCGTACAGTCGTGCTTGTAATTGCTCCACCCTTCTTGCTGCGTGCGAAGGTTGAATGGTCTGTAAGCAAAAAAAAGGTGTTTCAGTATTGGGCACGAAAAACCTTTTCTGTACAGCGCTGAGGAAATCGTGCTGTGCTCATAATGTAGGTATACCTGGACACTGCAACTTCTGTGCGGTCGATGATGCATCCAAGCTTTGGAAAGAAGTGGCTGTCCTTCGCCGTCAGCCATGACTGGGCAACAGCCGGGGCAGGAAATTTTATTAATTGCTTGCACAAATCCTTCACGGTGTCTATCCAAAGCTTCAAAATGGCGGTCACAGTGCTACGGAACACGAAGAAACGGTAGGCCAGGCCCTTACAGAAAAAGCTTGCCTCAGATTGATGAGGAACAAAAACAACTGAGTTCCCTGTGGCAATGCAGTATGATTAGAGGGAAGGCCTGCTGCAAGAAATGAAAAAAGGGCAAAAACAATGGCTTTGGGCAGGCATGAAAAGATCGAACAAAACGACTTTCAGTGAATTGTGTTACATCCTGGTTACAATTGGAAGCCGCAATGAGAGTTGTGTTTCTACATAGTGGTCCACTATGTTGTATGGCTGAATGACTATGGGCTCATTTTACACCATTCCAAGTTATCACATTGAAATGCAGAAAGAGGAGTTATATTAGAGGAAGAAGCCATGCACACACACCAGTGTAAAATGGAACTTCGGCCTCAATCATTGCGGCCACACCTGGATCTTAGGCCTTTTGTTGCCTTAGCCGCCTGTTCACTTTGTTCAGGTCACACAATTTTTGTCTCAGTTTCTCGCATTCAGCGCTTAGTTGATTGCAGCTGAGGCAGACACCAGCCTCTGTCTGATTTCCTGAAATTGAAGACAAAAATATGATGTAAATCAAAGCACAAACTGAAAATATCCAATAGCTGTCAGAAACAGAAGTGTTGAATTCTGTCTAAACATTGGTTCATACCAAGTGGGTGCTCTAACTCCGATGGATATCAACATGACAAAAAGGCAACAACCATCTCCAATTAAGACCTGAACAAGAAAATGAGATTCACTTAAAATTTTCATAGCACCGATTACACTAACTTCTTGCTGCAAACAAAGTGTATGGCTGCTTGCCTGCATCGGCCAGCCTTCCTCCAGCATCACAGTCAGCCTCGAAATCCGCGAACGTGGCGCCTGATCCTTCTGCCTCGTCCTGTCCCGGCACTGGCACAGAGCCAGCGCCTGCAGCTGACCCCGCAGTGCTTGTTGCTGCAGTTCCTATAGCTGCTGGCAGTGGTGGCACACGCTGGTTTCAGACCTCAGCTACGTGAAAGGAAAAAAGAATAATATTTCAACGTTTAAAGCATCTCTAAACGCTGTAATGATGAAGGCACAAGAAAGCATTCGTACAAACCTTTTCAGGATGCGAAATGACCAAGCGCTGGTGGTGTCGTCATAAGAAAACAGCTGCGGCACATAAATGATGTCGTCTGGGTCGGCACTTGGTGCTCCTGAAGGAAAAAGAAGAGCAAAACCCACTCAAGCAGACTGCATTGCTTACACAAGGGATTCAAACACGTACCGCTGACGAAATGCTCGTAGCAAAGTCTAGAGTTGTCGGTCGGCATCCGCAGTTTGCCGTCAGCAGTCTGCCGGCGGATAGCAATGGTCCACTGTTTCCACCGCTGTCTGTCCCACGACACTCTGAACATCTAAAACCTGCTTTCCTAGAGTTGCTGCAGGTTAACGCATCGCACGACACCACTTCCTCGGTGCTGTGGACGTCCAAAGTAAAAAAAAAGATTTTCGAAAGGTCACGCTCACAGGCGAAACCGAAGCAAAAAGAGCGACAGAAACGACCCGGAATCAAAATTCACGCGACGAAACTTCGCAGTGATTCAATGCCCGCCATAAGTTGGGCACCATCTATTGCAGAAGGCAACGCCGCTGCGTCCAGCGTTGCTATGGGCAGCACCGTCGACCAAAGACTCCCAATAGTCCTTGCGAAAGCCTGCGACTTCTGGCACACTTTTTGGCGTGTCGCTCAGATAGCGAGGGCCTCTCCTCATGTTTCCTCCTCTGAACATGCCTCTAACCACCCTGATGCCTCTAAATTTTCCATGGAGGAAAAAAACTGAAGAGCGAGCGTCCGGCGACAGCCTTGGAGCCTAGTCTTAACAAGTAAAGATATAGTAAAAAAAAAGAGTGTCCCCCTGTGATCACGCCACGTGATAGCGTGCGGTAAAATCTAGCTCCGCTGCGCGCGCGCATGAGTGGATTAGCGCGGCAAACTGACTGTAGATCAACCTCCTTGCTGTAGACGCCCCGCGCCTCCTTGCTGTAGACGCCCCGCGCCTCCTTGCTGTAGACGCCCCGCGCCACAAGCCGCGCATACGCGCGCACTAGAAGATACCAGAAACAAAACATAAAGGACTGACTGGGAGAACGAAAAACTCAGGGAGAAAACGGCTTCACAAACACTCTGCTTGCGAACGCTGGCTGCGTGACGTCACACTTTCTCAGTTTTTTTTTCCTCCATGAAATTTTCCTACCTTCATGAGTTAGTGGCTGCCAACTACCTTTCAAGTCTGCCTCGACGGCGCCAGATGGCGCCACGTATCCGCGAGTGGGGCGCATGACGCCCTCGTCGAGGCCAATCACTGTCGCCATGAAAACGCCAGATGGCGCCACGTGATTGTGAGCTGGCTGATATCGCCTGTAGAAATATGCTGGCAGCAGTGCGTGATAACAGTGACTTTAGGTGGCAAGAAAATTCTTAGCTAGACCTCTTCATACCTTGGTTCAGTTTAGAGCTGGAGCTCTCAATGTGCTTACCGTTTTCGATTGCCGCCTTAATCCGCTATATATAGTGCCGCACTACGGTGCCATAGCCAGTGCAGATATTGCACTTATTTCTGCAGATATACTATTACTTTCATTTTTTGTGTGAAGTGACCCTGACACAGTCTTTTAAACAAGACACTAAGGTGCACTTCATCTGATAGCTAATGCTTCGTGCATGCGGAATTCAAATGCAGGCCATCTTGGTGCTCTGCGATGAGAGTGCATGTTATTAGCCCCCAAAAGTCTATATTAATCTGGCCTACAAGTTCATTAAGTTTTCTCTGTCCGTCCTTTCTTCGTCATTCCTTCCTCATGGTGCTCCTGAGATGTCATACATGAGTGCAACAGTTACTGTGGCCAATTTCTTTTCTTCATTGTTTCTACTGAGGGCGTTTGAGGGCGAAGAAATTACATCTTGCAACTAGTGACCAACCGTGCGACGGAACTCCGTGAAACTTGTATTATGGTACTTTTAGTGCATTTCGCTGAATATCCAGCCCAACATCGTTCGAAAACCAAATTGGGAAAGAGCTGGCCGAAGTTTGTCATTAATGGGTAGCCAGTTTAGTAAACACAAAAAAAGGCAGATCAAAGACTGCAGTTTTGCTGTTCATTTGTAAAAGGGCTCTTATGAATATACATTCTTTCCAGTTCATTAAATTTTGATGTGCTAAGTTGTGTGCAAATATCTACATGAGTGATTAATTCTTTACTGTATGTTTCCATACCGTTTTTTGCTTTATTCCACCAGTTGTGCGGAAAAATGGGAACTGGCTCAGCGCCTTGCTGTTACTGCAGTGTACGTACTGTGCAGGTAACATTAAGATTTATATGCAGATACACTTTAGTCAGCTAACAGGGCTGAAATCATGTAATTTGATGTTTTTGCCAGTATGCAGCGCTGTTGTTAAAGCCCAAACAAGTGTCGACGTTCATGGGCCTACTTCGCAAAGCATGGTGGGACAGACGTGGCCGACACTGTTCGTAGGCTTCTCGGCAGTCTGCTTTCTAAGGCTGCTGCACTCCACTTGAGCTGGAGAGGAACCTTAGGGAGCAGATATGCATTTGCGGGTCTCAAGAACATGAACGACTTCGTTCTTGGTAGGCGCAATGATGTCTACCCCTAATAAGACGTTGGTAAAATTTGAGGTGCCTTGGAAGATCTTGCTACACCAGGTTGACCATAAGCTACTGCCCAGCATAACTAAAAAAACATTTAGAAATAAATTGTGCCAATGCACGTATTGTGTATAATTTTCACACATCAATAGGAGGAAATCATGCGTGTTCATGAAAAACATTTTTGAATAAAAGTAGTTCTGCTATTATTAAACAATCCTCAAGATACCATTGCATTAAAATGAAACTGATGATAGTTGCTAATGGGAATAGGGTATCTCTCAATGGGAGCAACTGATACCAATATGGAGCATGCATACCTGTGCATACCTCTGCAGAGGGGACAAAGAAATTGCGCAACCTAGGGATAGTGGCAAAACTTCTACGTGTTGGTCAGAAGCTCCCTCACTGTAGTGACATTTCAAATCACGCTACTGGCTAAGACTTTTATTAACATGATGTCTGAAGTTCATGCTTTGTAATGACAGCAGGTGGCTAACTGAGTGGAAAGCAAGTGGTGCTATACTTTTCATATCTATGCTGGTAAAATACTTTGGAAGTATCGCTTGCATTGCAGGGGCACAAGGAAACCCTTTAATGACGACAGATAAGTAATCCTTGTTAAAATTGCTTGAGCTCTTATCTTCCCAGATTCTTGTGGTGTTTGATTTTAATGGTGCTATATTTTTTTTCTGTTTGGTCTGCAGGCTGAGTGATTGCTAGCCACAGCAGGGAGGCGTCCCTGCGAGATGTCAGCGCTGTGATCAAAAGGCGGCTGATCGGAGCACAAGACAGGGAAGGAGGCCGCAGTGAAAGGAGGCCGAAGGCAGCCAACAATGCCGCGACTGAAGCACTGAACTGTGATGCGCAGAACAAGTGGGGTCTTTCTTCATGCTTTTCGCATGCTGTTCTTTTTTCCGCCAGATTGTTGACCGACTGTTTTGTGCAATATCTATGCAGACAGTAAAAGGGGGCAATGTTTTTTTTGGTATTGCTTTCATTTGAAATTTCATTTGCTTTCATTTGAATTTTAAATTGTTCCAAATGTTCTACTTACGTTCACAGTGATCTTTTTTTTGAATTTTGAAGGGCTTTCAGTCTTTTTGGAAGTTATTCTTACTGTGTTTATGCTCCATAACATAGCTTTTGCTGAGTTAAAAAGTGATGGGCAGAGTGAATTATTCCTTGTCTTTTCTGCTACATTGTTTGCACTATACAAATTGTTTTTACTTTAAACGGAGAGTGTTTCCTTATTTGTCCGCTATATTGAGGTAAAAGTTGGAGCATTTTCAATTCCTAGAAAAGTGTTTTACTAGTGTATTGCGGCAAGCTTTCCATGCACTTATTTTATTGAGAGGACATAGTAGTAGCGCTAAAAAACAGGGCCCGACAGGGTAGAAGAAAACACAGGCGCTATTGTCCTCTCAATCCAAACTCCAACTAGCCCAGCTTACTGCCTTAAATGACTTATTTTACTGTGCTCATTGCCCCCTAAGCGAAAGAGCGAGCTGAGTTCAAGGGAGATTGGACAAAGTTGTGTCCAGGTTTCCTTATTTACAGTTTGGATGCCATTTATATAATATTCAGTATCATAGTAGTATCATAGTCCTTCAAATGTTGTGCTGTCATTATATTTATTTATTTATTTATTGAATACTGCGGACATGCTGTATGTCCAAGCAGGAGAGGGAAATACATACAGGAGGGAAAAGCAAAACAGGTGCGATAGTACCGAACGATATAAATGCCACAAAACAAGCAACGCAAAAGTACAACTGAAAACGCGGTTACAGTACAGCTACTAAACCAGCAGTGAAAATCAAGAATTATTACAAAGCAACGGAGAGTTCTCCGGTAGAGCATTCCATTGAGAAACTGTTCTCGGAAGAAAAGAAAACTTGTAGGTATTTGTGCGTGCAAAAATAAGTTTCAAGCTAAGGGCATGCTTATGGCGCGAGGCTCGTACAGAATCATTAACGATGTAATTTTCAGGTCGGATACCAAGTCGAGAAAAGTATAATGAATGAAGGAAGTTGAGACGGGCTTTCTTCCTTCTATCTGCCAGTGGTTCTAAGTCTGCGAGTTTCAACATGGCGGAAGGAAAGTCTAGGCGCCTGTAACGGTTGTAAATGAATCGTGCCGCAAGACGTTGCATTCTTTCTAGTTTTTGGATGTCATCTATCGTGTAGGGGTCCCATACAATGCAGGCATATTCGAGACTTGGCCTTACAATGGATTTATATGCCTTCAGTCTTAGGGCACTAGGGCAACCGCTCATCCGAAGCTTCAGAAATCCTAGCATTTTGCGGGTGGAGGAGCATATATTTTCGATGTGTTTCGTCCATTTGAGCCGTGACGTTATTGTGACACCTAGATACTTATATTCTTTTACAGCTCTGATTGCAATGTTATTAATGTTGCATGAAAAATTAAGTTGCGTGGTCTTTTTACAGATACAGAGGGAAACTGTTTTGTCAAAGTTAATAACCATTTCCCATTCATTACACCATTTAGCTAAATATTGTAGATTTGCGTTCAAAGTAAGCTGGTCATACACAGATTTGATAGACTTAAATATAATACAATCCTCCGCAAACAGCTTTACGGACACAGAAGGATCGAGAGCTTCTGGGAGGTCGTTTATATATATGTTGAATAGTACTGGACCCAGAACCGATCCCTGAGGCACACCTGAGTAAACCTCTAAGAATCGAGAGGTGGCTCCATCGATGTCGACAAACTGCTTTCGCTTTGATAAGTATGACGTGACCCAATTTATTATTTGATCCGGAATGCCTATTGTCATTTTTATTACTAGTTTATGATGAGGCACTCTATCGAGAGCTTTGGAATAATCTAAACAAAACATGTCGACCTGGCCATCACAATCAAGCACTTTAGCAAGTTCATCTACAGTGACCATTAGCTGTGTTGTAGTTGAGAAACCTCGACGGAAGCCATGTTGCGCTTTGGGCATCATTCCCGTGTGGTCTAAATAATTGTTGAGGTATTTGGCGGCTACGTGTTCTAGCCCTTTGCAGGAGGTGGAAATCAATGAAATAGGGCGGTAATTACCAACTTGCAGTCGGCTGCCGCTTTTAAAAACCGGAACCACGCGAGAAATTTTCCATTCATCTGGTACTGTACCCGACTCAAGAGACTTATTAAATATTATCAAAAACTTGGCTAGTATTTCAGCGTACATTTTAAGAAAGGTAGTGGGAATATTATCGGGGCCGGGAGATTTCTTGGGGTCTAGCCGCAGGAGTAGTTCTACTATTCCTTCTCTGCTAATAGTGGCTTGCTTTTAACTCCACTGCCAAGTTTTGGAACAGTGTACCTTAAAAAAGTACACCTGCCTTTCACGAACTTATTTTGCTCTCTTCGTGATCAAGTAAGAAAAAGGCAGTCAAAATATAGACAAAACTGGGCGCAGTTTTGTACGCCTTCTTTTCATTTACAATTTACCTGCTATGATTGTCTTTTTTACTAATTGGCCACGATATGACAAGGACTGCATGTTGGGCATCCCTTCCAAATACATGAAGATTATTTGAAATGAGTGCATACCCAAAAATTCAGCGGAGTGCATTGGTGACCGAAAGTGCGGTGAGGCGGAAGCCTTTAGCGCGGTGTTGCTGCTTGTGTCACTGATGTGTGGTTAAGATGTTAAGCTTCGCCTCTAAGAGTGGAACGCGACAGCGTCTTGCAACGCTGCCAGGGAGTCCACAGAACGCCATCGCCCGTTTGGTTTGGTTTGGTTTGGTTTATGGGGTTTAACGTCCCAAAGCGACTAAGGCTATGAGAGACGCCGTAGTAGAGGGCTCCGGAAATTTCGACCACCTGGGGTTCTTTAACGTGCACTGACATCGCACAGTACACGGGCCTCGAATTTCTCCTCCAAAGAAATTCAACCGCCGCGGCCGGGATCGAACCCGCGTCTTTCGGGACAGCAGCCGAGCACCATAGCCACTGAGCCACCGCGGCGGCTCATCGCCCGTTTGGCTCTACGCCTTGCTCGTCGGTAAATTGGTTTTTGAGGAAAGGAAATGTATCTGTCTCGCATATCTCGGTGGACACCTGAACCTTGCCTTAAGGGAAGGGATGAAGATGGGAGTTAACGAAGACACCGTACTCACTAGACACGCTTTTGTTCATTCCAAACCATCGAGCTGGCATGGCGGAGTGGTTGGCGTGCTTGTCTCACACTGTGGAGACCCTGGTTATATTCCTCAGCTCGACCAATTTCCTTCTCGGTTTTATTTATTTATTCATTTTATTTTACTTGGAGCCTCACTATACCATCCCTTTAATTGGTTGCATGGTTACTAGCCAAAGTACAATTGGCCCCGTTTGAAATTCGCGCACTGTGACGTCACGACCATTGCGACCAACTGAAAACCGTGATATTTCTGTCGACAGCTCCTGCTTACAACAATGAGCCATTAAAGGCTTCCGCCTTAATAAAGCATTCTAAAGGGGCTGTGAAAGGGGGTCTCAACAAAGGTGCTATGTGCCTAGGATGCTAAAAGAAGCAGCGTCACAAATGTGCGCCACCAAAAATATTTTTCATGCGTTTTGTGGAAGCTGAGTTATCGTTAGTCAAAATTTGAACTTCCGTGTCTTCGCGCCTTTCCCTATCCTCTCATCTCTTTGCACGCTAAAATGTCGGTCCGCCGGCCTCGGCGCGCTCAGCTCCCCCACCGGCCGACACGCGCGAGAATTCCCCAGGAGGCGGCGCCAGTGCCTCCCAAACTGGTTTGGCGCTGGCGGAGCAGGCTCGGGGAACCAATGATAGAGTGTCCACTGCTGACGTAAACAGCGCTACATGACGCGTTGCGCTCGGATTCGGGCGAAAGCCCGGCGCTGCTGGTCGCTGCGAGGCACGGAAGCGGGAGTTCTAAAATTCTGTTGTAAATTATTGGCTCGCTTTTCAGGTCTTGTACGCGGCATGAACGCTCGGTAGCCTGCACTCCACATAATGAGAATGTTGTATAGCCAACCTCAAACACCCTATTCAGGAACCCTTTAAAAATATACTGCACGGTTAGTCCGCAAGTTTTATTAGGGCTTTACTTACTTTTGTGTGATTCGAGGTACTGCAATGCTATAAGAAATTATACCCATAGAGTATACTCTCCTGAAATGCATAATATTTGAAATGATTTTTGTATATGGTACCAGGAAGAACGGAATATAGTGTTGAGTCTTACTGAGACGTGTGAAAAGCTGAGCTCAGTAATGTTTTAAAAAATGCTTCCTATGCGCGTGATCGTCTGGGGGCGGTAAACGATTTAAAAAATTTTGCCGTATATTAGCGTAAAACTTCATTTTGTCCATGTGCGTCTTAATGTGTGCAATACACGAAATTAGCATCTGCCTGTCATTGTACAGAGTGCACGAAGCTGTTCAGTGCATGAGTTGTGCATAGGATAGAAAGATACTTTCCTGTGCTCATGTATTTATATTCAAAGCGTTAAGCATTGGTATGCTGCAAACTTCGGCGCGTGAAGAGCCTTGTAACAGTAACCGATATATGTACAGGGTTGGTCAAAAGTTGCAAGGCCCCAGGGTCTGCTTTTCATCGGTATATCCTAGCGCATAAGATACCGATAAAGCTATCAAGGTTCGATACTTCTCTACCATTTAGAAATATTTTGAGCCTCGGGGGTGTCGAACTACACAACTATACTGCTCGAAGGCAGACTCTGTGGCCTGGAAACTTCTGACCCAGACATTGGCTTTCCAAACTGAACACGACATTGCTGCCTGTACTGCGTTATACACTTGGCGCTACAATTTTTCCACCACGCCGTGCGTCAGGTGCGTGCAGCAGTTCAGTGAAGAGTAAGCGAACACACAAAGTGCTTCTTAGCACAAGGTTCAAGAAGGCGCACAGCGAGTAGTATCGCTGCTCGCAAGTTGGAATGGTCTACAAGGTCTTGGGCTGCACGTTGGGTCAGTGATGATGGGACCATGTTGCCAATGTGTTTTCCTGAACACAATTGTCGTAGAAGGAATTCTGTTTTGATAAATCGTTATGATAAGAAATAACTAGGTCAAATCTGTTTCTGCAGGCTCTAAGGTAATGTTTCCTCAGGAAACCTTAGTGTCATGCTTGCGTTTCACTCAAACTTTTGCAAGCAAATTGCAGTCGACCTGGTGTACCTTGTGTCGGTGGTCTGTATGGTGGCTAATTTTCGGCGAGAGTCAATCCCTAAGGTTGGGCGAACCTCTGCATGCAATCATGAGCCGACTGGCGTGGTTGGCCGCCTACGTGGGCATTTAGTTCACGGCCACTGCTTTGGCCCGTTTCCGGCCACTGTCAATGCCCACTGTTCGGTCAAGCTCGGTAGGAAACAGTGAACCGACTGGCACAGTTGGCCGCGTACGTCGACCTTATGCCTGCGGTCTATGCGTTGGCCTGTCTTCCGCCAGTGTCAATTTCCAAACTTGGGCCGACCTTGGTGGCCAACGTTGGGCGGATCTAAATATTCTCACGAATGTAAGCCTGGAAAAAGAACAAGTGTGGTGCTTGTGTGTGGTGAAAGAACGAAGTGTATTAGGGCGCTGGGCCCTTACTGTATGGATACTTGGCTGTCTCGTGCTGTATATAATTGAAACAAAAACGTTTCGTAAATGCAGTTCTTCCCGTTATATTATTGTTGGAGTTGGGGGCACCGCAACATCGAAGACGGAACTCAGCAGCGGACTCCTTCTTCGAAGTTGTGCCACCATGCCACTCGAAGAGGACGCTGCAAAGGCACCTGTCACTCTCACGGTCATCACTGCGTAATGTAACGGCATACGACCTACGCTAAACAAGAGCGCGCTGCGTTATACAAATAAAGAAGAGGCGTGGGGCGAGCGCGAGGGGAGACCGCGCGGCGCTAGCGCGAGAGGTAGAAAACGAAAGAGAACCATCCTACTGCGTCACCGACTGACTGCGCCCAACGACTTCGTTCCGCCCGCCTCGACGCTCAGCGCAACCTTCTCACGGCCCATGCGCGTGCGCAAGTGGCCAATGCTGCAGCACCACCACTTCCCTCATTCCGGTCCGGTGACTTGGTCCTCGTTCGCCGCACCATCCGCGCGACTGGCCGTGCCGCGAAGCTCTTGCCCCGATACCGCGGCCCTTACCGTGTCGTTGCACGGCTCGGCCCCGTTACGTACCGCCTAGAAGACCTCCTCGAGCTTCGACCACACGGTGTGCACCACATTTTTCCCGAACATGTCTCCAACATGAAGTGCTATGTCTCCGGCACCCACCGTGATCCCGACTTGGCTCCCACGTCCTCCCTAGTGCCGCCCTCCCGTACCAGCACCAGGCCTCCCTACCGGAATGCCGCCCCATAAGTGGAGCGCTGTGCCGTGAACGGAATCCTAAGTTCCGCGGTGTACCCGTCCCGACTGGGCACATCGAAGCCACCCCATCGCCTACAGGACGACTACACGAGGGCAAGCGCGGCGCTGCGCTTCCGCGGGCTGACACGAAGCCGCAAACGCTAATACAAATGCCGTCGCACGTCAAGCTGTGCCGGTGCGAAGAACCTCAGCCCGGGCTCATCGGGACGAGTTCGATGCCGCCTGCAAAGCGAAGCACGCGCTAGGGACACCAGCGGTGTTCCACCTGCGTTCTATCTTCCCCCCCCGGTGGAAAGATGTAACGGCATACGACCTACGCTAACCAAGAGCGCGCTGCGTTATACAAATAAAGAAGAGGCGCGGGGCGAGCGCGAGGGGAGAGCGCGCGGCGCTAGCGCGAGAGGTAGAAAACGAAAGAGAACCGCCGCGGCCGGTTGTGTCTGGGTGTCCTGGTCTCTCTGTGTCTTTCTCTGCGCGGGCCCGCCGTCCCGTAACAGTAACTATGTGACCCCGGGACCTTCTGCGGAATAGACGGTGTTTACGTGGAGGACAGGCTCGTGATATACGAGCGCGTCAGCACACATAACCGATGGGACCCTACCCTTAAGCTGGCTATCGTGATGCTCTACCTGATGGGCACGGCGCGGGTGTGGTTCGAGACACATGAGGACAAGCTATTCAGTTGGGAGACCTGCATGCAGGAGCTCCGCGCCTACTGGGTAAGACGATCGGCCGACAGCTTGCGTACACACGTCGCGCGGAGTCTTACGTATCGTCATTCAGGACGCGTTAGCCCTATGCTTGAAAGTCGACCATACGATGTCCGAGAGTGACAAGGTGGGTCACGTCCTTAAACGAATCTCTGAAGATGCCTTCAGCCTCCTCGTTTTGATAACTGTGCAACGGTTGATGGGATCAGGGCAACAGAACTTTCAATAACCAAACAAATGCTAAAATCTGCATTGGTGGAGTCGAAGAAAACGTTCTTCAATAAAACGCTTACAAACTTCCTTAAAAGCTCGCCACAAAAGTTTTGGCGATATTTCGCAGAAAGAAAGATTGAAATAGAACAGATAGTGGATGGCGACGCAGTCGTGACAGAAAAGAAAGATATTGCAAACGTGTTTAATCATTTTTTCCAATCAGTTTTCACGAAGGATAGATGCGACAGTGACGGTGATCCTTTAGTCTGCGCAATACAATACCCAATGGAAGACCTACGCATTACAAGGGAGGGCGTGTTGCAGCATTTGCTTAGGTTGGATGCAAAAAAATCGTGTGGCCCAGATGAAATACCAACGGTATTTCTTCAACGGTACGCTGAATGGATGTCGTATTATTTGCAGCTTTTATTCGAAAAATCTTTGCGGGATCATTCAGTACCTCAGGACTGGCGCGATGCCACCGTTGTTCCGATATTGAAAAGTGGCAATAGGCTATGTGTAAACAACTACAGACCGGTCTCGCTCACTTCTGTGTGCTGTAAAGTCCTAGAGCATGCAATAGCAAAACATATTCTGTATTTTTTAGAAAAAAACGATTTATTATACCCAGTTCAGCACGGTTTCCGATCTGGCCTTTCGACGGTGACACAGCTAATCGAAACTGTACATAACCTTTGTACAGCTACAGATGAATGCCAACAGGTAGATGTTGTATGTATAGACTTTGCGAAGGCATTCGATAAAGTTGCACATCATAAACTACTTTCCAAATTGAGGAGCCTAGGAATTAGTGAAAATGTAGTATTGTGGATTCAGGCATATTTAAAAAACCGTTATCAAAGGGTCAGAATCGGGAAAAGTGAGTCGGGGAAGTGTGAAGTTGTGTCTGGAGTGCCGCAGGGGTCTGTTTTAGGCCCACTTTTGTTTTTATTGTATATTAATGATATTCCGTCTAATATTAATTTACACGCGTGTACACGCGTGTAGCGTGTAGCGTTTAATTTACACGCGTGTAGCCTGCACGGAAGATCAGATAAAACTAAATAAATGCCTACAATCATTAAACTCGTGGTGCCAAAGATGGGGCACGGTAATTAACTACAATAAATCTACATACTCACGTAACTAAAAAACAGAACGTTATCAGATTTGAATATAATATTGGAGAAAATACCTTGGTCGAGGTGCAGAGTTTCCGGTACTTAGGGGTGACAGTGACGCATAATATGGACTGGCGTATTCATATTGAGAATATCTAATCAAAAGCGTACCAGAAGCTTTGCTTTCTTAGGAGAAAACTTCCAAACGCAACTAGAGAAATTAAGTTAGTCGCCTACAAAACGTTTATACGACCAGTTCTGGAATATGCGAATGCTGTGTGGAGCCCTCACCAAAAATGCTTAAAAAAGAAGGTAGAAAGAGTACAGCGGATTTCAGCACGTTTTATATGTTCAAAGTATCGCCGTACTGACTCGGTTACAAAGATGATGCAGCAATGTGAATTGGAAACGCTGGAAATTAGAAGAATAAAACATAGACTCAAACTTTTTTTCCAGATAATGCAAGGGGCATTAAAAATAAATAGAGAACATTATGTGAAAGCGCCTCTAAAACGTGGTTCCCGGAAAAACCACAGCAGGGTACTACAGCCTATTAACACACGTACGGATGTGTACCGGTATTCTTTCTTCCCTGATGTAATTGAAATGTGGAACAAATTGCCAAGTGATGTTGTGGAGAGTATGAACGTGCAACAATTTGAGCTAGGTGTTGATATATTTTTGAGAAATGGTGTACAAATTTTGAACTCTGACTCACGATTGCTCATTTATGTATTTGTTTTTGTTTCCTCCCTGTAACGACCCTCATTTGAGGGTTAACAGTATGACCAAATAAATAAATAAATAAATAAATAAATCATTCAGGAATGTCGCCACTTCGATCAAGCGAAGAGCCTCCACATCACCCAGCAGTTCACGTGGCTGGCGAAAACAGCTACGAGGTCATCGTGCGTTGACCCAGCACCACCGTGCCCCACACAAACATCTGAGAGCCTGACGGGGATTGTACGTCGTGAATAGGACGCAATGTCACTTGCCGCTTTTCCACCACTGGCATCCGACCAAGACCCCTTTAGTCTTCCTAATTAAAGCGGTCGTCCGGCAAGAATTCCCAAAACTGGGTCTAAAACTAGTGTGCTCCATGAGTTCCGAAGATGGCAGCCGCGTTTCCCCGGTGCTCAATTCTCGCACTCTATACTATCCTTGCCGCCGCCGCCGCAACCAAGATGTATGGAGAACATCTGGTGACAGGCCCGTCTGTTTTAACTTCTCTCGAGTTGGCCACATCTCGAGACACTGCCGAAGCCCTCCAACATCGGCCTACACCGTTATCCAGACTCCGCCTAATTCCGCCACTCTTCGTTGCCGTCTGAACTGCACTTCTCCAGCCCTGACGCTCAGACACCTCTCACCAACCGCTCGTCGTCACCCGAGCGCCGTCGACCTCCATCCCCTCGACCTCTCCGCCCGTCGTCCCCTGACCCGTATTCCCGATCTCATTCGGAAAACTGATGGCTGCAGCATGTGCAGGTGATGCTGCTCTGAATACCCGACCAGAAAATCCTCCTCTGACTTTCCGCATCAGGCACAACTTGATCGACTTGCACGTATATGGTGTGCCTGTCAGTGCCTTTATCGATACCAGCGCGCAGGTGTCAGTGATGTCGTCCGTACGTTAGCGTCGCTTGCGCAGAGTGCTCAGCCCCCTTGGCCGCTGTCCGTGTCGCCGATGTAGGAACATCTGCCATCTTTGGTATGTGCACTGCCGTGAGCCCATAGCGGGGCCATATACTGCTGCTATTTATTGTCCTTGCCCATTGCCCTCAAGACCTCTTCTTCCTCGGTTTGACTTATACCCCTGTCACACTAGCATATTTAACGTCATTCGAACCTAATGGCATTCGACGCATCGAATGTCATTTGGCCTCGTTCGGAGCTACACGGAAAAAAATAATGTCATTCGAATATGATGGCATCGACGATCAGTGAAAAAAAAAATGGCCTAACTAAACGACATAAGCGCGCATAAAAAAATGTTTGAAATTGTTGTGCAGTGTTTAAAAAGCGGGTGAGAACATTTGTGTGCCGCATTATAAGATTAAAATATTATTTGCGGCCATTCTGCATCACTTTAGAAATCAAAAGCCAAGTGCAAAGTCAACCACAAATCTGATAAATGTAAACAAAATGGCTGACATGTCGGCGCGCGCGGACTCGCGCGGAGCTTGCAAATGACTTCCAAAAGGTGAACTGCTCAGTTACGTCTTTAAGTACCTTCGAGCTTAACGAACATGGCACGCCAACTAGCAAGAATCACGCATCCCAAAATGACCGACGGTCGCGGGAAAGACGCTGCTTCACGCTCGCCCGCTGCCGTAGGGTGCTGAGACCGAGAGTAATAGCTATCCACGACAGCCTATAGTGTGAACAGATTCACACCAACATTAACTTTTTTTAGCAGCACTAAATAAATGCACTTTCTAGGTCTGGCAGTGTGCACGTTATTTTTTCGCCTCGCTTGTTCCTGCTGCGTATCTGGTGTTCAGAGTACGCATTCGGTTCGAGATCGAATGCGAATGAGTTCCCCTAACTCATTCGATGGCGAATGTCATTCAAACCTAATGACATTACATGTTCCTGTGTAGCAGTCGATTAATGACATTAGGTGCTAATGTCATTCGATTCGAATGACATTAAATTTGCTAGTGTGACAGGGGTTTCGCCGTCATCGACTGCGCTTGAAATGTCGTCCTGTCGTCCTCTTGTGCCGGAACCCGCCGACCCCATTGTCCACCGCCTGTCTGCTGCTGATTTTGTCCGTGTGGAACTTGCAGTCGCGACCTACATTTCCTTGTCTGTCCTGCCGGTGACGACATCGTTTCTCCCATTAAGGATGCTCTCCTAGCAAAAGATCTTCCTCTTCCGGATCACGTCGTCAGTATTTCAAGAACCGTAAGTACCTTCCAGCTTTGAACTCCACCGCTTCCTCAATGTATTGCTCTAGCAACCCTTACCGTATTATACGAATGCCGCATCTCATCTTTCACCACACCCGTGCTGTCCTCTTCTAGTCGCCTATTTACTGTAGCCGTGCTAGCCGACGAGTACGCGAAAATGATAGCTCCAGACCTGTCGTCAGCCCAAGATAATGCTATTGGACATATCTTTTGGAGCCTTTTCTTGCCGTATTTAATTTTGACGACTGCACTGTGGGCCGAACATCCGTTGTTAAGTTGGAACAAACACAGGCGCCTCCTCCGCTGTTCTTCGACGGCCGTACAGTCACCAGTGACGAACAGACTCATCCCACAGGAAGTTGAAAAGATGCCAGCCAAGGGTTTTGTTGAGCCCTCCTTAAGTCTGTGGGCCTCTCCTGATGTTTTAGTTAGAGAAAGATGATACTTGGCGCTTGTGCGTCGATTTCTGCCACCTTAACTGAAGTAACAGCTGTTTATCTATTAACAGGTGTTTATCCATTACCCCATATAGACGATGCCAGGGACTGCCTCCATGGAGCCAAATATTTCTTATCTATAGGTCTTCGTACCGGTTATTGGCAGATCGCTGTGGACGACATGGACCGCTAAAAAAACATCTTCATTACTGCCGATGGCCTCTATCAATTTAAAGTGATACCCTTCGGTTTATGTAATACGCCAGCCACTTTTTAGTGAATGATGGACTCGCTTCATCGAGGGTGCCAATGGTCAATACGCCGGTGTTACCTCGACGATGTCGTAGTCTTCTCACCGTTTTGAAATTCATTTTGAAAACCTTTCAGCGATCCTAGTCTTTTTTTCGCGACGCCGAGATCCAGCTCAACTCCTCGAAGTATCAGTTAGGCGGCCGCCAGCTCACCATTCTCGGCCATCTCGTCGATGCATGGGTAGCACCCCCGGATCCAAATAAAATTCGGGACGCCAAATATTTTCCTATCCCTCACTCTCCCAAGGATGGCCGTAGGTTTATTGGCCTTTGTTCATACTTCCGCCGCTTTGTTCAAAATTTCGCAGCTACCGCCCGTCGACTCACAGACCTCCTTGAGAAAGACGTTCCTTTCACCCGGGGCGCCGCCCAAGTCGGAGGCTTTTCAAAGCTCATCTCCTTGCCGACCACACCACCTATTTTAGCCCAATGTGATCAGACAACCCCTACCGATGTTCCCACCGATGCCAGTGGCCATGGGATCGGGCCTGTGTTAGTTCAGCGGCAGCAGGGCCACTATCGCGTCAATGCATATGCCAGCTGTCTTCTTTCGGCCGCAGAGCGTAACTACTCCATCACTGAGCATGCATGCTGTTGTTGTGTTGAATTTATTGGCGCATAAGCAGCTAAGGCTATCATGCGCCAAGAACAAGGTATGGAAAAATTGGCTTGGTCAGAGTTTGAAAACAAAGTGGATAAAAACGGTGGTGTAACTGAGCATGCATGCCTGGCGCTTGTTTGGGCAATTGATAAATTCCTCCCGTACCTCTTAAGACATCCTTTCTCCGTCGTGACCGACCACCACGTCATTTGCTGGCCTTCTGTCAAGGATCCCACGGGGCGTATCGGTCGTTGGGCCATCAGACTGCAGGAATACTCGTTCAACGTAGTGTACAAGTCAAGCAGGCGGTGTCCTGGTGCAGACATCAGATTTTGTCAGCCTGTCGATCCACCTGACTCAAATGAAAACGACATGCCACCTCTTTTCTTTGCCATTTCCGACTTGCTAAACGTCGCTACCGAACAACAACGCGATGCTTGGTTACGCACGATCATTGAAGGACTCGCCGCTGCCCGCTCCGATTCCTCACTGCGCCTTTTTTTGCTTGCAGATGGCATTCTGTACCGGCGCAATCTTCACCCTGGCGGGCCTGACCTGCTGCTTGTCGTGCCTCAGCGCCTGCACTCAGCTGTCCTGTCCGGACTTCACGACATGCCAACCGCCGTACATCTCGGTGTGTTTCGGACATACGACCACGTCCGCTGCCATTTATTTTGGCCAGGAGTACACAGAGTCCCACGTTGCTATGTCGCCGCCTGCAACGTGTGTCAACGCAGGGGAAAACTATCTGTGCGGCCTGCTCGTCACCTCTACCCTATTGACATAATTCCCGCTGCTTTTTATCGCGTCGGCCTGACCCTGTTGGCCCTTTTTGCCGACTCGTTTAGGCAATAAGTAGATTGCTGTCTCCATCGGCTATGCCGCAAGATACGCCATCACGCGTCCGTTGCCGATGACTTGGGTTACAGACGTTGCGGACTTTCATCTGCACGAAATCATCCTTCAACATGGTGCACGACGGCAATTCCTCACCGACCACGGCCGGTTTTTTCGGAAGTCGTGGATGACATACTTAGGACCTGTTCTCCCCAGCACAAACTCCCCACAGCCTACTAAACTCAGAAAAATGAGCTTACCGAAAGCCTGAATCGTACACTCAGATACCTTATCTCTGTACGTCTCTGCCGACCATCGCTATTGGGAAGACTTTTTGCCTGATACCACATTCGCTTATAATTCGTCCCGCCATGACACTTCAGGCTACTCTCCTTTCTATCTTTGTTCGGCCGTCACCCTCACTAGCCTTTGCACACTTCGTTACCGCCCGCCATTGCTACGACCACAGAGTGCTCACTGGATGCCACTGCTCGTGTCGACATGGCGCGCCAAGTTGATCACACTAGTCTCTCCGTATCTCCACTCAAGCAGAAAGCCATTTACAACCGCCGACATCGGGACGTCCACTTCTTCACGGAGTACCTCGTCCTCCTGTGGTGTCCCTCTCGCCGCTTTGGACTGAAAAGTTGCTGCCCTGATACACCGGCCTTTATCGAGTCCTCTGCCAGGTGACCGCCGTCACGTACGAAATTAGTCCTGTCTCTTCTGCGGCGCCATCCACCCGCCATGTGACATATCTTTCATGTGGGTCGTCTCAAACCATACCATGCCCATACCACGCGTCTGATACATCTTAACCTTAGCACCTCAGCACCCTGGTGCTTTTACCTACGGTGAGTGCGCCACGGCCGTAGGCTTGGACAAAGAAGATAACAAAGTGTGGTGCTTGTGTGTAATTGACGAGGAGCACGAAGCGTATTCGGGCGCTGGACCCTCATTGTATGGCTACTTCGCTGCCTGTCGCTCTATACGTCTGCAATCCTTTTTCGCAAATATATTTCTTCCGGTTACAATCTGGCCGGCCACAGCATGTCAATTAGACGTGTGTTTTTCCGCTTGGGAGGTCTCCCCTGAAGCTCGTGTCAGTCGAATTTTGAATACGCAGCGCACTTTCGCGGGCGTCGTCAGGACCGCCGCATGCGCCCTCTACGTTCATCATCATCATCATCATCATCATCGGCAGCAGCAGCAGCAGCAGCCTGACTGCAGGACAAAGGCCTCTCCATACTTCAATTAACCCTGTCCTGTGCCAGCTGCGGCCGTCCATATGCGCAAACTTTCCCCTACGTTACCGCAGACTATTGAGAAAGGAAGCTGCCCTGTATCGGTAGCTATTACAAACACCTTCCTGTCGCCCCAGACAGACTTTCCAAACCTACTTGTTTGAAGGTTTTTATTTTTCAAAACCATAAACCACCCTTCCTTGGCAGCTGCGCTTAATAGGCGAGTAAATGCTCATCTGCCTTATTTGGATATGGTCATGAGAGAATTTTGTGCTGATAGGTTCGGTTTTCTTACCGTTTGATTTGCCTTAGAATATCTGCAGTGCCTCCACAGATGGCTGACGCAGAAGGTCCTGATCGGTCGTTACTCCCTCTACCCATACACGTGCAGCCTTACCAAGCCTCTCTCGACACCAGTCTATTGAAGCGAGTTCAGCGGATGTAGATTGAATCGGCCGCGCAAACCTTTCTAAGACTTGAACGTGGACCGTACGCGTTAGTGCATACCTTCGCGCCCGGGCACCTTTGTGCCGTGGTCAGTGAATTGCTACTTGTGCGGGTAACGAGAAACTATGCAATAATGAAATGATTTCAGCTCTGTCGTGACGCTGCGTTCTTGTGCGACATACTTCGGCAGACTTAAAAATGGCACTGCTTTGCCACTGTTTTGTTTTTATAGTTTGTTCTTCTCCCACCCAGCTAAAATCCCCTAAATCCCAAAATAGATCACGCCTTACAATAAAGGATGGCTGCCTCTAAAGAAAGACTCCAGATTTACGTGTGAACTTTCCATGTTATTGGGGCTGTTCAGCGAGTGGAAAAGCCGCATGAATGGTAAAGACTCAGAAGCACCGCATTCAGAGAACAGTGCATTTTAGCGCGGGAGGTATATGCTGCGAAAGTTGAACTTCCTGTCTGATTGTCCCTTCTTTACGTGTGCGCCCTTCGGAATTTTCTAGTGCGGGCAAAGTAAGGGCGTGATGGCGGTTTGAGGCTCTATGCCGAGATTGTTGATTTTAACCGGTAGAGTAAAGGAAGAGAAGGGTCATGGAGGTTTCCGATATTTCATGCTATATTACTAAAAAAACGGAGATGAGAGAGTAGCCTCGGTAAACGAAGCTTCTCTGTTGCGGCACGATTGGTTCAAATACGACTCGGGGATATAGGTGTTTTTTACTGCGTTAGCAGTATAACATTCTCTCCCCAAAATAACGGTGGTGTGTGTGTGTGCGCGCGCACGCATGTAAATCTGCATGTGCAGCCTCCACCCTTGATGCACACTCTGGTGGGCGCACATCTCAACACACCCATATCTGTGCCAAAACCATATATTTGTGTCCAAAGCGGTAGAAAACGTTGTTCAAGAGCATGCCAAGCAAGCTTTGTACATGATTGATTCGCAACTCCACTTTGGCTATACATGCGCAGACACAACCAGTCAAAACAGAAGGAAAACCGCATATTTGTGCTTAAAATGATGGCAGACGTCAAGAGCATAACAAGAAGATATGAAATTTTCGTTTCGCAACTGAATCTTGGCTATACATGCGCAAGCAGCATCCCTTAGAACTGAGTGAAAATCACATGTCTGTGCTTGAAAAGTATTAGAGCAGAACAATGAAGATCTGAATACTTTCTATTCGCACCCCGCTGCGGTGGCTCAGTGGTTACGGCGCTCGGCTGCTGACCAGAAAGACGTGGGTCCAATCCTGGCCGCGACGGTCAAATTTCAATGGAGGTGAAATTCTAGAGGCCCGGGTACTGTGCGATGTCATTGCGCGTTAAAGAACCCCAGGTGGTCACAATTTCCAGAGCCTTTCACTACGGCGTCCTTCATAGCCTGAGCCGCTTTGGGACGTGAAACCCCAATAAACCAAACTTTCGATTTGCAGCACCACTTATGCTATACGTGTGCAAACGCAATCTCAGAACTTAGTGAAAAACACATGTTTGTATTAAAACGATGGGCAACGTGGCCTTAGTGCAGATCAAGAAAGATCTGAATGCTTTCAAATCGCAAATCCAGATTGCCTAAACATGCGCAAGCGCATTCTCCGAGAACTTTGTGAAAACAACATATTTGTGCTGAAAGAAACGCGAAAGCTCGTTTTAGAGCAGAAGCAAGAGCTGGACACTTCCAGTTCGCAATTTCGCAGCTCCGCGTTGGCTATACTTGCGAGAACACAAACTCTGAAAACTCATCGAAAGCATATATTTGTGCTTGAAACAGCGGGAAACTTCGTTTCTTGAGCCGAAGAAGCAAAATCTGAACGCTTTCAATTGGAAAATATACGTTAGCTCTACATGCGCGAACTCAGTCTCACAGATGTGTGTGAAAAAAAAAAAACATTTGTGCTTAAAGGGATGGGAAACGTTGTTTTGCAGCGGAAGAAGCAAGGCCTGAATGATATCAATTGGCATCTTCCCGTTGTCTATAAATTTCCAAACGCAATCCTTCAGAACTGCGTGAACACCACATGTTTATCCTTGAAACGCTGCGAAATGAGGTTATACCGTAGAACAAGCAGGCTCTGAACAATTTCGATACGCAGCTCCACGTTGGCTATACATGCGAGAACGCAAACGCTCGGAACTCATGGAAAGCATATATATATTTGTGCTTGCAACAGGAGGAAACTGTTTCTTGAGCCGAACAAGCAAGACAGGTCAACGGGCGAGTTGATGGTGTGTACTGAAAGGCACACAGCGCAAAGACGAAGACCGCAGCAGAAGAAACACAGGACGAGCGCTGACTCACAACTGAAACATTATTCGAAGACCGCAACACAATATGTAAAAAAAAATTGCCAACTTATCTACAAGCATACAAATACAAAGCAGTGTTGCTACGTGGCATCAAGGCATAAAACCTCACTATCATGTAATAAAATAGATGGCTTACTAACGCACAACCTTGTTTTTTTCCTCACGTGGTAGGCTTCCATAATCTTACGTGTCAAGCGGGGCGGGTGCTTGTACAGGACATCACAATAGTGCAAGGAAGGAAAACAAGATTTGCAGTCAAGGCCATGGTCAGCGATATTAGTAGAGTTGTTGGCTTTCAAATTATTTGCATGTTCTTTCAAACATTAATAATGCATCGCCCTGTCTGCCCGATGGGCACTTGCCCGCATGACACTGGGATTTTAGAAACTACCTCTTGTGCGCATCCACATACTTTGTTTCGTGCTTAACCCCAAAGGTTATTTCAAATTCTTTTAGTTGTTGAGCCCTTGTTTCCTATAAGTTTTATTTCTTTTCAATTTTGTTTCCAATAAACACACTTTTTACAGGAAGGGTGTTTATAGGATACGGGTCCCTCGTTAATTTCCTACATTTGAACAATTTGAGGCTACTGACAGCTGATAAAAAGGGGTGTGTTGTGGTCCTTTTGAAACAATGTTTTCTTTGAAGGCGATGGAGGCTCTGCACAGAAACTTCGTCCCGGTTTCGACGGCAAAACCAGGAAAGGTAAAAGCCACAGCTCTGCGCTTGCTGGAGGGCTTGAACCTGAACAGGCTTAAAGCAGATGTCAATAAGGCGAAAGGCCTTAGTTGAAAAATTTTCTTCTCAGCAAAGTCGCACAAAGAAGGCATACCGTTTCGAGCTATTGTGACGGAGAAGAGCACATGGCAATATAAAATCCCAGGGTACTTGCAGACACAATCTGGATGACCTTCGATGAGTAGCAATCAAAGTGTACAATGTTGTTGTGGTTGCCATTACCGACCAACCTGAAGCGTCCTTCGGGCCTTGTTCAGTTTTGTTGTACTTTGAATTTGTAAATAGTAGAAAAAGACACGCGGTAATCACTGGGGACTTCAAGGTAAACCCACTTTCAAATTTACCCTCAAAGTCTCAACTTTTAGAATATACCAGGTGTCCCAGCTAAATGTAACCAAGCTTTTAAAAAACACTGGATGCCCTAGCCGTCTGAAACCAACTGAGGGTTCTTTAGAGTCGTGTGACCTAGTCTGCAGTATTTTTTCGTTTTTCAAGGTTAATTAGTTAAGCTTAATTAGCTAACTTTTTAATTATTGACTTGATGAACAAAGCGTCGATGGAAAAGTTGTAGATCGCTTCGAAAAACAGCTGACTGAAACATTTTCAGCAACGTACAATTTACGTATAGTTTTTTTACCAGCCTTTAACCGTAACTCGGACAATAAAAAAAAGCTTCCACGTGACAACCGTGCCACTTCAACGTCCCAAGATGCACCTTAGAGGATGAAATCGTGTTTTCCTGAAGTCCTCTCCTCTATGAGACTTTGGGTGCACATTGGGGCAGAGATGCGAGCGAGCAGCTGGTCACGTGATAACTTCCTTTTAAGGCCGATAAACGAAGCTACGTAAATCGTACCGTGATGGAAACAGCACTACGAGCGGTTTTTCTAGGCGATCTAAAACATTTCCATCGACACTTTTCCTGAAGTCAATAATTAAAAAGTTAGCTAATTAAGCTTAACTAATTAATAAACTTTGAAGAATGAAAAAAATACCCGAGACTAGGCCATGCGACTCTGAACAACCTTTAGGTGGTTTCACTGGACTAGGACACTTCGTCTTTTTTAAAAGGTTGGTTACATTTAGCTGGGACACCAGGTATACTTGTAATTAGTTGGGAAATAATGATTGATGTATGCACGAGAGTCACCTTAAGTTCCAGTGCATTAATAGCTTTATGTTTCAGTGCTTTCAGTGCCCACAAATAAACGTGCCGCGGCAGCTGAGTGCTTATTGTGCTCGGCTGCTGACCCGGAAGACGCGAGTTCGGTTCCGGCCGCGGCGGCCGAATTTCGACGGAGGCAAAATTCTAGTGGCCCATGTACTGTGCGATTTCAGTGCACGTTAAAGAACCCCAGGCGGTCGAAATTTCCGGAGCCCCTCACTATGGCGTCCCTCATAGCCTGAGTTGCTTTGGGACATTAAACCCCCATAAACCATCAGCGTTTTCTAACAATTACAACTAGATCTGGTGTATTCAGTAGTGCCATTAGTGACCACTTACCTATATTTGCGGCTTTTCCAATGCGAGAGCGTATTCCGCTCGAAACTTGAAGCTCTCTATATGCGTCTAATTAACAACCAGAAGGTTCAACTACTTTAGTACATGGTAAAGAATGGTTTATGGTTTGTGGGGTTTAACGTCCCAAAGCGACTAAGGCTACGAGAGACGCTGTAGTGAAGGGCTCCGGAAATTTCGACTACCTGGGGTTCTTTAACGTGCACTGACATCGCTCAGTACACGGGCCTCTAGAATTTTTCCTCCAAAGAAACTCTAGCCGCCGCGGCTGGAATCGAACCCGCGTCTTTTGGGTCAGCAACCGAGCACCATAACCACTGAGCCACTGCGGCGGCACACATGGTAAAGAATGAAGAGTCGGCAGACATCGACGGCATCATGGATCCTTTGAAAGCCTATGATGTATTTATTGCTACTTTGAAAAACTGCTACGACGATGTATTCTCCACTATCCCGTGATTAAGCACAAGAAGGCTCCAGAACAGTGGGTGGCTTCCAAGGTTTACAAGCGCATTAAATTCAAGGATAAAATTATTCAACTTGCCTTTGCACACACATGGTGCACTACTACTACAGAAAGTTAAGCGAATCAGAAACAAACTGAGCATTGGGCAAAAAAGGAAAAATTGAATTTTACGCACACAAATTCGAAGTTTGCAAAAATGAAGCTAGCAAAATATGGAAAACATGTTTCAAAGTTTCGAAGTTTATTTCCCATCTAACACTACAGATGGAGGAATCGTAGAAAAAAGCTGCCCTTGGGCAGCTTGACGAGTCTACAATCCTAATTATTGACAGGGAGGCAACACAAGAGTTTATACAATTTTAAAAAACAAGCACATCAAGGAAGCACCCGAGAATACACGAAACAGCAATATGTATACGTTAGTTAGTTAGTTATATGGGGTGTTATGGCGCATAAGCAACTATGGCTATCATGCGCCAAACACAAGGTTATATGATGTTATGTTAAGTGTATAGAAGTTACATTATATTAAATTTAAAACATTGGCTTTCTTTAGAAACTTACAAACAAGTGAAAACTCGACGAGTGTTTGCTCGCCTAAAAGCAATGCGGGATGAAATGGAATGTGTTCATTGTAAAATACCGTAAAAAAATTTTTTCGATGTTCTTCGAGATGCGAACAAGAGATTAAATTGTGATTCACTGTGAGCTCCTCACCACACATTTCACACATAGGTTTGTCTTTTTTTGTTAATAAGAAGTTATGGGTGATGTGTGTGTGGCCTATGCGTAAACGACATAAAATTACTTCGATAAAACGTTCTTTATGACGGCATGATTTCCATTCTTTCAAAATCGGCTTTAGAGTATGCAGCTTGTTGTTTCTTTCATTTTCCCAAGAAGCTTGTCATTTGGCTCTTAGTTTGCTATGCACTAACTTCATGTAATCCCTCGGAGGCAGGCCCACATGTTTCACCTCCATGGCTCTGGCTTGTGCAGCACACGTGTCGGCTCTCATTATCCCTAATTCCAACGTGACTGGGAACCCAGCAGAATTTTATAACATGTTTTTGTGCTGTGACCTTTACTATATTGTGTATGATGCTTCCAATCAGTGGCTCCGTGGCATTTTTGGAGTTTAATGCTGTAAGGACGCTCAGTGAATCTGTATAAATGATGCTCTTTTTGATGTTTTCATTTGCTATTTTCTGTACCGCAACACAAATGGCATAACACTCCGCGGTGAAAACTGTAGCACATGAGGGCAGTCGTACTGCATTTTCAATTTTTCCTTGTATTACTGCGCTTCCTACATGAGCATGAGTTTTTGACCCGTCAGTATAAAATCCAGTGTAATTTCTGTATTTTTCTTGTAGTGCTAGATATTCTTGTATTATATGGTCGTGTGGCGTACAGGTTTTACTGAGGCGTGTTAGTGTGACGTCACACACTGTGGGGAGAGTGTACCACGGTGGAAGTGCTTCGTGTCTTGGGGCAATTTTTTTTATTTCATTTAGTATGTTCAGAGTTTGACATTTTTCTTCGAAGCGCAAGAGCAACGGCTTAATCGCATGGGGCTTGTTGTCGAAGAGCATTCGGGATGGGCATTTCGTGACAATTGGGTAACAGATGTTTGGGCTGTGAAAGGATTTTTAGGATGTATGTACAAGTTAGTGCAGTTCTTCGATCTTCTAAGGAAGGTTCATTAGTTTCCACATACAGACTTGCTATTGGGGAAGTTCTGTAAGCACCGGAAGACAGCCTTAAACCAAGATTGTGGACAGGATCGAGTCGTTTTATGTAGGACGGTCTTGCTGAGCCATATACTATGGACCCATAGTCTAACTTAGAGCGAACCAGAGAACGATATATGTGTAACAGGGAAGCTCTATCAGACCCCCAGCGTTTTCTTGATAGTATTTTCAGCACATTGAGGGCTTTTGAAGCTTTTTCCTTTAAGCTGTTTATATGTGGCAAGAAAGCGAGTTTTTTATCGAAAGTTATCCCTAGAAATTTGTGCTCTTGTTTGAACGGTAATGGGGTTTGGTTTAAATATAGTGTGGGGTCGGCCTGTAGGCCTCGTCTCAAAGAGAACAGAACCGCTACTGTTTTCTGAGGGGAAAATCTAAATCCGTTTCTATCTGCCCAGGTAGCCAGTTTATTTATTATTATTTGTACTTGCCGCTCACAGGTAGGTATGCTGGAAGACGTGCATGCTATTTGGAGTCGTCTACGTAAACTGAGTACATTATGGATTTTGGGATTACTTTTCCTATGGAGTTCATTTTGATGACAAATAAGGTCGTGCTGAGGATGCACCCTTGGGGCACACCAGTTTCTTGGATAAAAGTCTTGGAGAAGGTTGCGCCTAGGCGGACTCTGAACGTTCGATTGGTCAGGAAGTCGCTCAAACAGCTCAGCATCCTGCCGCGGATACCTAGGTCCGCTAGGTCACGGAGGATACCGAACCTCCACGTGGTATCGTAAGCCTTCTCCAGGTCGAAGAAGACCCCGATACGGTGTTGGTTGTGGATGAACGCTTCCCGCACTGTGTTCTCAAAGCGTACAAGGTGATCGGTTGTGAAACATGTCTTTTTAAAACCGCACTGGTGTATATCTAAAAGTTGCTGGGACTGAAGTATGAAGGTTAGTCTGATGTTTAGAATGCTTTCGAATGATTTTGCTACGCAGCTAGGGAGTGCTATTGGCCTGTAACTGGTGGGACTAGTTGGTGGTTTGCCAGGTTTTAGGAAGGGTATTATGATTGCTTCTTTCCATGCATAGGGAATTTCTCCACTCATCCATATTTTATTGAAAAATTTTAAGAGAGCCTCTGTGGCAGTCTCCGATAGGTGAGCAAGCATGGCATAATGTATATTGTCTGGGCCTGGTGCTGTCTTTTTACTGGATGTTAGTACTGCGTTTAGTTCCTGCATGGTGATAAGGTGATTGTAGTCTTCATGTATGCGTGTTCTGAAGGGAAGTTCTTGTTTTTCTACTATGGTTTTGTGCTTTTGAAAGGAGTGTGTGTAGTTGGATGAGCTTGAAACTGTAGAAAAATGTTTACCTAATATGTTGGCCTGCTCTTCTAATGTTGTTTGACTACCGGGTGTTAGCATTGGAAATGTGAAAGGAGTAAAATTTCCAGTGAATTTCCGCACCTGCTCCCACATTTTTTTGGATGTTATTGAGCTGTTTATCGAGGATATGTACTGTTGCCATGATGCCCTTTCTGCGTTGCGTCTAATGTATCGTGCTTTGGCTCTAGCCCTTTTGAAGGTGAGCAAGTTCCCTGCAGTGGGATATCTTCGAAGGTTGCCCCAAGCCTTGTTTTGCTGCTTTTTAGCTAATGTGCATTCATTTGACCACCAAACTTTATGAGTTTTTCGTGCAATTTCAGACCTTTGTGGGATGGCTTCTATTGCTGCAGATATTAAGCATGTCAAAAATTTGTCATTTATTTCTTCTATCGTAAGGGTTTCGGCATATTCTTTTTCTAATGTGGCCTTCGTTCTGAAAAGTGCCCAATCGGCGAGGTGAATTTTCCATCGCCGCGGCTTAGTAGGGAGGATGGAGGTAGCTGATGTTAGCTTTAAAACCGTAGGTAAGTGATCACTTCCCCGAGGGTCGTCTAAAACATCCCAAATAAAATCATCAAAAACCGATGGTGATGCAAACGCTAAATCTAGGCAGGTCATTTTTCCAGAGCTGGGGCAGCAGTACGTTGCTTTTCCTGTGTTCATTAAACATATGAATGAGGAGTGTGCGTTAAAATCCCCAATTATGACATACGGCTCAGGCAACTGTCCCAGAAGTTCTTCTAGGTCATGCATGGTAATTGTGTTGTGTGGTGGTATGTACACAGAACATATTGTTATTGTTTTATGGCTAATGATGTGTACTGCGACCGCTTCTAAGTTCGTCTTTAATAATACCTCTCTTGCAGGGACATCGATTTGCGTAATGATAGCGACGCCTCCTGAGAGTCGGCTAGCTTGTACTCGGTCTTTCCGGAAAATATTATATTTTTTAAAGATGTTTGTGTGCTGTGGCCCAAGGTTCGTTTCTTGCAGGCACACAGCTGTAGGTGCCATTGTTTTGAGCATATCGGTTATGTCTGTGTAGTTTCTCTGTAGACCTCTACAGTTCCATTGTATGAGATACGCCATTGTGATAAGTTGGGGATTGGGGAAAGTTACTTATTCTCAGGAGCAGTGATTCGTGGTTTCCCTTTCTTCTCTAGGGAGTCTCGCCGCCGCTGCAGCGGTGGCGAACCAGGAGTTGTATCCATCGCAACTTTCGTGGCGCCGGATTTCCGCGGAGACGCCGCGGATGTGTGTGTTTTAGATGTCGGCGGACTTTCGCCGACATCCATATCCTCCACGGTGGACGTGGGGGATGCTTCTTGGTTGCGATGGCCCGTGGCCTTCGCATTCGTCTTTTTTGTTGGCACCGCTGAACCAAGCCCTGCTCCAGCGGCAGAGTCTTTTGGGCCAGCAGGTGCCTTCTTAGAGGGGTGGGGCGACAGGTCCAGTTCAGCAGAGCTGTTCTGGGTGTCTGTCGCCGAGGATGTGGCTGCTGAAAGTGGGGCCTGAGTGCCTCCAGCGAGGATCGCGTGGTCTTCTCGCGAAAGTTTCAGCCATGTGGACTGTACCACCGACTTCTGTGGTGGGGACTTGGGTGTCGACACCAGGTCCACCGGATAGACCTGTGTGCCGACAGAAACTGAAGGCGGCGGCCGTCCCCGCGTCACCGCTTCAGAGTATGTCCCTTTCTGTTGGAAAGAGACGCGTTTTTTTGCTTCAAGGTAGGACAGGTTTTCTGTGGTCTTCAAAGTTATAATTTGTTTTTCTGTTTTCCAGACTGGGCACGACCTGGAGTACGCGCCATGTGCGCCATTGCAGTTGACGCATTTTGCTTTGCGTTCGCATCTTTCTTCTGTATGTGCGTCTTCTGCGCATTTGACACAAGTGGGTTTACCGCGGCAAGCCAACATGCTGTGTCCAAAGCGCTGGCACTTAAAACATCGTCTCGGATTTGGTATGTATGGGCGGACTTTACAATGGAGGTGTGCGGCGTGGATTGAGTCAGGCAGGGTTGTGGTATTGAAGGTTAAGACAATGTGTTTTGGCTTGATTTCTGCATTGTTTCTCCGGATGGTTATTCTTCGGGCTGCTATTACTCCTTGTTGAGCTAGTTCTTCTTCCATTTCCGCATCGGTACTCTGTAGGTGCTCATATTCAGATATGACTCCCTTCGAGTGGTTCAGGGTGCGGTGCGGGGTTACCTGCACGCTCATTTCTCCAAGATTCTGTAGTGACATTAGTTTGGTGCTTTGTTCTTTTGTGTTTACTTCTACAAGGAGGTCTCCGGTTCGTTGCTTTTTTGCTTTGTAGTCTTTGCCTACACAACTTTTTAGGGTGTTGGCGATGACAAATGCAGATAGGTTGGCTACCGGTACATCAGTACCGGTACTTCGCAAACGCTTCGCAAACGCTTCTGGCTTCTGTGGACTTAGTTTCTTCACATCGGTGCGACCCCTTTTCGGGGCCGATCAGATTTTTTTGCAGATTTTTCCATACCGCATGTATAAACTAAGGGTTCCTGATAATTTGTCGCCTCTGATTCACCCTTATACACAGAGGAAGGTCCCGGGACTCCCCGCCTGGTAGACAGACGAGCAGCCCATCGGCCGAGGATTGACCACTTCCTCGACCGCCACCGTTCAAGGTTTCTTCCCTCCACCTTTCAACCTATCGCCACGGTACGGATGACAGCTTCGGTATGGGGGCTAAGGGTCCGTGGTGGCACCAAGCACCAACACCTCGTTACACAAGGTGCCCTTGCGGGAGCAATATGTATACATAATGAAACTTAAACCTTGTTATTCAAAAACAAATGATGTAGTTCACGACGCGAAAAAGAAAACAAATTGAGGTTAATTTGGATATACCTATTTAGAAGAGATGGAAGTGTGTACTGAAGGCATTCCCTACCAAGATTTAGTCGAGGTGTTGGCACTGTCCATTCTTCGCCACGTCTTGTTGGATAGACTGATTCTTTCTTCCTTAGTTCTGCTAAATTTTAAAGATTTGTTACATTTTTCCTGATGTCTGTTTTAAAAGTAACACTGAGGCGATATTTATAAAGATTGTGCTTTAATAACTCTGGAATGACAAAATAAAGCTGCACTTGTGGTTCGGAAAGGTAAATTATACAGGGTCTGTTCTGAAAGTAGTAGGACTGGTTTTTTCCTGGTCGAACAGGCGGACGAGAGGTGGTCTGCACGTGCAGGATCGTTGAAGGGGATAATATTGGGAATGCTGGGGAAAATCGGCAGTCGGCTCTAGGCCGTTGAAGAGAGCAGGTCGCTTGTACTGTGAACCCCTGTCGCAACGTCTCGTCACGCAGAATCATCAAGCGTTTACTGGATCAGCGATACGTGATCAAATTTTGAGTAAATCTTGGTAAAATGGGCAAAGAGACTCACAACATGACTAAGGAGGCCTACAGTGAGGCTTATATGGGTAGATCAGGTGTTTTTTGAGTGACACAAGGTGTTCCGAGAAGGTAAGGAAAGAGTGGAGGAAGACGACCGCTCCAGACGCCCTTCGACCATCAAGGCCAACGAAAATGTGTAGGGAGTGAAACGTTTACTTAACAGTAATCGTAGAATGAGTATCAGAATGATGGCTGATGACCTAAGCATTCCTCAAAAACCCAAGTTTTTGAGATCGTGATAGAAAACTTATCCATGAGGAAAGCGTGCGCGAAGTTGGTGCCGGGAGTGTTGTCAGAGGAGGAAAAGGCCAACCGGTAGGATCTTCTTCATGATGTGAATGAGGACCCCGATTTTTTGCGCAGCACGAGGCGGCAACGCTGCCTCAGCCCCCCTACAGCCTCGACTTGACCCCGCCAGACTTTTTTCTCTTCCCGAGAATAAAATCGACGCTCGAGGGGAAACATCACGGATCACAGGTGGTTCGACAGGCCGTGACGAGGGAGCTAAACAGCATTCCGGTTCAGGCGTTCCTGGAGGCGTACGAAAACTGTAAAACTCATTGGCAGCAGCGTGTAGGTGCGGAAGGGTGCTACCTTGAAAAATTGTAATCGTTTGTACTATTCTCTTGAATATATTTTGTTTAAAAAAATTAGTCCTACTTTCAGAACAGACAATGTATGTATTTCGGAGATATCTTTTTTGCATTAAATGAATACGTTCAAGGTTAGTAAATGTTGCAGTGCCCCACACCAACTGGCGATAGTTTAAATGCGAGTTGAATATTGAATTGTATACCAGCATCTTAGTTTTTGTGGGAAGTATGTATTTTAGACGGCCTATAACACCAGTGATTTGAGCTCTTTTTTTTTCAAGATAAAATGGACATGATAATCCCATGACATACTGGCAGAAAATATAACCCCAAGGCATTTAAACTGCTCAACAATTTCTACAGCCCGCGAGTTCAATATAATATTATCGTGCGGTGGGATAACTTTATTTTTCGGCCTAAATATGACAGCTTTGGTCTACTCTCGTTTATTTGCATCAGGTTAACTGCAGACCAGACCTCAAGAGCTTTCATTGTGGCATTACATTGTTCATGAACATTTTCATGAACATTGTTCATGAACATTTTCACCTGAAAAAAATACGCTCGTATCGTCGGCATAGATGAAAAACTTTGTATTATCGCTAATGATGACAATATCGTTTAGGTAAATATTGAAGAGTAGAGGCGCTAGCGTACTGCCTTGGGGGACACCGCAGAAGAGCGGCTTCGTTTCAGACCGTATACCATTTATGTACACCACTTGCTGTCTAAACGACAAATAAGAACTTAACAGTGAGAGCGCTTTTCCTCGGATACCATAGTAGTGTAATTTATTTAGTAAGATTTTATGATTTACCAGGTCAAAAGCCTTTGAGAAGTCCACAAATACACCAATGACAATAGCTTTTTTCCAAGTTGCTTTATTATATATTCCTTTTGTTGGAGTAATGCAAGTTCAGTTGATTTGCTTTTGCAGAAGCCAAACTGAAATGGTGTTAGCAAGTTAAATTTATGGATGAAATTTGATATTCTTAGATGTAGCATTTTCTCAAATGCTTTCGAAAACACTGGCAAAATAGAGATTGGTCTGTAGTTGGCGAGGGCGTTGCGATCTCCTTTTTTATAAATAACAACTTTTGCTAATTTCATTTTTTCCGTAAAAACTTCAATTTCTAAACAGATATTAAAGATGTGAGCAAGTATGGAAGCAATTATATCAACTACATGCTTGACTGGCCGTATTTGGATATCATCAATGTCACAGCTACTGCTATTGTTAAGATTTGTTATCACCGACACTACTTCGTCTACCGTGACTGGGTGCAGAAAAATTGTCTCATCATTCTGAATTCGAACATATTTGCAAGCGTCAGATCGGCAGCGCGTGTTACAGCACGGGTAGCCAAGCTCGTTAAAAAAGTATTGAATACATTAGCCAGTTTAACGCCAGAAACTTCCTTTCCATCAATATTTAATTTTGTTAATGCAGTGCGTGAACTGTCCCGCTGCAGAAGTGTATTTAACCTCCACCATAGTACACCATTTCAAGCATTCTTAACATCTAGAAGTGACACGTTATAGGCTGTTCGTGCAGATCGCAGTTTTTTAGTCAATTTATTCCTAGTTTTCTTAAATACCGCAAGGTCCTCAACCTTCCGGCTGCTCAAAAATTTTCTGTACAGCTTGTCTTTCATTTGTATTTCTCTGCGTAGCTCTGGCGTTACCCATGGCTTGCGGATTCTGCAACTTTTCACACGTGTTACAAGAGGAAAGCAGTCGTAATATATCTGTTTAAAGCAATCGACAAACGTATTATAGGCAACATTTGCGTCATGAAGTTCAGCTATCTTACTCCAATATTATCTTACTATCTTACTCCAATATACTTTCATGAGCGCATCCCTAAAGGATTTCAATGATGACTCGGTAATCGCTTGGTATGTGATTGATGTGGACTTGCTTCCTATTGTACTAGCGTTCTCAATGCAAGCAAACACAGGAAGATGGTCACTAACACAACAAGATAAAACACCAGAAAAAGCATTCAGCTGCATAGAGTTAGTAACAATGAAATCGAGAACTGAATGGCCTTCGCTTGTGACTCTGGTTGGTGTATTGATCAGGTTAAGAAAGCCATTAGACATAATAGTCATTAAAATCTCTAGCAGGTGGGTTGGGATTACCCATGTCAATATTAAAGTCACCACAAGCTATTAAGGTTTTCTTATTGTGATACTGAACAACAAAAGCAAGGAACATGTCATAAAACTAAAAATCATGCAATATTACCGTTAGGAGGGCGATAACACACAGAGAACACAGCACTTTGTGTAGAAACTGAAGTAATTTCATAATCTGGGGTAATTAAAGTGTATGCTTCAAGTAATTCGCCTTCAACGTCGTCCTGAAGCAATAATGCAACACCACCGCCGCGAACATGTCTGTTTGCATAATATGTCGTATAATTCTTCAACCTGAAAACAGTCACTTGGGCTCCACGTCTCGGTTAACATTAGTGCAGAGAATTCAAAGGAAAAACTAGCAAAAAATTCTTCCAGGCAGAATACTTAGTTTTTCACAGACCTAGTATTCAGGTGCACACATTTGTAAGAGGTCGCCAGAAAATCTGACACCACTTGATCCACATCACTGGGAAAATAGCGAGTATCATCCATCACTTTTTTTCCAACAAATTAGAACGAACAATGCGTCAGTTACAGGCTATCAAGGTCAGCTTTGGTCTTAATAACGATGGCAACTGCACCGCTGGTCTTTCGAACCAGAACTTTTCCGTTCACGTACCAGACAAAAGCATAGCCTTTTTCCTTCGCCTTATTCTTCGCGTCCCTAAGAAGTTCTCCGTGGTAGCGAGTTAGGTTTTCTTGAATGAAAACGTTTGATTCACTGTCTTTCAGCGCGTTCCTTTTCTGAAGCCAAGTGTCCTTTGTCTGCTGCTTGGTAAACCGGATAATAATTCCGGGGATTTTATCTCTCCTGGCTGGCAGG
Source organism: Amblyomma mixtum (assembly GCF_055824585.1). Lineage (NCBI taxonomy): Eukaryota > Metazoa > Arthropoda > Arachnida > Ixodida > Ixodidae > Amblyomma > Amblyomma mixtum. The sequence goes on along the minus strand of NC_143014.1, from coordinate 368,959,367 downwards.
CGGTGAGCTGATGCGACGTCAGCGTCAGTGAGCTGAGGGACTTGAAGCGTATTGGCAATCTGATTCAGAGATGATAACAGGTTTTCGCCCGCGACAACAGGGACACCATGTACTTCCAGATTAAGCCGCCTACTGCGAAATTCTAGGTCGTTTATTTGTTGCTCAAGATCAACTTGTACTGTAGCACTCTTCCAATTCTGCCACCCGCTCTCTGAGCACCTTTATTTCTGCGTCCTGTCTTCTTATCTTCTGCTCAAATTCATCGAACTTTTCTGACATGAACTGAACAGATTTTTCCATGTCACTGATTTTTTCAACAAGTGCAGGCAAGCTTTCGAGCTTTTTGTTAATGGCCATGAGAACATCGGTTTCAACTTCGCTTTGAACGCGTGTCACAGCGCTTCTGCATGTTGGGCATCTCCAATTAGCCTTGGCGGTTTCGGTTTTTTTCTCTTAAAGGATTTCGCAGTTACGCCAGCGCACTTGCCAAAGTGGTACTCGCTCGAGCATTCTGACATGAGAGCAACTGACATGAGGCAATTATAAGACATAGCTGAAAATCATAGGAAAAAAGAAAAAAAAGCACAGCAGCAACAACAACAAATCACGGAAGGAACAATTGCAGGGTGACACTATGGCAGCGGCAGCAAATTAATGTCGCGAATTAATCAGCAGTTATTATTATTAGTTGGGAGTTTATTGGCGAAAGGGCTACTAAGGCGAACGAGCGCCAAAGCAATGTTGATCTAAACGTAGTTTAATAGTGAAAATCGTGTAATTATGAAACGATACGCACAATAAGGCAATAAAAGACTAGAAATCCAGTGTAAATGGCTGGACAGAATCACGAGATTAAATATCATTACTTAAAACGTGGTGTAATGATGGCGGTAATAATATATTGAAATGGAGGCTGAATGCAGGGCTTTGCCAAGAGCAAGAGGGCGAGGAGTTGCCTCCCACCGTGCATGGCTACGGCGCCCCCTTTGTCTGTGACAGGGTACCCTTTAGATGATGTGACATGAGAAAAAAGTATAAAATGGAAAAATGCAGTTCTATTTAAAAATTGCATAAATTTGTCAATTGATACCATTATTTCATCACCTAATAAGAGATGGATAGAATTGTACGTGATATTTGTAAAGGTTTGCAAAATGTGTATGACGATGCGTTTTACATAATGGGCAGGTCCTGCTCCCATGAGTAAACAATTCTGTGTGTGCGATTCGTGGTCTTGAATGTATGACTTCATAAAATCTGTTTTTATGATGGCAATCTTTTCATTGTTTTGTTTGACTTGATGAGGTATATTTTATTATTTTGTTTATGGTTCCATTGAACCTGCCATTAAGATTTCAGCGTTCGCTTAACTGGTACTTCATAGTCACGGCAGGAATCTTCATTTTGCTGGCATCGCTACTGGTTGCATTTCCTGTCATGGAGTTAGTGAGCTCGTTTCCTGGAATCCCAACGTGGCTTGGAACCTAGCAGAAGTGTGCAGCCGGCCAAACCTTTAGCTGGCGGGCGTGATGGCCGCGTTTTTCGTGCTCCTGCAGCTTATGACGGAGCAAACATGCGAAAATATCAAATCTAAGCACAGGCTCACTAAGCCCGTGCTTAATATTGAGCTTCCGGCAAGTTTGCTTCGTCGCAAAATCCAGGAGCGCAAAAAAAGCGGCCGTCGCGCACGCCATCTAAAGATCTGACCGCCTGTACACTGTGCCCACCTATCGCAAGCTGATGGAGTTGCTGCAGGATAGAGTAAACTTCAATTCAATTTGATAATTTCATATAAACTACTGCCTCTTGGTATGGAGAATTAAGTTTCCACAAAAACTGATCGCGAAAGGCTGTGTGTTACTCATACGGAAAAATTCATGTTTGCTTCAGCCTGCAAACAGACAAGTCAGCACTGCTGATCTTGATTCATCACAACCTATCTTATTAAATTGTATCATCTGAAATTGAGTAATACTGAGTAACTTAGCAAAACATTTTTTCTGTTTTTCGTATTCCTGTACGTACATCTGTAAGTTGCAAGCTTGGGCTTGTAAAGTTGGTCAACCCTTATAGTAGTAGAAATACTGTTTTTCTTGATAGGTTTTCTTGATAGACTTTCATTTCATATCATTTATAGCCTTTTCAGGCTATTACAGGAGTCTAAAGTTGAATAAATGCGCATTCAAAAGGAGGTACATTTCACAACTATGACATCCGACACAAAACAGTAGAGTATGCACTGGACAAAATCAAACAGTAAATAAAAAAACGCATGTGCAGAGAGAACTACTTTATTAGTGCATTACGATCCAGGTATGATTTCAGGCATTCTAAAAAAAGCCCCTAGGGAATCATTTTTTTACAATGGAATGAGGCAGCATATTCCATTCTTTAGGAACTCGAGGAAAAAAGGTGTACTTAAAACCATCATGACAGCGCGGCCCAGGAATATACATGCTGTGGCGATGTCTTGATGTCTCAATAGGGTGTATTGTAAAATAATGTGGTGTAGTAATATCAAAGTGACTATGAATTGAAAGGAACTTCTGCCTTTCTGTCTCTGTTTGGTATTCTAGACTTTTAAGGTCTGCTAATTTGCATATTATTTACATATTACATTTTATTACCATCCGCTTTGAAACGGGGTGGTGGTGGTCATCACGTTTTTCTTTAACTTCACGTAAACAATCTCTTCAACTCACAGCTGCTATCTAGAAATTATTTGTTTACACGCCTGTAATCTACAAACAACCGTAGGGTTCCGCCTTTCTTTGCAACTAGAACAACAAGCGGCGCCCATGGGCTCGTCGACGGCTGTATCACTTCATCCTGGAGCATTTTTTGAATTTTCCGGCGAATGCCATCGCGTTCTTTCGGAGAACCGATAAGGCGGCTGACATAACGGTTTCCGGCATTTGTCTACTATTATTCCGTGCTTTGTGAGTGGTGCCTGTTCGATGGAAACAGTCCATATTGCTCTCCAGGTAGAGTTTTTGATTAGTTGGCCGGATCGAGTTCATGCCGGTTTCCATTGGAGCACTCCGTTCCTCTAGTCATTGCGTCGTTTTGTAAAACGCGCGCTCTGCCACGCATTCGCAAAGTTCTTCGAAATACGAATAGCTGTTTTACTGGTGAATCGTGAGGATCAAAGCGAAAATTCGTAATGAAAAGTTCGGTTGGCCTATTGCTCAGTAAGTCTGCGATCTACGGAGACTTGGCTTCAGCGATGCCATGAGTGCCGGAGCTGTTATCGCACTCACGGTAACAAACATGCAGGTTCTTGACTTCATCAATACTTGATCGCAACAGACGCGCAAATTAGTCCGACGTAGCGGTACCGTCGTCAGCATTGCGTTGCGTGGAAAACGACACGCTTAGCTCCTGAAGGTTGCCGGCAGCACCCTATTCCAAAGGAAATCCAAACCGAGAATCAGACTTTTGGAATACCCTAAAAGCACTGAAAAGCAGCCAGGAAAGTAACACCGCGGATCTATATTCGCGAGGGGCAGACTCAAATCGGCGTCACCACATGGCCACCGGCTGAGCAAATCTTCAAAAGTTCTGACCCCTAGGTCAGAACTTTTGAAGGGCCAGGGTAAACTGGCTGCTCATTGCAGAAGAATCAGCCGATATCCACGAGTGCGGTCACGTCATGGTATTCTTCGCTTTCCGCAATTTCGGTGGAAACCTGCCTGTCACAGCGCGTCATCGTGGTCATCGGGTCAGGTCGGATCATCGCGGCGAATCATTGGGTGGAGGCACTGACGTGGTTCAGTAGCGGCGGTCCTACCCCCGGAGGACGCAGTCTTCAGTTTTCTCGGTGTAGGGACATGCTACTGAACTGGCCAGAGGACAATGGGCGGCTAGGCGAAGAGAACAGCGTTGGGGAGGGCGATCGGGACTGGCGTCGCTGCGAGGTCAATGGCTGCACTTTAGCCATCAAGTACGGCTCGATATTCCGCGGCCGTTCACCGTAGCGCGGTCGAGATGTGTCGGGTGAAAAACGTTAAACCCTTTCTGCGAAAGGCAGTTGCGAAGATGTTGCCAAGCTCCCCGCAGAGGTAGCAGAGTGGCCGATTGTTTGGTGCACGCCACATGAGCGCCTTAATCATTGTGGGCTTTGTTGGACACCGGCGGCAAAGTGGGTACAGCTGCGCCTGGGGGGGAAAGGCACTGGTGCAGGACTTCGTAGTGCATAGCTACTACGGGAAATACGGGAACAAATGAGGGAAAAAAAGCGAGGACTGTAGATGAAGGTAGGGGTGGCTACGTGCCGTACACACGTGGAAGTTTCTTGAGAGCTAGCGGAGCGGCATGGTGTAGTTATGGTAATGAGGCTGGAATCATGCTGCTCGTAGGAGCGTAGCCTGTACGGGAATTTTTGTTTATTGTTTATTCGTTACCTGCATCACCCAGCAGGGAGGCAGCAGATGTTAATAACGGACATGAAAGAAGCAATATACAGTGAAAGGGCGCGCTGCACAACTGACTGTATGGAAGTTCTAGAGCGCACAAAGGCGAAAAATGTCAAGCCCAGTCTACTGAATGCCTTCTAAGGACTTAAGAGTCTGTTTTGGACAAAAAAGGTTACTTCATTTTTTTGTGAAGTGCAATTCCACGATCTGCACTGGCAGCGGATATGAAAAGCATGGAGGTGGCTCCCTTGAAAGAAGCGAGGGTCAAGGAGGATCCTAGCCGTTTTTGTTTTCAGTGAACTTGGTCTTCAGCGGTAATGCGCACGAGTCAAGAAATGCAAGAAGCTACATCTAGATAACTTTTTAACCACAAAAAAGCTGATGTCCCTTTTCAGGCTATCATGTCAGAAAGGGACATGTAGCAGCACCACGTGTCGTTATTCCTGCAATGACACCTTTCGTACTTGAACATCTTTGACCTTCTAAAGATCCGCAGCTTAGATGCTCTAGTAACCTTCCTTAAGAGCCATAACCATCGCAACCCTGTTGCCTTCAGCACTGACGTCACCGGCTTGTACTACAGCCTCCCGCACGACAGCCTGCTAAGCGTGCTAAAATGTGCATCACGGAAGAGAATGACCAGATGGCCTTCGCCCATAGCACTGCCCTGGGAGTTGCCAGTTTTATTGAGCTTTTGCGTTTCTACCTACACTCTACCTTCGTAGGGTGGGAAGGCAAGCTCTATTCGCAGAAGGTAGTTGTGTGCATAGGGTCCGGCATTGCTCCCGGGTTGAGCGAAATTTTGTTTATGTATGTTTACAGGGACCTCGAAAAAAGAACTGAGCAGGTTTGCATCATACACCGTCAGAGACGTTGATTATTACTTGGTTTTCACAGAACGCGAACGGTTTGCGACTCAGGTGGTCGACGTTGTTGGACTATTAGAGTGTGTGGGGGCGGTTTGCACTTCACTTTCGAGACGCCCGTAGGCGAGGAACTGCAGTGTTTAGATTTTCGACTACGTTTCACCCGCGATCATGTATGCTGGAAGTGCAACTCGAGATCAGCTAAGCGTTTGCTGAATTCCCACTCAGTCCACTCGAAAATGGTGAAAAGACGTATTGTTAGCTCTTGCCGGAGGAAGTCTTGCCATCATGGTATCGGTTCTAATTTTCATTCTCAACTGACTAGAATTAGGAGTGGCGGCTACCAAGGTCCTGTAGAAACCCCGGCTTACTCTCAGTAAATCCAGTGTGTAAAGCGACAGGTGGCCCAGCAAGCACCGGACACCCGGTCAGAAAAGTAAAAGAAAAAAATTTCTGTTCCCCTCTATTTGCATCGGGTATCCCACGAGCTAAAGAATGTAGGAAAAAGATTCAATGTTGACGTACTTTCGCACCCGTCAAACTAGAGCAATGTGCCCAGCAATTCAAAGAAAATTATGCGTAGCAATTCAAAGAAAAAAGATTCTAAAAAGAAGCAAAAAGGGTGCGGTGTCGCGCACGGTGATCCGTTCGTCAACTGCCACACAAGCGTTGTTTACAGCATTCCCCTACCTTGTGGGGCTGGATGCATTGGAGCAGACTGCTCGCTCCCTGAACAAGCAATTGCAAGAGCCCAAAAATAAGTTTGCAAACAGCACTAACCACTCATCTTTTCACACACTGTCGGAGGTGAATGTCATGAAAAATAAAAAGAAAATACGCCGTGCTCTGCTATGTCACGCTCAGGTATTATACTCCCACACGGACCAGACCACGCGAGAAGTGGCAGAAGCATATTTTATCACAACGGAGGAACGCGGCTACGTTAGTAAACTACTGTTGTTTTATTTAACACGGAGCTCTTGTTCCTTGGCCATTTTTGAGCGACCTGCGCACGTTTGTTTTGTTCTCATGTTTTGCCTTAAAATGTAATGCCTGGACTTTTCGTCATCCTTTATATACCGCAGGTTTTATGAAGAAAGCCTCAGAAGTTAGTCAGCACTCATCCTGTGTCATTTCTTCTGATCGCCTGTCTTTTGTGCGCTGTTTTTCCAAACATGAAAAAGCACTATTTCATGCCATATATACACCGCTGGATGGCAAACTGTTCCAGCCTTGGGCAGTTCTAAAATTAATATAAGAAAATTCTCGCACCTTCAACCCTTGGTCCAATCACACCGATATGCACTTTGGTGCCTTAATGCAGTTTTCTGGGTTTATGCCAATTCTAGAATCATACTCGCATATTGTGGAAAAATGTTTACCGGATATTTTTTCTGTAGTCCTCTAGCTTTTCCCATTAGATTTGTTCGCTTGGTGTCACGCCAAGTTTCGAACTATAATTTCCTAGAACGAATCTGACATCCCTATTCAGAATTTTTCCGAATTTTCTTATAAGCTCAAATGTATGAATCCAAACTCATCCATATTCAACTATCAATTGCACATGACTGAAATACAGGTACATTTTGGGCTACAGGATAAATTACTGAAATTTTGCCGTTGGAAACCAAAAAGTCTTGCTGCTTTATTTCCAATGTATGTAACAGGCTTATTCCATCGTAAGTAAGCTGTTAAACCACGCCTAGATATTTAAATTCTTTGCTTGTGTTTAAAGTAAAACAACTATTTATATGCGTACGTGGATGGGGAGCGCGTTTTCTGGCAAAGGTGACGTGAGCAGTTTGTTTATATTTAATGAGGTGTCCAACGCACGCACCAGTCTGCATAGTGTCTAAATCAGCTTGCAAGAGTTATGAATAAGGACTGGCACTTAATATTATAAGAACACAATCATTGGCACACCTACAAAATGAAGACTCTATAAAATCTGAAATACCACTAATATCTAAATGAAATACCACTAAAGTAGATCCAATATTGAGTCTTGGGGTACTCCCTAGTAAAGTGGTGTACAGGCGGAGCCGCGTGACGGAGCGCGTGGCATGGACTGCCGTCAGCGCCCCGAAGCTATAGCCATCGGGTGCGAGATAATGCTCCCGGTATGTTTACGGCGGTTAACGACAGGCGGTGCGCAGCTCGCTTTCACTGCTTTTTCGCCTGTGGCCGATCGCAGTGTAGACAGCGCTCTCGAAGGGGGCGTGCCTCCGCATTTTGCTATCGGATGCGGCCTCGCACACCCGTGAAACGCGTGACATTACCTAGGCCTCCAAATCGACCGTCGCCTCTCATGGATCCCAGCCACAAGGGCCCTCCTGCCTCGTCTGCGGCAGGTCGGGAGGGCAGTCCAACAGCTCCTTGCCAGGGGTCACGGCTGCTCCCCTTCCTGGGCCCTCCGCCTCTATCATGCGGCTGCCACTTCACTGGTGACCTACGCCCTCCCACTAGTGACACTACCACCAGCCCGCTTGAGGTCCCTGGAGCAACTCCACCGCTCCACACTGAGGCAGTGCATGGGCCTTCCTCGGTGCTCTCCCATTGCGGCCACCCACTCAGAGGCCGGGACCTGGCCACTGTCTCTCCTCCTCCTCCAGACTGGGCTTCGTCACATGGACCGGCTGCACCACTCGCCAGACGGTGGGGCCCTCCTGTCCCGTCTCAACCAGGCCCCATCTCCCCGCATGGGGCTCCTATGGAGCACCTTCACCCGGCTCCTTGCCCCTCCTGCAGCCCAGGAAGCAGCCCCCCCCCCGCCACCCACCAGGCCTCCGATCTCCATCTGTGGACCTCAAGGACTGCAGCAAGAGGCGAACTCCGGCCGCTGCCCTCCAACAGAGCATTTCCACTCTCCTGCTCGAGACGCTGGAAGATCACCTCCAGATTTTCACAGACGGCTCAGTCCTCCCGACCACCGGACAAGCTGCGGCAGCCTGCGTCGTGCGAACCCTATGTACAGCCCTGGCTTGCCGGCTAGGATTCCCGGCCAGCTCTACAGCGGCCGGACTGGCCGGCCTCCACCTGGCCGCAGACCTCCTCAGTCTAATCCCTGGGCAGCAACCAACCGTCATCCTGAGGGACTCAAGGGCTGCCCTCCTGCTCCTACGGCAAGGACAGAAAAGGCAGGACACCGTTGCCCGCCTCAAGGCCCGCCTGATAACCATCGAGGACTCTGGCCGCCCTGTTTCCCTGCAGTGGGTTCCCTCCCACGTCGGCATTGCGGGTAACGAGGCGGCAGACCAGGTGGCCGGAGCTGCTCACACCAGCGGCTCTCCCATCAACCCGGCAGTCACCCAACTCGACTTTGCCCGCCCTGCTATCAGGCGGGCCATCCAGGGTCTCCACCCAGATCCCCGACTGGCCGCAGGGGAGCGCTTCCTAAGGGTCCCTGACGACCTGCCGCGTAAAGAGCGCTCTACTCCTGCGGCTCCGAACGGGCTCCTCCTGGACGCAGGCCCGTCTCCATCGCCATGGTAGAGCCTCCTCCCCAGCCTGCTCCTCCTGCGGGGCCGACGAGTCCCTAGACCACCTCCTCTGCACCTGCCAACCCTGGACGCAGCACGCACCACCATGGTCTAAGGTTACCGTGCCCTGGGCCTCCCCACCAACTCAGCCCAAGACCTGCTCCACCCTGCCCGCAGCCCCATCGCTGCCTTCAGGCTACTCCTGAAATTCCTCCAGGTGACAGGCCTGGACACCAGGCTCTAAACTGTAACCACCCCCCAGCCATCCAGCTGTATCCCCCCTCCAGGGCCCCAGCCCCCGTGCACCAGTCCCGGTGCATAGGAGCCCTCCCCGGTGCGAGCTGCACCACACGCTAAAGGAGTCCTGTCCAAGTGTCGACCACTGCGCGCGCGCTACCTGCGAATCCCCCTTCCCCATCCCCACACCCCCACCCCGCTCCAAGCAGTGCCCCCGTTCAAAAGGGTGGCAGAATGCGAGCGTACACCCCCCCCCCCCCCCCCCAAACGTAGCCACCAGTAGTAGCTTTTTTTATCGCGGGATACCGAAATTGCGCGCTTAGCTGCCGCTGCTCGCGCGCCTTGGGAGCTTGGTCAAAGGCTGCCAATCTAACTAAATAAATGTTGTGAGCGATGTGGTGCGCTTCCAAGTTCATTCCACATGAGGTCACAGGTATTCTGTCGTACTAAGGCAGGAACATGGAGCAGTTCATAAAAGGGCTAGCGCAGCCGGTAAAATTTGACAGAAAATAAACCTGCTGCATAAAATTGTCACGGTCTTCCTCATTTCCTTCAACACAGCGCGTCGTTTTCTTTGCCAGAGCAATATATCGGCGTCCCGCTTCTACGCCGCTCTGGAGGCCATACATTCTGTCGAGGCATGGCAAAAGAGCTGCACGTTTTCTGAGCGCGGGAACATTTCGATGTAATTCATTGAAACTAGGAATGCGATGTCGTAATAGCGAAAAGTGCTAACTTAATTGTGCCTCGCAGAAAAATAAACGCTGCTTGAGCTAACTGGGAACAGTCTTGCTATCCACGCAGAGTGTCAAAGGATAATTGCCGAAGGAGCCGCTTACCCCCACACTATCTGCTACTGCAGTTTGGAATATTCTTAGTTTTTTACTTCTGCTGCACTGTCTTTTGCGGCCAATCCTTGTAGCTCATGTCTATAAAATGACTCATGCATGCCATGTCACTGGACGCCTGAATCTAGATGGATGGTATATGGACTGTATAGTCGCGGAGTGGCACGGGCTATGAGAGGCGTCGTAGTACAAGGGTACTGATTGATTTAAGCCACCTGGGGTTCTTCAACGTCACCTGAAATCGCACGGTGGACGGGCGAGACGGGAAGACGTCATGTAGAGACGTTGCCCGCATACGGAATTCGTTGCGGGCATAAAGGGAAGGTGAAGGCCGGCAGCATCCCATATTAACCAACATAGACATTGACGGCAACGGGCGCTGAAGCGATGATAAAGCAGAAGTCCTATAGCGCGTTTTCAAACAAATAAAAAGAACCAGCACGACAGTGTCAGCGATAATACCACCATAGGCAGAGTGACAGCCAGTGAAAATGATATTAGCGGATGATGCCTGACCATAAGTAGTGTGAAGCTATGCGTGTAAGCATCATTTTCTAAAAATGCACCGCAGAGTGCCCACAGAGGACCGTGCTGCAATAGTGGGTATGGCTCAGACAATGAGCCAAAGGTAAATAGCGTCAAAAATTGGGCGGCCCCTCTCTACAGTGAACCGTATTATTCAGGCATTTAAGGATCAGGGAAGGTTGCAGGATGCTCCGCGTGGGGCACCCGAGCGCGGAACAACTCCATTAGAAGACATTTAGTCAGGCTGAGATCTGGGCGAGTTGGTATGCATTCATACTGGTGAACAGCGCAAAAAAGGCGGGACAACAACAAGACAAGCGCTGACTATCAACTGGGTTTATTGAAGGACGGAAGGGTAAATAAACAAAAACATAACACAAAGAAGTAAGAAGAAAAGGGCCGTGAAAATCAAAACTTATGTCACATGTGAAGTGATGTAAGCCAATTCCTTGTTGCTAAGTGCCACGGAAGGACTGCTGATGCAATCGTCACCTTGCCTGTGGATGTGATGCGCTTCCATTATTTCGCGCGTGAGCTTATCTTTATGGCGGAACAGAACTTCGGTTTTCTTGTACTCCGAAAAGCTGATAAAATTTGTAAAAAAATGGCCGACCCAATGAAGGCAAGAAGGTGAAAAGACCGGCGGTGGTTCCTTACACGCACGGCTTGTCTCACGGTCTCAAGAAGGTTGCCGGCAGGTATGATGTCGATGTTGTGTTTTCTGCTCCCCACAAACTGAGCTCCATGTGCAAGCAGGTTGCACAGGGTAAGGAAGAGAAGAAGGAAGGCTGCCAGGTACGCCATGTTTCACCCTCTGTACCATGTGCAGAAAACGTGGTGTACAAAATTCCCTTCTCTTGCGGCGCTGTTTACGTCGGGCAGACCGGCAGATGCGTAAACAAAAGGCTCATGGAGCATGAAAACACAAGGAAAAGTAACCCTCCTAGCCACGTTGCCGCTCATTGTGAAAAGTGCAAATGCCATCATGAAAGGGAGCAAGAAAGGAAATCGGAACAAGACGGCGGGCTTCCGCGCGCAAAGTTCCGCTGCAAAAAGTGCAAGTGCGCACCGGAGTACAAGAAAACCGAAGTTCTGTTCCGCCATAAAGATAATCTCACGCGCGAAATAATGGAAGCGCATCACATCCACAGGCAAGGTGACGATTGCATCAGCAGTCCTTCCGTGGCACTTAGCAACAAGGAATTGGCTTACATCCCTTCACATGTGACATAAGTTTTGATTTTCACGGCCCTTTTCTTCTTACTTCTTTGTGTTATGTTTTTGTATATATACCCTCCCGTCCTTCAATAAACCCAGTTGATAGTCAGCGCTTGTCTTGTTGTTGTCCCGCCTTTTTTGCGCTGTTCACCAGTATGAATCCATTAGAAGACCTTCTGATCGTCGCACCTTCAGTGGATGAACCATTTCTCACAGCACGGGAAATCCGCGATGAGCTGGGTTTAGATGTGAGTGAGGAAACTATTCGGAGAGGGCTCCACGATGCAGGGATTCAACGCCGGGTTGCCGCCAAGAAGCCGCTACTTGATGCGTCGCACCGACGCCAGCGGCTCGCGTTTGCACAGGCCCACGAAAACTGGACGCCACGAGACTGGGGCTTCGTCTTGTTCAGCGATGAGTCAACATTCTGTTCAGGATGGGACCAGCGCCAGAGAGTTTGGCGTTCTGAAAACTACCGGTATGGCTTTCATGCATTCTTTTATAGCCGTTCAATGCAAAAGGACGTCGCCTTTGTATTTCCAGTTACGAGGAACGGTACACCTGGCACGTGCGGTCGAGCGGTCGCACAGCAGTGAATGTCTGGGGTGCCGTGAGCAACCAGGGCCTGGGACCTATTCACAGGATTCACGACAGGATGACGGGAGAGGCATACGTGGAGATCCTGGATCATGTTTTAATTCCTTCTGTTTTGGATGGACCCTTCCCAGACGGATTCTTTTTGTTCCAGCACGACCGCGCTCCGATACACACTCACACACTCACTCCGATACACGCCATTCGGGCATGCCCGAGTGGCGCAAGCGTTCTTGGACAACGATGGTGTGATGCAGGTTGAGTGGCCAAGCCGCAACCCCGACCTCAACATTATTGAAAATGTTTGGGGCACAATGAAAGCAAGGCTTTCCAGGCGGTTGGGCTCAAGTTCGTCTACTTCAGACCAACTCTGGGTTGCCATTCAAGAGGAGTGGCAGCTTCTGCAAGCGGACAGCGATCTGGTGGACGGGCTTTATGCATCGCTGCCTGAGCGCATGGAGGCCGTAAAGAGTGCGCGTGGCGGTAGCACTCGCTTCTAAATTAACTTTTAATGAAGTATCGATTGGTTTCATTTACTTTTTTTCGTGTTTTCGTCGTCCTTAGCCGGCGACAACAGTTCTTGCCCGTTTTGTTCCCGTGCGAGAAGCCGGAACTGAGCGCTTAAGAATCATCTCGTGTTGAGTCTTTAGGCGTTGAAGATAAGCGCACAGTTATTAGTAATTCTTTCTACGCCGAGAAATACAACCGTTCCAGATATTCGAAGAAGTATTGCGGCACGCTAGAGGCCTGTGCGAGCGCCTGGCGTCATTCATAGAAAAAGGCATATAAAAATGATATTTCCCCAAGGAAAAGGTGAATTTGAGTGTTCGCATGCGTTTCGTAGTTTCATTTTCATCAAGCTCTGCGGTTCTTGCTGCGAACTTCGTGGTTTTTGTGTAGTTTTAGACAATTTGCACATCAGGTGACGGTCGTACTAACATGACACCGGAAAGCGAACTCGTACAGTTACTAGAGAAGAGCGCACCGATCGTGAAACAGCGGGCGCTGTCTTACGTTGCAGGACTCGCAGACACGGAAGATGGGCTTTCAATTCTCCACAGAAACTTGGACGACTTAGTCAAAGCTGTAGCTCTGCTAGTACATAATGAAGATGCAGAGGCAGCTTTGAAAGCATGCAAGTGTATGACCAACTGTACATCTGACTCTTCCATTTCCGAGCACCTACTTGAACATAACTATGCGGGCCTGCTGGAGCACTTATCAAGATTGTGCTGTCAAATACTGACAGTCCAGCGACACTTCACTGCTGTGCTATTCTTTCGAACCTCACCCGAAGCAGACATGGTGCGGAAAAGGTTTGGGCTGTGGTGGACAGGATGAGCAAGTCTGATGACCTCCTGGAGGAGTTTGCCTCAAGATCTGACCAGAAATATGACCATCTCAGCTTTGTGTTTTCAAACCTGTCACAGCTGAATAATGTCAGAAAATGGTTTCTGAATCAAGCAGCCAAGAGGATCCAGAAGGTTTTTTCCGTTCCTCACTCTATAAGCCTCGACAGACCGAAAGCATGGCGCTGCTGGAGTATTGCTCAACTGCTGCTTTGAGACAGAGTGTAACGAGTGGCTTCTGAGTCCCGATGTGAACATCCTGCCTCGGCTGCTGTATCCCCTCGTGGGCCCCGAGGAGCTGAACGATGACGAGATGGAGAAGTTGCCACTGGAACTTCAATATCTGGGCAGCGACAAGCAGCGGGAAGAGAACCCTGAAATTCGCCAGATGCTCATCGAAGCAATCACTCAGCTGTGTGCCACCAAGAAGTGCAGAGAGAGCAGATCAAGAACTCTGGAGCCTATTACGTGCTGCGAGAGTTGCACAAGGTGGAGAGCTGTCGCCCCGTGGTTGTGGCGTGCGAAAATCTGGTTGACATCCTTATCAGCGACGAACCAGAGCCCGGCATGGAAAACCTCAAGGCTGTCGACATTCCCGAACACCTTGTGGAGAAATTTGAGGCTTACAACAGAGCTGCTGAAGGAATAAATGCGTGCAAAATGAAAAAAAAAAACGTACCAGATATTCGAAGAAGTACTGCGGCACGCTAGAGGCCTGTGCGAGCGCCTGGCGTCATTCACGGAAAAAGGCATAGAAAAATGATATTTCCCCAAGGAAAAGGTGAATTTGAGTTCAATAGCGTAATAGACGTTTTGTAACCCAATCTCTATAACTTTTATTACTGCCTGGAGTTTCGGCATGTATTGGTTAACTACGCACGCCGCAAGGCCCGAAATTTATCCGGTTACACCGTCATCCTGTGGGCCAAGCTCGGAAGGCGCGCGAGCAGCGGCAGCTAAGCGCGCAATTTCGGTATCCCGCGATAAGAAAATTGTCGCACGTTTCACGGGCGTGCGAGGCCGCATCCGACAGCAAAATGCGGAGGCACGCTCCGTCGAGCGCGCTGTCTACACGGCGACCGGCCACAGGCGAAAAAGCAGTGAAAGCGAGCTGCGCACCGCCTGTCGTTAACCGCCGTAAACATACCGGGAGCATTATCTCGCACCCGATGGCTATCGCTTCGCGGCGCATACGGCAGTCCAAGCCACGCGCTCCGTCATTCGTGTTAAGTCTGTGGGCGCCTGTACTACATTGTGCAGAAAAACCGTTCAGAAAGACAGCCTGTTTTCGTAATCAAATATTCGGCAATCTGTGCAGTTATTTTGAAATTAAAGTTATGCGCTTTCAATTTGGTAAGGAGACGGCGCGCGACTATTTCAACTGTTTAGCAGCAATCTAAGAAGAGGCAGTCATTAATGTGCTGCTTATCAGTTGTGAAGGCTAAATTGTAAATAAACAGCAAGATAAAAAATTCTGGAACCATGTTGGCTGGGACCTAGGAGATTGGTTAAATAAGTCGTAATTCATCTATACATAAGATGCTTCATAACTTTGCAGGTTGCACTAGGCAAGGAAACGGGTCTGTAGCTCTTGAAGGAATTTCGCATTCCACTCTGACACATGGGAGAGAATCGCGTGAACTTCCAATCAGCAGTCAAGATGACTTCACTGAGAGTCTTCTGGAAGAACCGGGAGAAAGCATATCGCATCCGCGCAGGAATGTGATCACGAACACATACCTTGACCTAGTTCACATTTTCTCGTAAATTACAGACGCTATCGATACAAAAGGTGACTTCGGACATTTTATCTCTTTTAAAGACATTGTAAACCTCACAGCACGTGAGCTGGACGGTTTGAAAAATAATGGCTAAACAATTTAAGTCTGTACTCATTAGGTTTGTCAACTGTAACCTACAATACCTAAAATAGACGAATATAGGTTCCCTCAAGCTGTTTCACTTAGCTCGACAGTCGACCAGTGAATATCCGGAAGGTTAGCCCCCCCTCCCCCTTCCCCCAAGGAACAAGGAATTCATTACTAATAGTTGCAACAGAATTGAACAAAAAATTGTCGTTGTACATGCAGACCAGGAGGCTTTTGACATTACTCAAGAACCAGTGCTTTTCTGTTCGGAAACCTTGTTTTGCAAACAAATCGATTGAGTTGTATAATCAGGAAATTCCAGTTGGACGCATGGGATATTGTTCTGAACAGGAACAAGCGCCGCTTCACTATGTGCCCACTGGTGTCGTGGAAAACACTGGCCCGTGCCAGAAAACAGTTAATTACTTGAGACAGTCAGGTCAAAGCAAAGATTCTCTGCACAAGACGGTGCTCAGTTGGATAGTACAAAGAAGAAATTCAAAGTCACCGAACTTAATTTTTAAACTGCGGCGGTTGATTGAGAAAACTTTGACAGGGGACTTCATGGCATGAACACTAGTTCGTAATTCCTCCCGTACAACATCATCTTGACTCTCCCATTGAAAGCGCTCGCTCCACAAGTGGAGCGTATGCAATTTAAGTGGTTTCAAGTCTAATTCGGTGTTTCGCTTGGCATAAGCCCACAGTTTTTTTCGCTTATCGCAGGCAGTATAGGAAAAGTCTTGAGATATTGTGGCACTCGTTCTCTTGAGGTTTTATGGTTATGTGAACACGGTCTGGTGGGCTTTAAAAATTAAAACGAACAAGGTGGGCCGGTTTTGTTCTTCGGAAATGTACCCAGCCTGTGAGCACCCGATGTAACCAGCCTTAGATGTCAAGCTTCGTAGTGCATGGCCTTATAATGCGCTCGTTAGATTTCGCTTTAGTCCCATTGACATCAGAATTCGTTAAGGCATATAAAACCAAATTATAACGCCTTTCACGATTTTACGAGTCCTCCATTCTTTAATAATTCTTGTCAATACTTCGTGATCGTAGTTGCTGATCTTCAAAGTTGGTTGAGGCTTTTTGAATTTTATTAAGCTTCTGTAGCCTGCTTTCGAATCAGTCACGCGTCTGGTAAGCTAATAATTTGGAAGGTATTGCATTTTGTCGATTCAACAGTTCTTTACTTTTTTCAGTAGTTCGTGGACAACGGGTTGACTCAATATTCGAGCCATCACGCACAAAATTAGTAGATGAAGTGCCAGGCTACGAAAAAGTGAAAAAATGCCTCTTAAAAAGCACATGATTCCGACTAAAAACCCTTTCACCAACAAGAAAAATATAAACCATGTGGGGTGGAACCGGCAAAATGTGCCACGTTTTCAAAGTGAAAAAAAACAACAACCGGTGTGAGCAGTAAAAACTTGAAATAAGGGAGCAAATTACTCATTGGAACCCACCCATGCGTGGCCATGCGGCTACAGAGTAAATCTATAGAGCACCCACAGAAGCTTTCTAGTTTTTTTTTTTCCTTGAACCATGCAGTTTCTGTGGAAGCTGTAGAGCTCTCCTCTGTAGCCATATGGCTGCGCTTGGGCGGTTGCCAATATGTAATATGCTCCTTTATTACAAACTTACTTCACATTGGGGGATTCCCGTAAACATATGACGAACAGTGAAAACTAGTGTAAGGGGGACCGCCATCTGGCCGGTTCGACGCATCATTGCTGCAGTGCTACTCTGGTGATTTGTTCACCCACAATTAGCAGTGTCGACGCTCACTTGATAATGTTGACTGTTGTAACCCGAATTTCAGACATTCCTATCGAAAACGACCAGTACCAGGCAGACGTCGCTGAAGCAAAATATATCAGGATGGAGTGAAGAGGAAATATTCGCCAAGAAAACTAGTTCGCACCATCGCCGTGTCGCCGGTTCACAGTCCCAGGTTCAACGTCCCGGTGCCAAGCGGTAGACATTTTCAAAAAGGAGAACGTGGTATCACTCTTAAGCTGCGATTGGCGTTGCTATGCGCGTGACTTTTTTTTCGCATAACGACGTTCGGTTTCAGAGCATAAAAAGCTTAAACACCGCGCAGTTGCCAACTCTGATACCCTCTGTGGGCCTGCGGCGTGGATCCGCGCGGTCGACAGCAGCACGTGCCCAATACGGGAGCCGAGAGAGGCGGTTTTCCCACGCTCGGGCCGAACATTTCGTTCGCGCAGTCCCAATGCCTGCCAGACGTCATTTGCCTTTTTCTGCAAACGGACTGTGGAACTTCATCCGGCATGCGTGGAGGCAAACAAGTCACGTGGTAAGACCCGCGGGACGCTCTGAACAGCGTGCATACGCGAGGTGGAAGCTCATCGTAACGCCGTGGCCCTAACGCTGCGCGAAAATCGTGTCCCGGGGCCGACTTTGCGGAGTTCATTAAACGTGCGCTGCGTGAAGGGAGCGAGGCTTTTTCCCACAGAATGGGCGGCTTTGTTGGGCCGAGGGACCCTCCCGCGGGGCAGACGGATTATCACGACGGGCGAGCGAAGGTGAAAGCCGCAAACAGCGACACGTGACCGCGAAGCAGTCCCCGCATCTAGTTTTGGGTTCATGTTTGCGTGTGTGCTTGCATCTGCGTGCGGAGCGGCACGTTTTATGGAGACAAGAACTTAAAACCTCAGCACTGACCCTGACGACGACCTTTCGCTGTCACCGTCTCCGCCTTTTTGTAGCTGTAATCGCATCCACGCTCTTTGTCCCGCGCTGGAACTCAGGCCTGCCTTTTAAGTTTGTAAACAGTTTTCTGGGAGCGCAGCATGGCAGAGACGAGTTTTCGCCACTTATTACACCAGAGAGCTATAGCGTCATGTTCACTGCGAAGCTGCAAAAAAAAAAAAACACTGCCTCAGTGTTCGAGTTATGAGCGTTAGCTATGGGTTCGTCACGGGTTTACATCCGCGTGCTCAGCAAACGTGCAGAAGACCAAATCCAAACATCCGTGGAAGCTTCCTTTGCAGAAAAATTCCTCCTAAGACACAAGCAGCGCCATCTACGTCATGGATTTTGCACTACTTATGGGATTTACAGCCACGTTCACTATAGCCGGTATATCTCCTCGTTATATCAGTTACTAAATTTAATAACGTGCGCATAACAACACGACAAACCGTTTGACACCATCCGGAACCCCCTGCGACAAACAGTTCGACCGTAATGGCCGTCTGTAGGTCCTCGAAATGCACGGTTTGGGGACGGAAAGGTCGTTGATGCGAATCTCTCACGTACTTTAGTTTTCATTTCAATAGTAATTTTATCAGTAACATGCCAAGTCATTTGAGACCACTTGTAACTCTCTGCGTCAAACGGGTGGCCTCCCCAAATTTTATTCAAATGGAAGTTGTGGCACATACTGGCACATATACAACGGATCGAAAGTGAAGGTATGAATTAAGGCGCTACGCGCCCACTGTTGCAATGCGATATAGTGTGGGCACGTGGTTACTGTTTTGGTCAACTGGACCTTCATTGCAGACAGACGCGTCCACGACAAACGTTAGTAGTAAGAGGTAACGCTCAGGTTCCGGGACTGAAGTGAAGAAAACAGTTACAAGGCGGCTGAGGGGAGCAAGAGCTGTGGCTGTTATGCGGACCTCGCTCAGTGATGCTGTCTGTTTCAGCGAACTCGGCCAGTAATTAAAAAAATACTTTCTGAAGCATAAAGATTGGTTTGACGGCTCAGTAATACCACTGTTAGTGACGCAGTTGTAGACGCGCCGAAGCGGAAAAAGGCAAATAGTAATATCAGATGCAGCGTGCCGTAGTGCTCAAATCGTGACATATTAGGAAGCCTCCATGCATTCCCCAAGGAGAACAAACTGAAAAAATTGTGGGCTGTAAAGATGCGTATCGGTGAGAAAGTCACCGCCGAGATGTTTGCAGCGAGCACTTCAAGCAGGAAGACTACTTCTGGAGCGCCCTTGGTAGATTTTTTGCCCAGAGTCGTTCAGTTGTTATGTTGCTGTAAACTTTGTGAGACTGTAATGTTTTTTTTTTTACAAGACAACCTAAAGCTTCATTACAGAGTTCGAAGAAAGGGGTCGTGCCGTCGCCTAAAGTACCTGCGCGGACGCACGAAAAGCAAGTAACACCCAGACCAAGGAGACGAAAGGTGGCAGCGGCCGGTCTTGGTACGTACTGCACTTTTATGTTTATTTTTTAGAGAAATATTGCTTTCTGCGCCTGATCTAGGCCTTCATTCGCGGTGCAAACATTCGAGAAATTTTTCCAGTCAATGGATTCGTATACGCTTGGTACGCGGATCTTTGTAGTAAACTTAACTGTGTCATTGATTCCACTGACATATTGCAAAGCTTTCGCAAATGCGTACGTGTCGCTATTGGTATGCTAAACAGGACTGCGACTGGTTACGGGTCTTGCAGGAAAGAGCCATTCAGATGATATGCCGCCTGTTGAGGGTCAGGTGGAATTTTGCGCCTGTGGTCCTTCAGCCGCTCCATGTTCAGCAGACTGCACTCAAATCACGGGCTAATCTTACTAATCTTGAAAAGCGACGCTGCATCTTCAGGCTGTGCCTTTTTCACAAATTCTACCATACGCCACTCAATGTTTCAGCAATCTTACCACTTCATCGACAGTCAAGCCGCACCAGCCATCCTAAAGCCGTCTATCCGCCCCCAGCACAGACCACAGCACATCTTCGTTCGTTTTTTGTTCAGACCGCTCGGGACTGGAACAAACTGCCTGTCGACGCTGTGCGCCACTCCGACCCACATTCCTTCAAGACTGCCATCGAACCACTCTTCACTTGAACATTATGCCCATCCCTCATGTAATACCCCACACCAAGGGGCATTTGAGGTACTAATAATAAATAATAAATAATAAATAAATAAATAAAACTGCCGTGAGTATTCATTCAGGAAAGCGTTGCGCGGTTTGTTCTCTTGAATCTTGGCCACTGAGCATGCACAAATTGCTTAAGCTGTGCCTTATCTTGTTTGCAACTACGCCACCGGCAATGGTCCACAATGCCGAGAACTTGGTTTCATGCTGAGAGGCGACAGTTTTGAACATGATCACATACGCAGGACATGCCACCTGAAATTTCAGCTGCTACTCGGGCGTGTTTCTGTATTCGTCATTCCAATTCTGTGCAGTCTGTAAACAAGTGCATATGCTTCTCTTATGAAACTCTTAAAGCGTGCGTGTCTTGTTGTCTATGTACCACAGATCGGCCACTCCAATTATGTTTTACTGCAATATCCTGTGGTCCAAGTTCCAATGTAGTAAATGAAGAATCGGCAACACGTGAGTTTACCACAATTGTAACAGAAGGCGTATCAAGCACACTTCATAACATCCACAGCAGCATTACTTTGCCCGTGTTACAAAGCTGCATCCTCTTAGCCTATCAATCCTGCCTCCTTCGCCCAGTTCCGACAAATATTTTCTCCACCACGGAATCTTTTTTCTCTACGACTTCCGTTTAGATTCATCTTGCCCCAGCTGTCTTTTCCTCTGTACTAACCTCTAACACCGCCTCCTCCGTTTACCTGTTGCTATCCAATCACCCTTACCCCGGCCTTTTCCCACCTCTTGCCAATCCTCACCGGAACTGGCCTTGGTGCGTCAACCCACCGACTTCCTGGGTGCTTAATTTGCCGCAAAATAAAGTCATTTACTACGACTAGTACTGCGAATGCGAATATTACTGCTACAACTACTATACTACTCATCATCAGCCTGACTACGCCCACTGCCGGGCAAAGGCCTCTCACACGTCTCTCCAATTAACCAAGTCCTTTGCGAGCTATGGCCATCATATCTCCGCAAACTTCTTAATCTACAACTGCAAATACTACTCCTCTATTTTCATTTCAGGACACACAGAAGCGGAGGCGTACAACCTCCTGCATAAGTTACAGAAATCGCCTGAAGCGGACACGACAGTGCAGGCCAATGTACCACATTAGATGGCACAGATGTTTTGATCACAGAACTTCTTACAACACATTTCAAGCTGATTGAATTCAGTGGAATTCCGAATATGAACATGAAAAAAACTTCCAGGCGGCAATACCAGGCCAGAACCAACCTATGAGAGTAGTCGGTGCAGAAGTACGAAGTTCACTCAGTGGCTTGAGATTTTATAGCCAAAAAGAAGGAGGCGGAAGGAAAGAATTTCCGAGAGGCGGGCACGGCTTATGGCCGAAAGCAATTAGTACAGGGATAGAGGGATCATGTGACCCTTATGGAGCATCAGTAGGCCCTCTTCCCTTAGAACCCATCTTTCCACGGGTCTATGGACACGCGCTAAACGCCGCAGCTCTGGCAGCTGCTGAGAGGGTAAGGGCTTAAGACATTGACGACGTACATGTGCTTGCCAGGCTTGTACCGTAACTTGCACGAACCAAGTAAAATGACCCATTCCTGTATTTGAGCCGCTGCCACGGCGGACGTCTGCCCTGCTTTAGGAGGCCCAGCATGGGCTGATGGTCTGTCAGTGGCGTGATGGTCTGTCAGTGGCGTGATGGTCTGTCAGTGGCGTGATGGTCTGTCAGTGGCGTGATGGTCTGTCAGTGGCGTGATGGTCTGTCAGTGGCGTGATGGTCTGTCAGTGGCGTGATGGTCTGTCAGTGGCGTGATGGTCTGTCAGTGGCGTGATGGTCTGTCAGTGGCGTGATGGTCGGTCAGTGGCGTGATGGTCGGTCAGTGGCGTGATGGTCTGTCAGTGGCGTGATGGTCTGTCAGTGGCGTGATGGTCTGTCAGTGGCGTGATGGTCTCAGTGGCTGAGGAGGTAGTGTCGAAAACGCTAGACACCGAAAACCAGTGCTAAAGGCTTTCGCTCGATGTCGAGAGTAATTATTTTCCGCGGTGAAACCCGATGGGGCGATGTTCACCGTTTATCCGGTGGAAAGCAACTGCCCCGACACCGTAGGGCGATGCATCGCGTTCCAAGAACAGCTCGTCCTTGGGGTCGAAGTGCATGAGCACAGGAGCTGCACACAGGGCCTTCTTCGCTAACCAGAACGCCTCGTTTGCCTTAGAACTCCATACCCACTTACACCCCCTTCTCGAGCAGTCGGTAGAGGGGGCTAGCGGCGCAGCTATGTCAGGAAAAAACTTAGCACGTTACCACGCCCAGAAAAGAGCGTAGCTCGCTCACAATTTCGGGAGCGAGGGCTAACCTGATGGTATCAACGTTTTTTTCCTACGGGATGTAGGCTGTTCGCATCGATGCAGTAACCCACACATAACACCGCTGGCTCGTTAAATTGGCACTTGTCGGCACGCAACTTGATGCCGTGCTCGCGGAAGCGTTCAAGAACGTGCCCGAGATTATGTTGATCATTTTGGATTTCAGCAATCAGTATGTGATCCAAGCACGATTGTACTCCTGGCAAGCCTTGCAGAACAGTTTTTGTGCGCCTTTGGAATATTGCCGGTGGTGACGCAATCCCAAAAGGCAAGCTATTGAAACAAAGCACCCCTTTCTGGGTGTTGATAACGGCAAGCTGGCGGGAGACATCTAGTGCATTGGGATTGTACACATCACGCAAGTCCATAATGCTCAATCGCTGTCCTCCTCCCAACTGTGCCACGAAAATCATCGATAAATGGCAGAGGGTAATGTTTCATTTCACAAACTTTGTGTAGTGAAACCTCACCGCGCCCACATATTCGGACTCGTCCACCTTTCTTCGGAACAGGCACTATAGACCAGATTCTTTTACCCTCACACGCAGGCTGCTGGCGCGCCCCTACTCTCGACACCAGTCGCCATCTATCGGCGCGCGCGGCCCGATGGGCTGCGGGTCGCGCCGGCGCCGCGCGTAGAATGCATGTTTATCTGTTCGCTTCTGTCGTAGTGCTTCATCATAACGTATGAGGGTGTGTGCTGTGCGTCACTACTCACATTTTCCCTCTACCAGACAGTACTGCGGTTATCTTGCGCGCAGTTAGTCGTTAACGTGACATCTCCGAGTTTTTTTTCCGTTCATTTAGATACGAGTAAGTGCTGCGAGGAAGTGCGCGTCTGTCTCGTTGTTTGTGCCCACCATGATGATATTGATATTGATGATCAGCGCTCGTGTCCTGTCTTCACCTTTTCTGTGTCTCGTTTTTCGCGCTACGTTTTTCAATGACGATATTCTGCTGGCTCAGGATTCTAAACGCTGGCACCGCAGCGGCGACGCTGCTCCACCGAGCCGCTGATGCGGCGGCGTTGCTCAGAGAAATTCTGGAATAGAATTGCAAACAGCAAGGATTTTTCCCGCGGAGTAGTCGGCCAGGTAGCGTACGGACTGGAAACCGGCACTTCTAAGCAGATTTCTGCGCCGGCGTGTCGTTTGTTGCCGTCTTTTACGTGCGCTATCATCTATGATAATTTTAGGCACATGAATGGGGATTTATTGATTTGATTCAGTGGTGTAGTAACTGGATAGGCGAGCTGCAGACTGAAGGTTGTCCCGACGAAGCGCGTGTTTTCGATTACCTGCTTGCGCTGAACTTGCTCTAGTTCCCATTAAACACATTTCACGCACAGGATTGTAAGCATGACCGCTACCGATTTCAGTTGCTCTTTCCGCACGCATGTCATAGGGATCAAGGGGGGGGGGGGGGGGGGGGTAAAGGGTTTACCATAGTGTCTTTCTGCTTTTGCTATCTACCTTAATCATAGGAAAATATGCGCGATTTTAATACATTCATTCACACTTAGCCAAACGCCTACGCAACGCTGTCACACGCGGCGAGAGCTACCGAATAATAAAATGAACGCGACTTCGGACCTCAGAATTCGTGAAAGCTGGATTCGCTGCTAATATCTAGTCAAGCTTTGATAATTTGAGCAAAAGTACGTTTTTATGCACCAGGTTGCATAAACCATGACGAATTTTGTTTTTTGTTGCCGCTGCGACTCAGTTAAGCTCACAGCGGTAATTTGTTGATAAACTGGCGCACCACGCATGCGACAAGAAAGCCCTGTTTGTGGGTGGTACTTTATGGCCGAAGGATTAAGAGTGCATGGGAATTGGAACTGCATGCTAGCCGCACACCTAATACTTGATATTGAACAAAAAGTTTTTTATTTTGCAGTGGAGCACCAAGACGGTAGCGATATAAGCACAAGCGCGTTCGAAGCGTCAGCACAATTCACGTGAATGTCAAACTAAATGACCTTAAAACGCATCAGTGTGCTAACTTTGATAACGTGGATACTTCCTGAAACACAGCCACGCTACGGAAGTATGCTCGGCAATGTTTTTTAGCGCCCGAAGCGCGGCTATATGCATGCGCGGCCGCGGAGCTGCCGCAGCCCCGCAGTCCCCAAAGAAACACCCGCCCCGCGGCGCACCAGTCGGTGGAAAATGGCCGCGCCCAGGCGCGGCTCTGGATTCTGGTCTATAGGAGTGGCCGTCTCTCCATGACTGACACGGGATATTGTGTCAGCTGCCACAAGCCTGTCTAGTTCCTCTGAAACTTTATGACGGAGTGCATAAGCTACTCGTACTTTTCTCGCCTAGCAAAACTGTGGCTGCGCTTCCGGCTAGACGTGCAGCTGCACTGGTGGACCTTCCATGCTTCCCAGGGCCTCCGTGAATAGATCTGCGCAGTCCTCAAGAACACGAGGATCAGCCGCAGGGGTCGAGCTTTGTTCCTGTGGCGAAGGAAGAAGCACTGCTTCTCCTTCCGGTTTTAGTTTCCGTGACAAATCGCGGCCGCACAGTAGGGGGGCCCTAGCAATCCAAAACGATGTGGTTACAATAGACAGCTGGTGTCTTAAAAGCCACATACATTGGCAATACTCCGAGCACCAGCAGTCTTCCTAGATAGCAAGACAATTTAATATCCGGCTTCTGCAGCTCTGGCCATTGAACACTGTAAACACAAATAAGCCCAAATAGGAGTATAAATGGCTAGTGTCCGCTTTTAAACTCCTTTTTGAAAATTGCGCAATCGACTTTAAGTTGTAAAAAAGAGGAAATCCTCCTTTTTTACTGCCGTCGCGAAATCGAGGAGTAAAATAAAGCATTTACATGATTTTACTACTTTTCCAAGCAGGAGTATGTCGGCTTCAATACTCCTTCAGGCCGTTTATGCACTCCTTAGTGTCTGCCCGCCGCCTAGTGGCAGCTGCCGGTGCGCTGCACTTGCAGGTGACGACGCCGGCTCTGTCGTCGCTGCCTGCTCGCCTCTGCTTTTGCTGCTTCACGCACGTTTGTCATGTTACAAGACACCGGATCGCCGCAACCTCGCGACAGTGCCGCAGACAGTGCCTGTGAAGCCCCCAGTGTATTCGGAGAACGCTTGGTGTTGCATCGCCTGCGACGGCAGTCTGCGAGAGGCTTAGCCAGCCGAGCTCAGCCGAGCCAACATGGCGGTGTGTGACGCGTCGACCTCCCCGAAGCCGCCAGTTTGCCACCCGCTCCTTTGCGCGCTCTTGTCGTGACGTAAGACTGGACATCATCGACCTTAGCAGCAACGTGCTGCAATGAACGTCTCACTCAAGCCAGCAATATGTGCAGAAGCAGCGGCTAGTCATTCATTGTCTCCGCAGCATACAAGTGTTGGCTGCTGCCGTTTCGCCGCGCCGACATGGCGATGTGTGTGTGACGCACCAGTTTTCTCGACATCGTCGGCCCCTCGTTCTTTCGCTGTATTGCAAAAATACTAAAGACTGGATTATCATCGTCGTGTGTTCTGGTAAGCAGTATTAAACTCTCCTTTGATGCCATAGACGCGCATGCACTTAACGCCGCTCCCTTTTCAGTGTGCGTAGACTTGCTGTGAACCACGGGTGCGCCGAGATGAAAGGCTTAACGAGAACAGCAAAACAGCAAAGGCTTCATTGTGGTCCGGTGGAGCCAACTCACACAGCAGGCATGAAGTAAGTATCTGAGAAATTTGTTGTTGCACGCGGCTGAAAAAAAGAGTGTGGCACTGCAGTCGTGGCTGTTACGCTAACATGTACAGCTGGAAGTACGGTCAGTTCTTCTAGGGACCAAATTTTCTTCATGCGTTCACGCCCCATGTATATGGAAAAGCTGTACAGGCAATGACAGGTGAAAATGCACGGCGTTGGGGTCTGTGAATTTTTGTCACGTTATTACGAACAGTGCTGAGAACCCTGCCCTAATCGGTTGCTTCCTTTCCTGTGTTTTAAGAGGGCCTTGTTATGCAAACAATGCAAGCGATTTTATTCTTTTCAGTCATAGCACAGGACATGACGACGCCTTAGCGCTCACGGAGATTAGCTAAACTGTTACATTTTCCGAGTTGGTGGCATCTTAACGTCGCAGCGATTTTCGGCAGCGGACATGAGGTTTCAACCATACTGAACGCTGCCTTTTCTGGATGGTTAGGCGTCTAGTTTCAAAATGTGGTACCTTGTAAGCTCTTCGCATTTGAAAAATGTTAAAAGAAGTTTCCACTTCGCGTGCAGTTTCCGAACACATTCCATTACGTGAAACTCGTGGAGGCAAGCGTTCCGGTTCAGACTGCTGATCCCAGGAAGGCAGCGAAAGAAAAAGAATAAAGCAGACGCCAGTGTACAAGATCCCCTGCTCGTGCTGGACGTAGTACATTGGCGAAAGCAAGCATTTCCCAGAAAAACTGAAGCAGCACAAAGCGGATGCCAAACAAATGAACAAGGAAGGAAGCGCGGGTTGACAAGACTGACTTCGAGGGAACTCTCCTTGCATCAACTGTCTACGATCAGTGACCCGGCGGATGGCTAACCGAAGGCTTAAAAAAAGGCAAGCTGTGACTCACTCGCAGTCACACCTGCTGAAAGAAACCAGTCACACAAGACGACGGACAAGAAGAGTGTACACACCACCGTCGTCTTGTGTGACTGGTTTTTTTCCGTTTACAATGTACCAACTGGCCCGCATTTCAACCCTTCTGGTGAAAGAACCAAGAAGATTCCGAAACATGTTTTTTTTTTCATTGGCGTTCTTTCCCGAAAGTATATTCCTTTCCCAGCCAGATAGGCCTGTGTAGAATGTTTTCTTTTGAACCCTGGCCACGAATGTGAGGGCAAAGCTTAACAGAAGACAGGTGGCGGCGGGAGGGTGGGTCTGTTGGTAGCTTTCTATTCCTAACAATGCCTGCTATGTCAGTCACCCTTGCCCTGCCTTTGACCTATACACAGAATGACGACGTCCTGAAAATGCGTAGCTGCGGGCTCTCCCATCAAGGAAATTGCATGTAAGCTTCCGCTGCGTGTATGCAAAGCGCTGTCTTTTGTTTGCATGTTTTGATTTCAGTAATTGGTTCTGATATGGTGCCTGAAAAGCATGAGGAACCTCTGACAAGTAAAAAAAAAATTATATCTCGAGGCCTCTTTCGGTGCAGGAACGCAGCCAAAGGCAGCGCGAATGCGCAGGTGCCTCAGTAAGACCATTTTATTTTTTTAAGTTTTATGCTTTGTGGAAAAAATGTTCCCTATCGATGCTGCTTCCCATTCGCCGTATTGCCTTAATGTTTACGAAAGCGGCTCTCTGGAATTTGTGATTCCCTGAAAACCGCGTTTAGCCGCTGTCATCCGACAGGATACAGGTATGTATTAGCTAGTTGATTACCTACTATGTTCTACTAGGTAATCTTTAGTCATGAAAAACGTTTAAACTTCAATAATACCTACTTTATTTAAAAGTGCACTCTGAACGGCTTTGGGACGTTGACTTCTACACTTGAAGCACGTCATACTTCAAGCTTAGAGGTGCAATTCCTCTGATGCATTTTTTTTTCTAATCTTTCTTTCAGAAGGAGCCCGTATGTTGACAGCGAAGCATTTCAAGGTTCCCTCCTTGCTTTCAAGTGTGGCATCTCTATTTTCATTCCTTTGGGTATTTAAATTATGTACCCAAAGACAGCGTGGGTTAAGGCACTCTTCTTTTCTACAGGGGCCAAGACGTAGGTTCTCTGTAACCGTCGAAAGCAAGCTGCCGAACACATGTCTCAAATGTTTTGTACCCAATAAAATATTGTTTGAAATAAATCACTGTAAGTTCATCGACGCATTTATCCTGGAATATCAAGCTCTAAAATGAGCCTTCCATACGAATACTTTATTTCAAATCGGCTTCCGCATCAAGTGAAGTAATATACTCGTCTGGGAATCATAAATGTAACCCTATAGTAAGAAAAATTTCTCGAAAAAATTCCTGCCGGAACTACTTAAAAGGAACAGGCACGTACTCCTGAAATGTACTATAAAAGTAGCTGCAAAGGAGTATATAATACTTCTATTAATTGCCATGCTAACTCCTTTGTGATCACAACTTTACTCCTAAATAAACTCCCGTCTGCAGAGCGGTAACACTTTACTCCTTCTAGCACTCCGAAAGTACCCCTTCAAGCAGAGGAGTAGACGATATACTCCTATTCTGAGGAGTATAAAAACCCCTTTTCGGGAGTGCGCTACGCGATGAGCCATTTACTCCTATCCGGGTGTTTTTCGGTTTGCAGTGAATACTGTGCGCTTCGTAGGTTGGTATAAGGACGACACATACTGACAAACCAGTATCAGCGCCTCGTTCAGTGGTTACGGCGCTCGGCTGCTGACCAGAAAGACGCGGGTTCGATCCCGGCCGCGGCGGCCGAATTTCGATGGAGGCGAAATTCAAGACGGAAGACCCGAGCTTCCCCGAGTAGTCCTGGCCAACTTGAGTTCAACCAAAGCATCAAGACGCCCATGTACTGTGCGAGGTCAGTACACGTTAAAGAACCCCAAGTGATCGAAATTTCCCGAACCCTTCACTACGGCGTCCCTCATACCCTGATTCGCTTTGGGACGTTAAACAGCAATAAACTAAACTAAACCATTATCAACGTCCATTAACACCTGTACGGCGTTACAGGGGAAAAGCGTGTGTAATCGGCGGCAGCAGGTATTCTTTCGGAATGACTGACCATAGCGGGGCCGCACTGGCTTCGCTATCGCTATCTGCGAGCGCTGGGACATTCACCTACCAGTTTCTTGTTTTTGAGCGCATTGGAGTCAAGTGTCCTTGTATCCCACTACTGTAACAGCGTCGATGACGCATAGAACGGGCGGAGCTTTTATGGCCCTTATTTCCAACATTCGCAGTGCTTATCACTCACGTACGGGTTGGCAGGCCAACGACGCGGTGCTTGTAATGCTATAACATCGGCCAAGCCTATTCAGCTGCTTATCCTCGGGTAATGAAGCTCTGAATTTTCGGACGCTAACGCAAGCGTTTTTGCTTCTGCTAGTGCAAAGTCCGTATTTGGCAGCAACTGCTTTTGAAGGTTCCTGGAACGGACGCCAGATACGATACGGTCCCTCAACATCCTGTTTAGCATCCTTCCGAAGTTGCAGTTCTGTGCAATGCGTCGTATTTCGACAATGAACGCCTGCACTAGTTCTCCTTACTGCTGCTGACAGTGAAAGAACTTGAAGCTTTCGGAAATCTAGTTCGGCTTAGGCCGGTAGTATTGTTTAGCTCATGCAGAACTGACTGACAGATCAGAGTTTGGCTTCTTCGGGGCGACTTGTCCACAAAGAATATCAGTAGGTCTTGACCCAAGTGCGGCGACTAGCAGGGCTCTTTTCTTGGCATGGTCAGCTATTTGGTTAGCTTCGAAATACGATTCAACTTTTAAGGGGTACGACTGCCACTTACATTTTCCTTAGTCGAACTCCGGGAGGTGGTGGGCCATGTTTTCGGAATGTCCGAGACCTGGACGCTGCACGCTGGAGAGCCTTTGTGTCCGGTGAATCCTCGTCGCCGCTGTAGCAAACGACTCGGCGGCAGCGCAGGGCTAGAACCAACCCAGGGAAGCAGACGGCGGAAAAGGCCGACGCTTATTCAGTGGCTTGGGATTTCACAGCCAAAAAAAAAAAAGAAAGCGGAGGAAGGAAAGATAACTGCCGAGAGGAGGGCGTGGCTTTTGGCGAAAAACGATTAGTAGAGCGATACAGGCAACAAATCACCCTGACGGAGCAGTTCAGTAGTTCGTAGCACTGAACATGATTGCCTGGCTCGTGGAGAGGCATGGAAGTGACAAGTTAGAAGCCACTTTGAAGGATAAAGTTCCGTCGGTGTTTATTAATTTGAAGGCAAGCGAATTCGTTTTCATCGGTTGGGGTGCTTTTTCAGTGCAGCGCATCATCCGTGCACGGGTATTTTGTTCACACACTTCCTCTTCTGGCAGCAATTTTGAAGCGAAAAGCTTCACTACCCGCACCACAGCCGCGCTTCGCGTGAGCTGTCGGAGCCAAGATTTGCCACAGCTCCGCATGCGCGAAACCGAGTGCGTCACACGCGGCACAAATAAAAAAGATAAATGAAAGACAAACAGTGCGCCAGGAAACTCTCATATCTCGACGGACACACGAACCGCGCCGTAAGGGAAGGAAAATGAAAAGAAAATTGATTTTATGGAAAGGAAACTACGCCTGCCTCTCTGATATCTCGGTGCATACCCGAACCGAGCAGTAAGGGCTTTAAGGAAAATGAAATGAAAATTAGTTTTAAGGAAAGGAAATGCCTGTCTCTCATATCTTGGTGTACACCCGAAAGGAATGGACAGCACAGTACATGTTTCGAAAGCAACCTTCCAAGACAGCACCGTATTCGCTACACGTGCGTCTCCTTCTCTGCCTCCGTACAGGCAGTGTGCGGACGGCCGAACGCCTCACCGTTATCGTGGTGCTCCCAGTGCATTGTGCGCCAACTGCGACAGCCATCACGCCAAACCAAGCACAACTGCAGCTTTTCACTTGTATATCCAGGCTTTACGAAAGCTAAGCCACTGCCTAATTTTTTGAATCAGCCATTGAATGGACATCAAATGATTAGGTGTTAAACGATACACCTCTGTACTTTGAGAAGTATAGTGGAATAAGAGAGGCTGTAGACTACAGAAATTTTAGTTGAACGGTCAAGTTGTATGACGTATCGCCTGCTATCATCCTCCCAGTATAAATCAACTTATATAGTTAAATTTATGTGTGTCAGTCAAAGAGGCAAAATCACTTTCGTTAGTGATGCATTTGGTGGATGAGTTTGGCAGGCAGAGCAGAACGGTAGATCTTAAAAACGATACTTAACATTTAAACGTTTAAAATTTACATGCTAGACGTTGCCATGTTCAGTTTCCAACAGTGGCCTGTCCGGAGCCAGAGATTTTTAGCACCCTCCCCTGCGCCACAGTTCTGACCGCCGCCTTGGTCAATTGCTCCGCAACCACCGGGGACTGAAAGCAGAGGGTTAAGTCGTTTTTTTCATTTAGGAGGTTGTGGCGAATTCCTTCACCAGGGTGGCCAAATCCTGTTTTGGTGAGGGAGCGTATTGCTGGTTCTGGTCATTGAGATTAAGCCGCAACCCACGCCTTGTTTACAATTCCATCGATAGCAGTTTTTTTTTAACCCGATAGAGAATAGCACGAAACAGGGATTCGAACCCCGGTCGTCTTGCACGCGAGGTCGATGCTCTACTTCTACGCCATCGCGAATCTTTCTCTTGGTATCGCTCCGCTGCGGTGGCGCAGTGGTTATGGCGCTCGGCTGCTGACCCTAAAGACTCGGGTACGATCCTGGCCGCGGAGGTCGAATTTCGATGAAGGCGAAATTATAGATACCCATGTACCGTGAGATATCATTGCACGTTAAAGAACGCCAGATGGTCGAAATTTCCGGAGCCCTTCACTACGGCGTCCCTCATAGCCTTAGTCGCTTTGGGACGCTAAACCCCCATAAACCTTAATCTCTTTCTACGCTATCGATGCTCTTCAGAACAATATGCCATTTTAATTAAAAAGTGGTAATAAATGATAAAGTAACCAAATGTACACTGCTAGACTTTTACTGCTGGGTTGTAGCCTCCCAAACACTTATTGAAGTATCATGAACGGAAAGCAAACAGATTAACTGAAAAAAGGAGGTTTCACATTGTTCCTGTTGGTGGCATTCAGGTTAACAGTGGGCCCAAAGGGGTTCTTTGTACCGGTGTTCGGAGCTCAAACCTGTTAAAGCGGCGGCGGTTTAGCGCTCATGCAGGAGAGACGGGAGCTCTTCTTGATCGATGTAGCTGTACAAGTTCATATGAGCGGCTGACGAACAACTTGAAACTCGGAAGTGAAAGCAAGAACGTACGTTTTCATCAACAACATCAAAAATGTGCTCGAGGGTAGCTGAAACACAGTGGTGAGGCCGAAATATACACGACCATCTCCATACCAGGCGACGTAGTTTGTTAAGAAGTTATGACGAAAGTAATATCTTTCTGGATCACCCCAGCGGAAGCAGCAGCGCAGCTATAGCGAAAATAAACGACTGGAAATGGCTGAACCATGCATTGCGGAAGAATAAGAAGACAAATAAAGGAGGACACAGGGACTGTTGTGCGCAATTTCCTCCGCATTTCTCTTTTTGCTGTAGTTTATATTGTGGCACCGACGAACTGTCGTTCTTTCAGCGCTTCCTTGTTTATTTACCTCTATAAAGTCGTAGTCGTAAGTGTATTATCGGCTTCGCTGCTCCGCAGTCCGCGTATGAATCTAAATGACGCTTTATGCAACGAATTGATGTACCAGATAACTTTTGTGTAGCAAAGACTGCGTCCGTTCTGAGGGAATGACGAAACAGCCAGCATTGAGAAATTATGATATTCGCCGATGTTTCCACCAAAATCGATCCTTATCAAAGATGCAGGACATCGGTAACACTATCTTCCATTTCGCGCTGCTGATACATAAGGACATCGATGACACCTGCTGATAGCCTGGAAGCACGTTCAGCACACTTGCAGGATACACAGCACACAGCATACACACCTATTTCATCGCCCATTAACTGCTGTTCGATTTGTAATCGTTTCGCTCTCTTTCTGTCCCATTTATGTAACTGATGATGATTGTGAATTTTTATGGCACAAGGGCATCTCTGGACAAAGAGCGCCATGGCACAAGGTGTTTTCGTCTTCTCAAGGCGGTGTCAAAGACCCATTTCCCACGCCCTTTGCCCTAAATACACCGAGCACCAGGCCACGTGAAAGCTTGTAGCCACTGTATCACAGCAAATGTCATCCGTGGTGCCAAGGTTTTGCCGGTAACACTTCCTCCTCAAGTACCCAGCTCTATCCTCGCAACGCAAAACCACTCCCTTTTGAAAATTTGCCCTTTGAACCTAAGTTTTAGGCGTCCAATAGAGCTTCAACATCGGCTTATCCAGCATTTTCTTTTGCCGGTGAGGTTTCTTCTCAGAATCTCACTTTCTGTTTCAAAGTTGTCTTACTATCGATTTCTCGCTTTTACAATTGTATTTATTAGCAGGCGATCTAGTTCTTTCCCTCCATGTAGTATAGACACTGCATCGGTAAAAGTATCTGAAAACGTTTGCAAGCAATCGTTTCTAATTCATATGCCTCAAGTGTTCTTCATACTGCGCCTTATTTTTTGCCTCACGCGCATCGACCATTGACCACGCCATACTGTCTTGAACTTATTCACTATTAGTGTTTCCATGTGCGTCTTGCCCGTTATTTACATTTTTTGTTTTCAATTTTTTAAACGTAGTGTCGCTATGTGTACACCTTTTATAGATTGCGCTTTGATGATATCTTTATATCTGTCCCCTCTAGTTTTTAACATGCGTTTTTATAACTGCATATATACTGCATTGTCTCTACGTTTTCTAACAATTGATTTCTCCACATGCTGATGAAATTTGATTTCTTCTATATGATATAAGCACTGTATAATCATGCCCTTATTGACAAGGCTGTGCAAAAAAAAGGTGTTAGATTTCCTAGACCTGTTATTTTTTTGTCGTTGTTTTTGTTTCATGCTTAACCGACTGTCCTGGCCCGCACACACGCGACAACGCTTAAGCGGGTCGGTTTAAAATTTGTACACGACTGGATATAAACACTTATTCTAATCTATTCTATTCTACCTATACGTGCAAAAAAGTCATTAAAGTGATTCACAAGTTCTTCTCCCCTTAATATGGCATTACCAACAACAAGGTGATCAATACAGTTTGACATAGGCTCTCTCTTTAAGGCTGCATTTTATTTGTTCCAAATAACATCAGTGTTATGTAGGCAATCATTATTAAAAACACGTCTGCAATACTCCTCCTTCGAATTCCTAATTTAGTTGTTAAGCTTATTTCTAAATGACTTAAATTCTGTGAACTCACTGTGCTCACGAGAGTGAAGAAATGCCTGAAACATTTTTCCTTGATTTTTAGCAGTTCTGCAGGTGTCGAGCAACCCAATATTTTCTTAATTTTTAACTATTATGAAATGTTTTGATTAGAAAAGAGACGCAATAGCACTGTTTCCAAAGGTTCAAGAACTTATCATAGGAAGCACTGGCATCTGTAACTGCCAGAACTTTGCTCCAATCAACATGCATAACGTCCCTCTGAAAGTTCCTAACGTGAGTGTTGATAGATCACTGTCAGTTATGTCTGCAACCCCTCGTTTCTCGATTGGTTGCAGTCTTTCCGTCATTAGATATTAGGCATATGGTCGTTTAAGTCGGAGCTTAAGACTTTGGAGATATTTTTTTGGACAGAAGATATTATAATAATTATGTCTATTAAAGATGCACATTAGGTAATTCGTGTTTGAGATGCTATTTAATTCCAAAAGCCGCTGCATTCTAGAAGTAGTAGTATGTCACTGGGGGGTCCGGAGTCCTCTAGGAGATCAATATTGAAGTCGCCACCTAGTTTTAGCGTATACCAATTATCATTTTCCTGCTAAAACGAAGTTGCTAAGGAAACGCTCAATACTACGATTTGGCGGTCTATACGCACCGCCAAACATGTTTTTGCCAATTCGAATGCAGAAAATTTCATAGTCAAAAGTAGTCGTCAAAAATTCATTGAATAGCTGGAAACCTGAAAGATTTATCCGCAATGGCGCACCACTGCCTCGACTGCCCCATCGATTTCCGTAGAAATGGCTATATCCCGAGAGCACAAAGTGACCATAATCCTAATGGTACACATGTTTCGTAAATACCAGTGCATCAAAATTAATGGCGCACGAATTCAAAAGCAGCAGTACGTCGTCCCGTTTTGCAAGGACGGACTTTGTTTGATTTGGTTTATGGGGTTTAAAGGGTCAGTCTACTGAATTTTATCGGCCATATTTTCTTTGCGGCAACCGATAGCTCATTACTCAAATTACCGTTTAGCCAGGTGTGATGCCAAGAAGTGCGGTAG
The DNA here is from genome assembly GCF_055824585.1 of Amblyomma mixtum. Lineage (NCBI taxonomy): Eukaryota > Metazoa > Arthropoda > Arachnida > Ixodida > Ixodidae > Amblyomma > Amblyomma mixtum. The sequence goes on along the minus strand of NC_143014.1, from coordinate 368,923,737 downwards.
AACATTTTAAAATAGAATTTATTGACGTGGGCACACATCTGTATGAGGTGGTAGTCTCATCTGGCAACCATCTGGATTTCCGCCGCGCGGCGACAAACATGGCGGCGCCCGTCGAAGCTGGACCTCTCGCTTCGGACTGAATTCTCGTTGTTGCTGTCTTTTTTAGTGCGTTCACTGGCCATAAATGAGGCGCCGGTCTTTCGCTTCGTCTCATCTCACCTATAAGAAAAAGTATGAGTGATAAATTTGCTTTATTTTAATAATTAGAGTGACGATTCTGCCGCTTCTAGGCTTAAGTGGAGAGTCGGTTTGTTTACAGCAATGGTTCCCGTCCTGACAACCAGATGGCGCCGCTATAGGCTGAGTTTATTTTTGCGTCTCTGCTAGCATACGCTGAAATAAACGTCGGAATGTGCCCTCTCCGTTCGATGACGTTCTACGTCACACCTGCGGTAACTCAGGACGTTCTACGTCCGCCGCTTACGAACGTGGGCGGCGCTGATGAACACTCTCAAGGTTAGGTTACTTGTAAACATAAATACCCCCGAAAGCAGAAGGTTTGACAGCCGTCGCCGTAGCTCAGCGGTAGAGCACCGGACGCGTAATTCGGAGGTCGTGGGTTCGTATCCCACCGGCGGCACGTGGTTGTTTTTTCTTCTGCTTTTCTAATCAATTAGCTTTAAGCGATAGCATATTCAGTAATATTCTAAATTGATCAACACCACAAAATAAATAAATTAATTACAAAAAAATTCCCCTGTGCCCCTTGGTTTCTGTGGCTGTTGGCTTCTGTCATAAATGTTCATGTGATTTACAAAATAAAGCGAGCGGTACGCTTTCTACAGTTTACTAGAACAAAACGTACGTTTCTGTGACATTGGGGCATACTAACGGTACTTAGTATATTCACTTATGCTTCTACAAAAAAACACTACCTCCTGCACCAACAAAATGAACGCTTGGGGTCGCCACCATGCATTTTTACGCGACTTTCAGCGCCGAAATAAAATATAAATTCCTGCCTAAACTGGGAGCAGATCCCTCGTTATTGATGTTATAGGGTGCCAACTACCAGAATATGCCATTATTTATACACTCATCTCGGTGAGTAGACTGACCCTTTAACGTCCCAAAGGGACTAAGGCCATGAGGGATGCCGTAGCGAAGGTCTCCGGAAAATTCGACCACCTGGGGCTCTTCAACGTGCACTGCCATCGCATACGGGCCTCTAGAATTTCGCCTCCATCGAAATTCAACTGCCACAGCCGGGATCGAACCCGCGTCTTTCGGGTCAGCAGCCGAGCACCATAACCACTGAGCCACCAGGCATCAGTGGAAAGGTCGAAGCCATTTCTTTGCATTTTTGCTTCTAACGATATGCACAAGTTCTTCTGAGGGAATACTCTCGTTAGACATCATTCGCCAGAGGGGAAACCGTTTTCATGGCCACCCTATGCCGCGTTTATAGTCCGACGTTCGCGGCGCGCTGGCAAGCGTCGCTTGCGGTGCGTCACGCTAGCGGTTTCGCTAGGCCAGAGGAAATGCGAACCCTTCTATGCTTCGGCGCTGCGCGCCGTCGGCGGCTATCCAAGGTCAATATAAATAGGTCGTGAAGCCGGAGCTTGAATGCGGTCCAGAACCAAGTGCTAGCGACATCAAATTAGTGGTGGAACTAAAGCTCCAAAATGAAATGAGTGGACAAACACGACTAGAAGAGGAAAATAATTAGACATATTTTGTGTTTCAAAAGCATTCAAACACAATTGCAGTGATTCATTTTTAAAATGTTTTAGTTGTGTGCATTTTGTTGGAAAGTATAGCGCTTGCTTTGTAAAAATTTTATGACAGCGTTCGCTCAGACCAGCGGCAATGGCAGCGGGACGATGCCAAGGTTGACGGTGCTCTGATCCAATATTCTGGTCGTATCTTTTGACCATTCTGCTTGCTTTTGTTTGAAACTCGAGTCGATTCTGCTAGCCCTACTTTTTCCTCGTTGCTTGTTGCTCGAGTTCTTGGTGTGCATCGTCCGTGTACACTTTCCGCTTTTCCCTTTTGCCAGCGCTTCTGTGTAGTTTCGTTCGGTTGGGTGCGGTTCTGTCGCTTTTGCCCCAAAAGGGCATCGTCTGTGGCCATGGGGCCCCCGTACGCAAAAAAAGAGGTGTGCGGTTGCACGATGTGCGAGCGATAACCTGTCTGGCAGCGTCACATTTCATCGCTTTCTCAAGGACGTGACAAGGTAAGCTCTGTGTCTCCTGCGCCTGCATGTTTGTGCGGTCATGTCTTGTTTTGAGTGCAGTTAACTGCTTGAGTGCGCTTAGTGTATCGAAGTTGCATGTGCACGATACACAGCCGTGAGCCGGTGCGCACTTTGAATGCATGCCGCTGTGTCATTAGAAGTAATGAATGCTTAAAACAATTCAACTGCATTTTCTACGTTCGTGTCCTCTTTAAACTGCGCCCGGACTCTTGTGTGGCTGTTTCATCAGTTGACGAATGCAATGCATGCCGCTATGTGACGAGTACTTAGTGCTGAAAACGATTGACATGCATTTTTTACGTCTATCGTGTTTACTTTTAAACTATGCCCGGACTTTTCTGTGGCAGCTGCAAGAGTTGACGATGGCGCAACTGTAATGCGTCTCGTCTATAACGAACCCTGAAAGCATGTGTAAAGTTTACGTGTCCCGTGTACTGTCCCTCATTGTCTTGTCACGTTTGTCTCTAACAGATATCGGTACCGGCAATCTTGTGTACGTGCGTCAAACCTGAGACGCAACGGCATAAGTGCCGCGGCCTAATGGCAAACCACGCTGGTGGGCCAGAAAGGCCAAGCAGTACAGTCGTGGGTAAAAAAGATTAGCGCACAAGACGGAACACCAGAGCGCCGGAATGACAACGCGTGGCGCTGCGGGTGGCGAAGAGGCTGATACCGAGAGTGCCGGGCCGTTCCCATTCTACAGTATTAGGGGTGTTCAGCGGACTGTCACTGACAAGCAAAATTACTGGCTAAAAACAGCGTTATTATGTATTGTTCCCGCGAGTTCTTTTTGACAAACCATCGCGGACATAAAAAAAACGTAATAAAAAGAAGCTGTCTTTCCTCATGATAACCGAGCCAAAATAAATGCCGCATGCGCAGTCACGTAGGGTCGGCACTTCGACGCTCGGGCGGTGCACGCTTGATAAAGCTTACTTCCTGCCTTCCCCCCCCCCCCCCCCCCCCAGGCTGCAAACATGGAAACGGCCCGTTCGGCAGGTCTGCGTACCGCAGCGCCGCATGGTGAGATATACAAATTCTAATCGCCAGTGATCTGTGCTAATATTTTTTGCTCGCGACTGTACATGTACGTACTATCGCGCTCAATATGAGTTGCAACGCGCGGTCATCGACTGGGGCTCGTTCCGTGGTGTGCCTCCTCCAAACAGTCGCTCGGAATTCTTGGAGAAACTTTTTCCTGAGCGGGGGTGCTGTTGTTTCCTGGAACAGCAGTTTCTCCCAGAATTCCGAGCGACTGTTTGGAGGAGGCACACCACGGAACGAGCCCCGGTCGATGACCGCGCGTTGCAACTCATATTGAGCGCGATAGTACGTATACATCATCGAAGACGACACGACGGCAGCGGAGGCACGCGGAACACGGTCACCAGAACATGAGTGAAGCACCAGTTCCATCTGCTCGTCGGCACGTGAAGCCTGCAGTTGAAACAGGCGGACCACGAAGCATGATACGGTTCCAGTGAAGACCGGAAGAGTGGAACCATCGTATTTTGTGAGCATCTGTGTACCAATTCTTTCTTTATCTGTACTGACTGTTTTAATGGGCTTAATAGCCGCCGTTTCTGTGTGATAATTGTGTATAATGGGTGTTTTTCTGGTGGCCTTCCATTTAGTCTGTATCCTAGCGTTAAATTGCTAGATTTGTAGGCTTACATTCGCATATATTTTTGCGTTCCTAAAGACGGAAAAAACGCCGCTTGTCGAAGCGTGCACTCACTCTGTGAAAGATGTGATGTGTTGTCAAGCAGGCCAACTTATTAAAATCGCTTAATTTGTTTTATGAATTCACTCCCTAACTGATACACACACTGTAATAACATTTCCCGTTTAGGTGCGTGTCATTTCATTTGCATGTCTGGATGGGGCAATGGAATGTTGTTAATCTCTTAGACAAGAAAATATGGCCCTCCACAGATTGTAGTCGTCTCGAGCAGTTGATGCGTAAACTGTGTGTCATTGTTTCCTGCTGCTCATTTTACACTTCACTTTGAAAGTGCATACAGGTTCTATGACAAAATGCTACAAAAAAGGGCAGAAAGGAGTGGGTGCCATCTGCAATGCCTGCTATGTATCTAATGCGCCTGAGCTACAGCCAGCCTGACAGGAAGTAGACAGGGGAGAAGATGGGATGAATAGCGACAGAAATCATTTACTAGTATATTGTAGCCGCCGCGGTGGCTCAGTGGCTATGGTGCTCGGCTACTGACCCGAAAGACGTGGGTTCGATCCCGGCCGCGGCGGCTGGAATTTCTTTGGAGGAGAAATTCTAGAGGCCCGTGTACTGTGCGATGTCAGTGCACGTTAAAGAACCCCAGGTGGTCGAAATTTCCGGAGCCCTCCACTACGGCGTCTCTCATAGCCTTAGTCGCTTTGGGACGTTAAACCCCATAAACCAAACCAACCACTAGTATATTTTAAAGGCTAACGATCTTGAAATAGCTCAGGCACCGTGTGTTCGCTGTGCCCCATGCACATGTATGTCAGTAGTTCAGTAATCGCTCGCATACGGTGCAGAGCATTGCCAGAAAGCAGGATTGTTGCCATGGTTATATTATTAGCGATATGTAACATTTCACATCCCAAGGTTGCGCTTGTGCTATGGCAGATGACGTAGTGAGCTGCTCCAGATTACTTTCGATCGTCTTGCAACATCAGCACAGGCACAATCAGGATTTCATCTGAGTACCTGGTTTCCAACAGCAGAATGACAACCACTGACACAGCACCATGCGTGACTGCAGATGAGGTGTTTGCCATTGTGCAGATCCGCGGCCTGGGTTCAGTTCTGTGCCAACGCAAGCCTGCAGCAGTTACAGCCGTGCCAGCTGCGGGAACGTGTAGTCTGTTCGCTGCACTTCAGGCCATCCGAATTCTCGCGTCCTGGACGGCTACACCGCGCCGCTTGCCCATCTGTTCCTTACAAGAAAGATAACCAACAGTGCAAATGGTATTTCCAATCAAGCATAAATGTTCCAAAGTATAGCCAGTGAGAGAACATTTAACATGTCTGTGCCATTATATCTTCGATGTATTTATGCCGATTATGTGATACATTATGCAGACTGGTCACTCAACGAAAGAAGCAGCCCCGCTGCTGGCCTCGACATTGCTGCCTGCCACAGCAGGTTCTTCTCCCTATTTGGTAATTATGTATGAAAAACCTGTGAGAAAAACCCATTATCCTCAACCAAAAAGTCGTCGAAATACATTGTGCTATTAGGCTACCAACCGCCCCTGTGTTAGCAGTAGCGCTTTCTGCTATGGTTGGTGGTACTGTTTGACAGCAGTGGTGTACCCTCAAGCGTACGTGACCATGTTAGGACCATGGGGGGACGGACCAATTATTGAAGGTTATTTAGTTTCCTTTCTTGGTGTGTAATGCAGCTGGTACAGTGGTAGCATTGTTCATTTAACTTACAATGTGTGTGTAGGCAGCCGTGCTGCTCCCCATTCAGACTGATTTGTCCTTTGTTCTCTGTGTAGTTGTTCACAGCTATGCGGTGAGCGCTGAGGAGGCCGAACCGATGGATGGCGTAACATGTTCGTCTCCTACACAGCCCCGGGTAGATGCTTGCCCTCACGCCTCTGCTGCAGCTGGTGATAGTAAGTAGCGTTAATCAATAACCAAAACAGTGGCATTATACCTTTGGAAGTATGAAATACTGAAACCGCTTGTGTCAGCCCTTATAAAAATGGTCTATAGACTTTCTATAGACTTTTTATAGACTCTATAGACATCCTATAGACTTTTACTTTTGTCTATAGACAGTCTATAGAAAATCTATGGACTAAAGTCTATAGCTGTCTCAATTTCCTTTTGTCCATAGACTATCTATAGACTCTCTATAGACTAAAGTCTATAGCAGCCTCAATTTCCTTTAGTCTATAGACGGTCTATAGATTCTCTATAGACTTAAGTCTATAACTATCTCAATTTCCTTTTGTCTATAGACGGTCTATAGACTATCTATAGACTAAGGTCTATAGCTGTCTCAATTTCCTTTCGTCTATAGACGGTCTATAGACTCCCTATAGACTTAGGTCTATAACTACCTCAATTTCCTTTCGTCTATAGACAGTCTATAGACTCGCTATAGCCTAAGGTCTATAGCTGCCTCAATTTCCTTTTGTCTATAGACTCTCTATAGACTAAAGTCTATAATTGCTTCAATTTCCTTTTGTCTATAGACGGTCTATAGACTCGATATAGACTAAGGTCTATAGCTGTCACAATCTCCTTTTGTCTATAGACGGTCTATAGACTCTCTATAGACCAATGTCTGTAGTTGCCTCAATTTATTTTTGTCTATAGACGTTCTATAGACTAAAGTCTATAGCTGGCTCAATTTTCTTTCGTCTATAGATGGTCTATAGACTGTCTATTGACTAAGGTCTATAGCCTCAATTTGCTTTCGTCTGTAGACGGTCTATAGACTCTCTATAGACTACGGTCTATAGCTGCTTCAATTTCCTTTCGTCTATAGTCGGTCTATAGACTGTCTATAGACTACAGTCTACAAATACCTCAATTTCATTTCGTCTATGCACTGTACACTAGAGATAGTCTGCTGTCTATAGACCAGTCTATAACAATCCTAATTTTATCTAACAATGTTCGATACACTGACTTTCGACTAAGTATAGAACAATGCCAATTTATTTTTGCACTGCATGCTGCGGGACCTGCATCTGGTGACCGCAACTATGTCGGGAGTCCTCCACCTCCTTCGCTATTACGAAAATTAAAAAAGTATTGCGTGAGGACATTACAACACCCACCTGTATATTTTCAGGAGCCTTGACAAGCTCCTTTTCGTTATATCGTGACGTATATTGTCAATGCAGTTAAATATTTAATGCTAACAAGTAAGCCGCGGAAAGGCAGCCGTTCTTGAAGAAAAGGCGCCGCAAACTGTACTACATCGAATGAATACGCTGTCCCTTAAAGGAATCGCTCGACACAGTTCCATTCCATCTTTCGATCGTTACTGTCCAACGCGCTGAAATCAGACACATTTCATCAACGCTTCTACATTTCTCTTTTAAAACGTCCTGAAAATAAAGGGGGAAAGACGGGTGTGAGAATTCAAGGAAGCGCCCATCGCTTAGAAACACCTCAGAATAGTCTCAAAGAGCCTGGTCCTCTGTGCGATTAACATCTCCCATTTATACCTTTGCAGTTTGTATTCACGTGAATAATTTCACCGACGCAACAATCAGAAAGCCAGTATTTTTTCGTTCCTACCCTTGCACCTGTTGCTTCGGAGCCGATGACACGCTGATGTCGAGCATTTCAGTTTTCTAAACACGAATACACGCAAAAAAGACGTTATGCTATGCAACATTATAATTATTATTTCAGAATTGTACCACATACTATTCGGTGGGAGATGCGGCGCGTATACAGTCAAGCAGTTAGATTTCGGTTCTCTTTTCACGAAAACAATAAGGTTTTTAGAGGGTATGCGAAGAATTCACGCTTATAAACCAGTTACCTTCTGTGGTCTTGGATATCAGATCAAGCTCCACACGGAAAGAGTGCGAGCGATAAAGATACGACCGTGAAATGGGTTTCTGTTTCACGTTTTACCGTTTTACCACGAGACGGCGGAAAATCATTCGGGCTGCAAACAACCCTGTGCGTGGCTGCATCGGTGGAGTCGGCGTTTTTTTCGCGGATTACGTTTTCTTCAAAATCCAGCTGCATCGTCCGCTTACGGTAAGTCTATACGTTTATATTTTATTCATTTGGTCTCCTAAACCACTCTAAGCAGAGCTGTGTGTGCAGAACAGATTATGTGCGCAGTGACAAACGTCCTATCATCGTTTCTAAGGCGGAAGCCATCGGGTTCTCGACTAATGCCGCTTATCTCTGTGCCGCTGTCTTTACTAACGCGCGGAAAGGCAGTCTGTGCGATGCCCTTGATGATAAGCCGCTCCTCGCGAGCTGTCTACTAGAGTTTTCGTGTTTCAAGGTAGACGCGCGGCCAGAAATGTCGTTTAGCCTGTGAATGACGGCCGAAATGGAACTGTGCGGTAGTTAGCGCCGTGTGAGCTCAATTTACTTTGCACCTCCGAAAACGTACTTACATACACTCTCGTTCTGTGGTGGATTACATTTATTTTCTAATCTTTGTGTTATCGCTTGTCTGGACCTTGGAGTGCTGTTCTTTTTGAGGTGTGCATTTCCTTCCTACGTATATGGACGCTCGCTCGGTGCGCGTCGTGGGCGCCGACGTTTCAGCAAAGGTGTCTTGTAACGCTACAGACTGGAGCGCGAGACGTTTGTCAAAGTTGTAGTTAAGCAGCGCTGAAGGAATTCTTTTAGTGTGATGGTATAAAATTCATTGCCCGCGCGATTGGCCGGCGTGCTCAAACACCGCGAAGAACCCACGAGCTCCATCCCGTCTCCCCGTCGTTGCACACGTACGGATTCCTCCATGTCTGTCATCAGAGCCGTTGGCCGCCACCGCTCGCCTGCGGGCACTTCATTTTGAAAGCTGGGTAAAGGTCGGCTCGACAAGAGGTGGCTTACATTTCTTTCCGAGTGGTTCGTTCATGAATCCCGCTCACGCGTGCACAGATTTCTCTAATACCATTTGCGCGAGAGGCAAAGTATGTGTTTCTGATTTCAGACTGCTAAGTTACGAAAGCGCCGATGTAATTCGCCGCTTATTTGCGCCTAAAATTAAATTAAAGGGGCCCAGAAACACAATCTTAATTAACTGTTTTGCCTGTTGATTGCATACAGTGAGTTATAATGGTGCTATTAGCGTCGGTAATACCGCGTACATTCCGTTTTTTAATATTTTAATGTCCTCCCAAAAACAACTTCATGGCTCTGATGGCGTCGCCACACAGTGGCGGGTTTTTAGCAGCGGATATGACATCACCTGGCGCAAGCTTGATGACCGGACAAACAGTAAATATACTACAAATTGCGTGAATAAATAGAGACACATTTTTTCACCTGTCTGCGTTTTATATTAGATCGACAAAAACAATTTGTTTGTTTTAGATAAAAACCCTGCAAATCAAGTAAAATAAAAATACACCACCAGGGGCGCTCTAGCATGGAAACAACGCTGCCAGTCTCACAGAGAGCAGGCAACCATGGTGTACAAACTTCCGCGACGTGCTCTGGCTGGCTGTTTTGATTGGTTGCGCCAGGTGCCGTCATTGGGAGAGCGAAATAGGAGTGGGAAGCCCCGCCAAAATCGAGTTGAGGGCAGCGTTTTGTTTGCTTGTATTTTGAAATTTCTTCACTGAATAACTCCCGTTCCTGTGCATCGATTCCTGTAATTCTTTTTAAGTCAGCATCTGTGTGACACAAAGAACCCACCTGAAGTATAGCCGGTATTCCCCCAGGCAGTGTTTCGCAGCCCCTTTAAGCTCTCGTGTTACTATAGCTGCACCTCTTGAAAGCGTTAATTGCTTCATTTAAATACTTCGTACTTTGAGCGCGTACGTTCAATGCTTTCGTTGATTTTTCTAGCAGCGTTGGGTTAGGCTACCTCCATGCAAGAAACACACCTCTTTACGGCGCTGTTGGGGCTGCACTTGAAGGAAAGACTAATTGAATTTCAGACGGTATTTTATCGTGACAGTAATTTGTTGTCTTAAACTCGCGACTGCTTTTGAAACGGCGCAGCTGCAGCCTCTGTGTGCAGTATGGGTTTTCTGAATAATGAGCGCGGCATGGAAGCGCTGCAACCCGCTTGTTTCTAAGAGCACGCGCAGATGTATGAGTATGCTGTTCCATCTTTGTGCTTCAAGTTATAGGCGCAAATCTGTGGTGAACTGGTCGCTTCTGCCTGCCGGTTTTGTATAGCTTGTGCCCGTTTGAGTATCGACTTACGTACACCCGGCCAAATCTTTAACTGGCTCTGGTGTTGCATCGATAAATGAACCTTGTAAAAAAGGTGCCTTTTGGCTACACTGCTGGCATATTCATGTTGTAATTTGACACGTGAGATGGCATTTCATAGTTTCTTTTTGTTAATATAACGTTTGAGTGGAGTACTTGCGTGTTTCGATCAAAGTTATCAGAAATATTCATCGTCTGCTGCTACGAACAGCCGAAACAAGCGGAATACGCACCAATGGTTCTGGTGGCGCATTTGTACTTACTCTAGGTAAACGACTTGTCCACCATGAAAGGAGTGGTAGTTTACCCAGAGGATGAGGCCATATGGACCAGATTCATTGCTGCGTCGGCCGCTTGTTTCAGCTGTTGTAGTGGCAGACGAATATTTCTAATAACGTTGATCTAAACACGCAAGTACTGCACTCAAACAATATATGAACAAAAAGGAACCACGAAATGACATTTCACTCGTCAAATTACAGCATGAATATGCCAGCAGTGTAGCTAAAAGGCACCTTTTTTACAAGGTGCATTTAGCGATGCAACACCAGAGCCAGTTAAAAATTTGGCCGGGTATACCAGGCTTCACGCAGGGTATTTTGAAGCGCTTCTTCTATAGCGGTTATAAAAATAAATGCTGCAATATTCTTCTTTTTGGATCCCTGTGTAAGGTGCGCTGAATCTGTATTTTATGGAGGTGGCATTCTTAACACCTCCTTGCGAGTCAATGCAGATATGAGGCACAATTGTTCAATGTCTTCTGTTACAAATAATGTAAAAGGATTGCCATACAGAAATCAGTATCAGTACTGGATTCAGAGTAGAGTGCTACAGGGATTACGGGTCTTTGTTACAATGTTTTATGAAGACACTTATAATCTGTCGTGTATTTACTGAAATGATTGCGCCGGCGTGATAGCTCAGTGGCTATCATGTTCGTCTGGCGACCTGAAAGATGCAGGTTCGATTCCGGCCTATGCGGTCGCATTTTAATAGAGGCAAAATGCTAAAGGCTTGTGTACTCTGCAGAGTTGGCCGAAATTATTCCGCAGCCTTTAACTTCAGCGTCTTGTAGCCTGTGTCGCCTTGGGTCTTTGAACCGCATAAAACCAAACCAAAAGATCAAGATTGCCTTTCTAGAATGGCATAGCCAGGATATGCCTTTCATTGTAAAGCACATGTGTAGAGATGGTATGGGAATTTTTTTTTCAGTTCCTCTGTTATTTTTTTCCTTTGTGCTGTACAGGTGAACATGCCCGGATGATTGACTGCAGACAACAGGCCGCAAGAATGCTTCTGAGGAAACTAGCGGGACTGTTATTTTCAACATTTATGTTATTGTGCATTCTTATGGTCCATGTATTGCATATTCCCGGCCTGGATAGCTTGGAAATAAAACTAAATTTGTAAGTATATTGATTGTGTCATTTGTGAACTCTGGTGACTTTTTTCAGTGGTTGTAGACTGTCTATAGGCAGTTTATAGATAATGGTCTACTAATAGTTTAGTAGACAGAGGTCTATAGACTCTATAGACTGTCTATAGACAAAGGTCTATAGCACTGCCAGGCCACACACCTATGGAATGTCTATAGACAGTCTATAGACATATGTCTACTGGACCAGTAGACTTTTGTCTGTAGACTGTCTATAGACAGTAATCTACAGGAAGTCCATGGCCATAAGTCTATAGGTCGTCTATAGTCCGTCTATAGACAAGTGTCTATAGACGGTCTATAGACAACTCTATAGGAAATGTATGACCATAAGTCTATAGATCGTCTATAGACTGTCTATAGACATGTGTCTATAGACTTCCTATAGACCTATAGACTTTCAGTAGACATTTGTCTATAGACTGTCTATAGACAAAAGTCTACTAAAAGTGTATGGCCATAAATCTATAGACTGTCTATAGACCAGTCTAAAGGATTTGTCTATAGACAGTCTATAGACTTCATAGACTAAAGTCTATAGACAGTCTATGGACTTTCTATAGAAATTTTTATAAGGGAGTAGGTCCCATGGTTTTTACTGTTTCAAATTGACAACTCTCTGTTGTTATGAGCGTCTCTTTGTTATTTGTTCAGTGTGTGATACGTGTGACGTGGGAAGAGGAGCTGAGCAGGGCGAGCTTATGGATGGCATGGCAGTTTCGCCTTCTGCACAGCCGTTGGTGGAGGCTTGCCCTGCTGCGTCTGCTGCTGCTTGTGGATGTAAGTGACATTACTCAGTAAGCAAAACAGTTACATTGCATATAGAAGTGCGAAATATGGAATCCGTTTGTGTCTGTATTCCAGTGACTTCTCTTCAGCATAGTACTGTCGGAAGTATGAAATATGTAAATCATTTCTGCTGGTGTGCCCAGCGATTTGTTTTCAACGTGGTTTATTTGTTGTGGCTGTTCTGAACATTGAAAGCCATCTTCCTTGTTGCTTTCTGTGTACAGGTGACCACACCTATGTGCTGCCTGGAGGGGATGAGAAATTGTTGGCGCCTGGGCAACTACTAGTGGAGGCTTGCATCGGCCCCTCCACTGTTTGTTGTGGTGAACGTAAGTACTGCTACCGATTCAAGAAAACTTTCGCGATGATGTTTTGCTCTTACAGTACTATTTCAAAAGTGAAATAATAATCATAGTATACAATTTTCCACAGCGCACTGGAGTAAGACGCTTAAATATACTGTGGAGAAAGAACTTAGTCATTGGGGTAGGGACATGCAAACATAATTGTTTCAATCAGGCATGGTTATTGAAATTAAATATACTTTAGAGATGTGAATTTTATACCTGTATGTGGAAGATATGTGTTTCCTCTGATGGCTGCGATTTCTCATCTTGCAGCGTGCCATGCCCACCGTTGCAAGCACAAGCTACATGCGCTGAAAGTGAAGGCGCGCCGGTTCTGGGACCAAAGCATGAGGCTGCAACGAAGGCTCCAGCCACAGCGTCAGATGAGGACTGTCGCCGAGATAGTGGAGGGCGTTCGTGCCCACGTTTTGCCAGCCTTCGCATCACTTGTTCAGGCGCATCACTTGAGACGTGACGGCCGCGTTTTCCGTGCTCCTGCAGCTTATGACGAAGCAAATTTGCGGAAATATGAAATTTAAGCGCAGGCTCACAAAGCCCGTGCATTATAATATTGAGCTTTCCGCAAGTTTGATTCCTCATAAAGCGCAGGAGCGCAGAAAAAGGGGCCGACGCGCAAGCCAGCTAAAGATTTGGGCGGCTGTACAGTCGCGGGTAAAAAAGATTAGCACACATTACGGAACACCAGAGCGGCGGAATGACAACGCGTGGCGCTGCGGGTGGCGAAAACGCTGATAACGAGAGTGCCGGGCCGTTTCCATTCGACAGTACTAGGGGGGTTCAGCGGACTGCCTCGGACAGCAAAATTACTGGCTAAAAGCAGCGTTATCATATATTGTTCCCGCGAGGTCCTTTTGACAAACCATCATGGACATAAAAAAACAGTAATAAAAAGAAGCCATCTTTGCTCATGATCACCAAGCCAAAATAAATGCCGCAAGCACAGTCACGTAGGGTAGGCACTTCAACGCTCGAGCAGTGCACGCTTGATAAAGCTTACTTCCTGCCGTCCCCCCCTAGGCTGCAAACATGGAAACGGCCCGTTAGCAGGTCTGCGTACCGCACCGCCGCGTGGTGAGATATACGAATTCTGATCGCCAGTGATCTGTGCTAATATTTTTTGCTCGCGACTGTACCTCCACGCGCTCTGTCGCATTCGTGTCATACTCGCTGGAAGCAGTTTTTTTCATAAATAGACAGAGGTGCTCGTGGACTCGAGGCGCGCATCTATTGCGCTTCTTGGGGATGATGAAGCGAAGTCGAGAGTTCCAGTGGGCAGTCTTTTCTTTCGCGCATTTTCTAGCACCTGGTTATGCTTATCGCGTCTTCGAAGCAGTACGATTACATTTGTCTGTTTCTTGTCTTTTGTGGGTACTCTGTCTGTAGCATACATCAATGCTAGAATGTGGAATGGGCTCACCTATAGCATCGCCTATGTTGTCGCATGTCTGAAAGGCTTTCATTTGGTTTGGTTTAGGGGGGTTTAACGTCCTAAAGCGACTCAGGCTATGAGAGACGCCGTCGTGAAGGGCTCCGGAAATTTCTACCACCTGGGGTTCTTTAGTGTGCACTGTCATCGTACAGTACACGGGCCTCTAGAATTTCGCCTCCATAGAAATGCGACCGCAGCGGCCGGGGTCTTTCAGGTCAGCAGCCGAACACCGTAACCACTGAGCCACCGCGGCGGCTGCTTTCATTTGGTTAGTGAAGAACGCCTTTGATTTCTAAATTCTTGTTACGCGAATACTGTTCCGGTTTTAGAAGATTTGTTTGCCATTCAAGTAGGCCTTGTTCAAGCTTGGGAACTCTGCCGAAGGGTGTCATGTTCTTTCTTCAAGACGCTGTTTTCAGCAACTGCAGCTTCTGTATAACGGTTGGCATCTTCAAAGCTTTTGCTGATAAATTCCATGCGTTTCTTAATTTCCTCCAACTCGGCACGAACACTGCGTTCCTGCGTACGCATGTTCATATTGATTGCTTTATTAAATGCTTTGTATTCGGATTTAAGAGCATCCTTTAGATTGTAAAAAGAAACCTTTAGGAAGTCATGTCCCACTGAACCAGAGCGGCACATTCAGACAACAGTTAAACAACCATGCATTCTTATTTTGCAACAGTGACAGCAGTGAAATAGTACACGTGAAGACAAGAAGTTCTAACCAGCAATGTGTAGCGGGCGTGGTTAGGAGCAGCAGGTATCGCAGTCACTACTGCCAACGCCGCTTCCAAGAAATGCGCTGAATTTATGCTCAGGAATGAACACGAGGTCGGGCCAGCATGTGATCTGTCTCGATGACTAGGTGGGCTGTTCGGTCGAAACGCTCAGCTTTCTGCGGTCGCTGGCTGGTGATGGTTGTCCCGATCGATGACGGGCGAAGATAAAGGAAGACTCACGGAAGGCACGTTTGCGCTTATCCAGCGGTGATCCAGGTTCCGTAGGTCTGCGCTCTGCAATGAGCAGATGTGTACTACAGTAGGTATCGCCGCCACCATTGATGACACCTGTGCAGTGTGTGATAAATTGACAGAATCAATTGAACATGTCAACCCATAATTTGGTGGTATCCATCCAGATGTCCATGCAGGCACAGTGAATCTCAATAAGGCCCGAGGGTTTAGAGATAAGAATGGTAACGCGAATGAATCTGTGGTAGAAGTTAGCAAAACGCGATTGGAAGATTTTGTGACTCAGTAAGAGAGAGAGCTGACATAAGGTTAGAAGTGTTGTACTTAAAACGAATTTTAAGACCAATTCATAACAGTTAAATGACAACAAAGAAAAAAGGCCGCATGGTGGCAAATCCCACCAATTCCTTCCTTCCTTCCTTCCGTCCGTCCGTCCGTCCGTCCGTCCGTCCGTCCGTCCGTCCGTCCGCTCGTTCCGTTTCTTTCGTCAACTATGCAGCTCGCGCCGAGTACCGCCGCCGCCGGCTCCAACTCCGTTTTCTCCCTCGCGCTCTCGCTTCGCAAACCGCGTCTTTCTTCCTCTGCTGCCCCCCGCGCTCGGTTAGGCCGACGAGGCACGCCGCTCAACACGAGGCACGGGCGCCCAATAGCTGCGCTCTAGAAAAGCAGAGCGCTACTGCCGCCTTAGTTTACTCCAATCACTGCACTCCGAACCTAGGGAAGAACAATAACGTGAAGGTGGGGCGCTTTCTGAAAACAGTTTGCCGACGATTACGCCTCTCGGGAAATCGATTTTTTGAGCGCAGCTGCTGCGGTGTTTCAGCCTTGGGCGACCGCAGACAGAACACCCAGTGCTGAACGGAAGCGCACATGGTTAAACTTGGGCAGCGCGCACAGCGATCCGCCGCCACTGAGCGTATAGCTCAACCTCTCTTTGGGAAATTGTCACAGGAAACATTTGCAAATGATACTGCAGCTTTAGTCACGTGCCAACGACACAAGCAAGGATGTCGTCTCAGGCTAATGTCATTTGTCGGAAATGCTAATAATTCGCCGTCTTACGAAGGGCAATTGTAGTTCCTTGCAATTCCGTTAGTTCTGCAGCGATATCCAGTGCCTGATTCGCCGTCTCTCCTCTTTTCCTCTAGATTCCTTAAATTTCGAGGGATTGATCATCAATCACACACGTAGGTGCTCACGTAAGACGCGTTATTACACACCATTTGTTCTTACGCTACGCCATTAAACGCAAAATGGCGCACGTCACTCTTTCAGTAAAAACGGTCGAAGAAAATTTGTCGAAAGGCAATTAAAACGTTACGGTAAAATGCCCGGGCAACTGCCGGTACAGCTACTCTTAAACGTAATAATTTCGATAAGTTCATTCAGACAGATTAAGGGGGGGGGGGGTGGAGGAGAGAGACGATCGCCGCACGCTGAAGGAGGTAGCGCATCAAGCAGTGTACGCGTGAGTACGATCCGTTAGTGCTTTCTAAAAGACAAGCAAGAAGTTTCTGGTAGCTAGCGGCGGGGCCAAGAGGGAGTAGGCGTCGCTGCTGACGTCAGGCTACGTCTCCCTCCCCATGACTTCTCGAGAAGGCTTTAGCCATCTCGAACCGTAAGCCCGCGCACGCCGGTTCGCCAAGGCCGCGGGGAGAGGAGGAGCAGGGCTGTGAGCTGAGTCGCGCTAGCGGGAGCCCCAGGCTTCGAGCCTGCTCCAAAACAATATTTGCCTTCTTTTCTATTTGCCACGGGTTCCCGCCGCGCAACTTGCTTTCCCGAGAGGGGTGGCTGCTCCTGGCCTCTCGCCAGTTGTGGCGGTGGCCCCTTGCACAGGGGTATCTGTTGTGCGTACTGTCGTCGCACTCGCCGCTTCGGTGGCTAGACGACGGCTGTTGCGACGCCATCTTTTGGAACCATTTGTCGGCCTCAGCAACGACGGTCGCCGACGTAATTTCGTGTAATGAGGCTAGTTTTCTTTCTCTTTAAAAACTCTCCGCCTAGATTGGAATAAAGGTCGTATGTGTTTATGTCCCGGTGTTAAATTCATCGGCGTGGCGGTGATGTGACCACCTCCCAAGGAGCTGGCGTAGGTGCGTTCCAGGTGAGTCCCCAGAGGCACACCTTACAGAAGCACACATTTTAGTGAGGAGTAAAATGAATGCCATCCAAGTTCTTGTGAAAAAACACTACGTTGCGAGACCTACTCGGGATCTTCAGCGAGGTGAGACTGCAGCTTGGCATTGAAACACAAGTGGCGGAACTTAAGTCATGAGGGAAGGGTACCAAGGAAGCGATTAGCTGTGCGGGACTTAGAAGAATAAGCAAACACTTTCCGCGGATTTACTCTTCAGCAGATTAAGTGGACGTTGTCGCAATTTTTATTTTTTGGTTGCATTGCCCGAATTGGGAAAGTTGTTGCGCACTCATTTTAAATAGAAGGCAGTTTCACACACAGCAGAACAGGCAGCTTGTTGCCAGTAAGATGCGCAGCCACGACCCCCGCGAGGAACATAGGAGGTCGTGGGTTCGAATTCCACCGGCAAGAAGTGGCTGTTTTTTTTCATCTACTTTCTAATCCATTGTGTTTCAGCTGAAAAGTAATTAAAATATTGTTTTTCAATTGATTAACGCCAGAAGTTCAACGCCAACATGCTCAATTGATTCTGCCAATTTATCACGCACTGCACAGGTGTCATCAGTTGTGGCGGCGATACCTACTGTACACATCTGCTCATTGCAGAGCGCAGACCCACAGAGCCTGGATCATCGCTGGATAACCGCAAACGTGCCTTGTCATTGTCCATGGCATTGTCTTGTCCGTAGCTTTGAACGCGCCATTTGAGGTAACCACGACGAAGTGCTAATTAAAAATGTTGATCGGGAATGTTACTAATTATCGGGATAATTATTCTTATTGCTTATATAACTGATGTCCGTCGCGGCTGATAGTACGTTCCTGAAAACATTTTTTTTTCTCTTTGAACTATTCTATATTAAGAATTTTTTAAAGTGTTCTCTGAGACACTCGGTATACATAGAGGGTGTTCCACCTAGGATTTATGGAATTAAAAAAAAAGTACGCTGTTCAGTTAGAAGAGCGCTTTCTTCGGCACAGCACTATCAGTGGTGTAGTAAATCAGAATACAGATTAGACGTGCTTGCCAACAGGGTGGTTAACGAATAGTTATTTACTATTACTGTTAGGCTCTAATTATTGAGAGGCGTGTGCCAACCGTAAGATATATCCATATCAGTTTTTAGAACTTGCCCTCGGTGCTATGGCCCTAAAAAATTTGGCTATGTTGACGAGTTACGTGCACTGGAGGGGATGCTTTGCTTGCAAGGTTCTCGAAAGCGCGTGTATTTTGGCGCAATGCAGCCAGAATTTGGTTGGCCACAGCGCCGAGTGTAGCCGCGTTTTAGAAATTCTGAAAATTGACATGGATATTATTTACGGTGGTCTACACGCCTCTCAGTAATTTAAGGGACAATAAAGCACTTCTTGTGAAAATCGGGCTGGCAGCGGCGTCCTACACGTTTTCATGGTGCATAGTTGAATACAAATCCAAATTGGGCAAAAACAAGCGTCAATTGTCTTTTTTAGCAGAAATATGCGGCTGGCACCGCGGGGCACAGCTTGAGGCGCGCCGCCGCCTTTGATTGGTCAAGATGTCGTGAAAACACATTGAGGACGGGGGAAGCTGCCGATATGGATCCGGCACTGCGTTGAGTGCAGATCGCAGCTCTGCGTGGTATTGTAAAAGCGATTATGGGGAGTATATTTTCGATGACATTCAAAGGAAAGGACACCACAGGTGGTTCATTGTTAGTATGTATGACCTGAAAGCAAAGAAGACGCAACCAAAACAATTCTAGGCCTAGGCCAAGCATACGGGAGCGTGAAAGACGCGTGTGCATTCTGTCGCCAGCACAATCTCAGCTCGTATACCGGGAAAGGAAGGGGTGCCGATTACCACCCTGGACGCCCCCTGCCTTGCCTAAAATACCGTTATCCTAAAGAATAGGCAGAAGGTGTTGTGTACAGAATGTTGTGCTCTGAGTGCCCGGCGTTGTACACTGGGGCAACAAAGTATTTCAGGGAAGGGATGAAGCAGCACAAAGCTGACGTCGAAGCGAGCCAAGCGCAGTGACCGAAAACTGCGAGACATGTGACCCCATGATAGACTGACGGAACTATTGCGCTGGAGACCAAGCTAAATCCGCACTTAAGGCTGCTGCTTCAGCTATGGCGCATTCAGCACACGCCAGGAAATATTAATCGCTCCCTCAGATCCCTTCCCCTCCCTAGATCTGCAGTTTAAGTTGAGTGACCTGGCCGTCAGCTGTGCGTATGTTTAAAAGCCAAGATGCAACTGCCCCGCAGTCGCACGAGTATATTCTATGAATATATATAAAAATATTCCGTTCAATCATTATTTGTATTCCAATTGGCATGAAAGCTATACTACAGTATACAAGTATATTATCGTAACCTCTAAATTCTTGTATTCTGCTCACAAAGGACAATAACAAAATATTTGCTTATGGAATCACAAAATATAGATGTATGCCTCGTTGTCTTGACAAACTGCCTTCCATATCCACTTTCGTCTGTAGTGTTTCTTTTTTTGCTCCATCTTGTTGTTTGGTTCATTCGTTCGTGTTTTCGCGGTGTCGATGGCTTTGGCGCATTTGGCGTGGTCACCGGGAAACTGCCTCCAATGGCTTTATTCGGCGTGCCAATTTCCGCCGTCTGTCCTAAAGTGATTACACCTCACACAACGGCATGACATTAGAACTTCAATGATGAATTGCGCATATTTTCATTTTCGTTTCATTTTCTTTTTCAGTTTATTTTCATTTACAAATACAGGATGTATCGTGAATACCTCTCTTGCTCAGAGCAATATAGAGAACATATTTTTTGGTTTATAATGCGTCGAATACGGTTTGTAGGCAAACACAAAGACTTGAAGGGCAGTCTCGTACAGTTTTCCTTCCAGTTTAATTATTTGTTCCACTGTCAGCTCCGCTCAAAAGAAAGCCGTCGCATTCAGAGCTAAACCTAGCCGGACAATGAATCCCGGAAGTCGCTTGTGGTACCTGATGAAGGAGGCGCGAACTGATGGCATGCTTAGAATTGCGGCCCACGAGCTTGTGCGTGGGCTCTTTAACTCACCAGTCTTATTCGGCTCTGCTATTCTCCGCTCGAAATTGCGAATATTCACGCAGTTCACGCGAAGGCCAGCCGTGCTGTGCGGTACGTCGCAAACTAGACGCCGGGTCGCGGCGCATGCAGCGCACACCGCTCCCGGCCACGGGTCCCTGGATGCGGAGGGTGGAGCGGCAGGGGAGGAGCAGCGGTTGCTTTCAGCTGTTGCCTGGGCTTCCGCACGCTGCACAGCCGCCGTCCGGAGGGGCTCTTTATAAATCCGCGATTAAGCGTGCAAAAGGTTACAAGCTGTCGCGCAGCGATGCTCTGCTGGGCTAGCGAGAGCAGCGTGACCTGTGGGTGGGGAGGGAGGATTTAGAAGCCGGGCCCCACCCAAGCAGCGTGAAGCGGCGCCTGCTGGATTTAGCTTCGCTGCTCTTTTCCTGTTTTCTTTGATTCGCTCTGCTTGCCCCGGAAAGCGGCAGTTGTACGCGGAATAAAGTTATGCGTGACGAAGACGCCATTCCCTGCCAATTGGCTCAACGTTTGTCCACCGTAGTGGTTTGCCGGGGCAGAGGCATTTTTTTGCTATCTTTGGCGCGGAATCAATGAAAATGAGTTGTATCCAGGCGCAGTTTGCCCTTCTGGTGGTCTTACTCGAATCGATCATTGTTTTGGTAAAGAAAGAGACGGGAGAAATGAGGCAATTTATAAAACCCTATATAAAAATAAAACTATGCAGTGACTCAATTTAAGCAAAAAGTACGACTTAAAAATGGCTTCGCTACAGCACTCAAGCTGACACTGGGTAAATTTTTATGTCCTGTCTTTTGTATAGTTTTTTCACCGCATCGCCCAAGGAAACTAAGCCTGCGACATTTAGCGAGCGGCCTAACGCTCACAAACAAACTTTCGACCATTTCAAAGAGCAGGCATCGGGGAAAAAAAACATCCACGGAGGCAGACGGTGAAGTTCTCCACAGCTTTTTTCTTTTTTCCGCGCTTTAGCCGTGAAAACTACATTGACAACTAAGCAGCCCGCAACTCTCTAAGTGTTTTTCGTCCTTTTGGATCGAAAGTTGGCCCTTTCGGGAAACTAAGTGAAATGTCACAACCATTTGTCCTTCGCGAGACTAAATGCTGCGAGGCTAACTTTTAGTCTAGCCACGAGTCATCCCTAGGGCTCAAATGTTCGGTTTGGTTTATTAGAGTTTAACGTCCCAAAGCGACTAAGGCTATGAGAGACGCCGTAGTGAAGGGCTCCGGAAATTTCGACCACCTGGGGTTTTTTAACGTGCACTGACATCGCACAGTACACAGGCTTCTAGAAAATCGCCTTCATCGAAATTCAGCTGCCGCAGCCGGGACCGAACCCGCGTCTTTCGGGTCAGCAGCTGAGCGCCGTAACCACTGAACCACCGCAGCGGGGTCTACTGAAATGTTCGTCCGGAGGGAGCAATGAAGGGGTGCAACCGTTCATTCTAAGAGAACAACAGCTTGCCAAGAAAAGAACAATCGTACCGGCCGCTGGAATCAAACCGCTGACAGGTAGATTGGGAGATGGGCGCCTTTGCACCAGACCACCGCAACTTTTTGTCTTTTTGAAAATGGTATTTATTGCAAAGAAATTTTATTTTATTTACACGAACTATTTAGGAAGCTTTTAGGTATTACACGAAAGACGTCCCAAAAAGACAGAGGGCTTGGTGGGAGCTTAGGCTGAGCATATCACCAAGAGGGAGTGTCAATCTAAATTAAAGCCAGTCCGTTCGTACACATGTCTCACATGAACAATCATTCGACAGAAATCGGATTTCGTTGATGCTACTACTGCCTCAGCCTTCCTAATACATGGGTTATATACAAATGTGATATGGACAAGGCAAGTAGCACAGTCACAATTTGTAGCAGTAATGCTATTATTCAAGCAATGGGCGGCTGTTTTTACTGTGTAACGCTTTCACACATGTTTTGCTAAGCCTTAAAACATAGAAGACGCGCTTATAACGGCCTTATTCGTGCAAGAATTGGCTGCAAAAATGTATGAAACCCTATACTTACAGTAACGAATCGAAATGAAATAGTCAATATTTTTTCGCGCCACCATTTAACTCATACGTTCCGAAAAGCGTCGTGTACATACCGCCGCACTCTCTGCCGATCGCTCTGATGCCACTGAGCCTTTCCTGAAGCAGAAGTCTTAGCCTGCGCACTGGTAGCCATGGCGCTCTTGTTCATAAAGAACCACATATCATTGTTTTTGTTTGTTGCGTACTTTCGCGGAATGAAATTGCAAAAAGTGACAGTGTAATAAGCAGCAGATATGAAAGTTGGTAACTTACAGCAGAGCAGAGCATGGGAGCGCGGTCTGTAAATGACTTCGTTCGCCTCCTTGCTACCGACGGCTTAACATTTAGGCCTTGAAATCTGCGCATGGCTGCCTCTCCCTGTAGGTAGTCGTTCCGCTGCTCAATCTTTGTTTCCGGGGACGAAAGGTCGTAGTTGCTCCCGAAAGGACGAAAACTCGCTCGGAGTGTAATCTCACTCTTGTTCAATTGTGCTAGGTGAATTGTTGGACGCCGCGCCTTTCAAACCGTGATACCAGACACGCTAGACTCCGGTCTTAAATTCCGAAATTACAATTTTCCTTCATCTCTGATCAAGAATGCCTGTGAATGAAAGTGCTTGAGTCAAACATTACGAGGGCCCTTTATGTTTGGTTTCATGTTTCCTTTGTTTTCCATTCGTATTTCTTTGTCACATTTTTGCACAACTGCTGCGAAGGTCTCCTCCTCACTCGATGGATAGTACAGAAGCGCGCATCCGTCAAAGTCTGTCGTGTAATTAGCTTAAAATAATATTGTGGGGATAGGGGGCAGTCTTCCGCCCCTGCGTTTGTGCTCGCTAACCACAGAGGGGTCCGTGCTCGAGGGAACAAAGGACCGGGGAACGACGAGACATGCACAGAGGGGCGATTGTTTCCACCGATCGATCCATCCGTCCGTCCGTCCATCCACTTGCCCACCCACCCACCTATTCACTGACGGTGGCAAGAGGTACTATTTAGAAAACGCGGTTACCTTCCGGGGTGTGGCCCAACAAATTTTGGCTACATCGCGCTAAAGAACACGCCCTTTCGAGAAGCTTGCAGGCAAAGCAACCTTTCCATTGCATGTAAATCGTCGAAATAGACAAAATTGTTGGGCCACAGCGCCGAGGGTAACCGCGTTATAGAAATTCTAAGAACTGATATCGACATTACTTACGGTGGGTTAGTAATTATGAAGCCTAACGGTAACAGTGAAAAGTTAACGA
Organism: Amblyomma mixtum; assembly: GCF_055824585.1. Classification (NCBI taxonomy): domain Eukaryota; kingdom Metazoa; phylum Arthropoda; class Arachnida; order Ixodida; family Ixodidae; genus Amblyomma; species Amblyomma mixtum. Next base: position 368,900,127 of record NC_143014.1, on the reverse strand, counting down.
TTCAATATTGGTTAAACACCCTGCTAGTTAGCACGTATTATCTTTATTCTGATGTACTACACCGCTCGCAATGCTCTGCCTAAAAGCGCTCTTCCAAAAAGCACAGTTTAAAAAATTGTGTAAATCTCAGGTGAGGACACCGTGTGTGTTTTAATACATATTTTTATAAGCAATGGGCGGACAGTGAGGTGCACGTAATGTCTTCAAAGCTATACAAAATGGCAATTATCTGAGGCCACGCTCTGGGGTGGAACAGCACCAGTTTTTCATGCAATTCAGATTAGCGCAGTCTCTGGCTTCGCAGGTTTTGAAAACACATCGAGTCAAAGGAGGTTTTCCTTTCCGATTTTAACTCGGACACCTCAGATTGAGCAACCAAATTGTGGACAAGGACAGTGGTAATGCGAGCCAAAAAAGCTCTGGACTGTTTGTTATCGCCGAGGTGTAGAGCATCTGGGATGGTTAATGAGATGGACACACCTACTGCTGACTTCCAAGGATATTACTGGCAAAATGCACAACTATTTATACATGCTGCACTGCCGCGCCGTTTCCAACGATGTGGCCCTAGTATGAGGTTCTACACTGGCTCCGTGAACTGTGGGAAATCATTTGCGATTTGCTGAGCTAAAGACCAAGAGCCCACCTGAAAAGGCGCACACCAGTAAAAAGAATTGGGCTTCTAGGATACGGTGGACAGAGGAAGAACTGTTATGGTCAACTGACCAATGGAGAATTGCGATTTCGCTAGACGAATGGAAGTTGTATGGAAGTTACGAGGTGCGTTGTACAGCTCACCCCTAACGCACCTGATATAGAGTGGTTATCAACTTGCCACGTGAAACCATGATGCACTAATGCAATGACATAGGGCTGGTCTCCTTCCTGAATTTAAGTTACCATGAGCAAAGAGGTCCATCACGTATTTTTTCAGGAGGTAACAGTGGCTTAAGCAGCCAAGAGTTTTATTTTTTGAGATGTGTATCAACACAGCGAGGACTCGAAGCCTTCTTCTACGCTTACGAAAAAGTTGTTTGAGAAGAGCAGCGTTCACCTTGTACTTCGACGAGGCCAGTCCACTGCCATTAATTCAATACAAAGCCCTTGAATATACTTCGCGCTTCGCCCGAGAGACAAAAAGGCCTGTAGCGCCGATGCGAAATTCGACCAGGTGCTGCATGAGTGGGGAAGCATAGCCTTGACTTTCTTTGACAAGTTCCTGGACTGCAAGCATTGTCGCTGTCAAGCAGTGATTGACGCAAAAGGCTTGAGTGCGTAGAACTGTCAGCATTAGGTCCTTCTGTAACTTAGGTATTCTTAAAATTGATGCCTCACGCTGTAATAAAGAATAATCATAGAGGCATATCTTTATGCATTTCAGAAAAGAGTGCTGCAATCTGTTCTGATTCAAGAGTACCCTCAACAAATTGTCTCGATCAGACTGAGCAATGTTTTCACCATCAAGTCGATAGGTTAGTCGTTAGTCGCTTCCAGCTGCCCACTTCACGTCCTCTAGTCAGTGGCACAGGGGTTGCTCAAAAAGGTGAAAACGCATCTCAACAATCATTGAAAATCCTGAATGCTGACCAACAAAGGGTGTGGCAGTTTTACCGTACCTAGACATAGTCGCACATAGTTTGAACAGAGTTGAAAAGAAAGTTGTGCTTGTCGTCGTGTTGTCAGCTGCAGAACGGCTAGCCAGCTTGTGCATACGTGTCGAGAATCCTGAAAAACCTCCCCTTAAATGGCCAATACAACACTAAGATAGTTATGTGAAGTGTTAAAAAAAAAATCTGATTTATTCAGTTCACCTCTCTTGCAGCAATTTTTCCAGTGGGCAGACGGGGAGAAACCTAAACTATAGGCTCAGGGGCACCGCAGTAGTTTTGACAAAGGAGATTCCCGGAACCTCGGAATCTATTGTCGCGATTTCCAATGCGTCCCATGACGGATAATGTTGCTTGACACAAGTGGCTCCTGCACGTGTATGCCTTTGTCTGCCTTGCTTTTCAAGTGACTTGAGCAATATCGGCTCAAACGGCCCAACTGATTGCGTCGTTCTGGCTTTTGAAAAGATAAGAACCGTGATAATAGCTGAAGTTTCGGACCTCTCGACAGAAAGCAACACTTCCTGCGGAAAGCAAACATGGCTGATGATAACAGGATGCTTCAAATGCGATCAGCGATGATTGTGGCGACAGCGCAGTGCGAAAAGCGATTACGACCGCTGTTCACTCTGATCATAAATAATTCATAGACTATCTCGCCGTCGAGAGTAGATATAAGCATGAAATGCACTGGAGGAAAGGCGAACCGTGATATTAGGACGGCCCACAGATGATAGCCGCACACGGGTCTTGGGGAGCGTCCCTCATCGGCCACTTTCGTTTAGCTTTTCGTCAGAAGCGACAGCGCTCCCGGCTTTCTTTGCTGGTTTTTATGAATGGCTGCCCATGCGCCCAGCGCTCGACACGTGCCTAAGAAGAGGGGATGGTGCCAGCACGTGCTACACACAATGCTGGAACATTTGCCGCGGCTGGACGCAGCTGCCACCGCCTCCACCGACCGCCACATCGAACAACAAATTAGAGCTGGTTTCTGGCCGTGCTGATAGATGGCGCCACCGCGCCTATAGTTGGTTTCGCGTGCATGACGTAATGACTGCAACTCGAGCGGAGCTGTCGCCTAGCTGTCCAAGTGCCGCCACGGCTGCGCTTGTGCCTCTTTGGCTGGAGGGAAAAAGGTGGGCCCCTTGGCGCCGCGCGATAGTTTCGCCTACGACAGGATGGCGGGACCACGAAGACGCTGTTGTTGACGCATGCCATGGGGGAAGTGATGCATGCACTGCTCCGGCGCGTGCGTCACCAGGAGTACTGGGAGCTTCGCCAATGTTCTTTCAGATTCGCCTGCGTGTTCGGGCGGGCGCCACGTTCAACCGCGGCACGCCGACAACGGAAGCTACAAGCATTTCATGCATAATATTCTTACTGCCTTAGCCCATGGTGGTCCCTCGGTTACACTACAAGCGGCGTTGCACCGAGATGCTGGGCGCAAGTAACCGCACGGCGCGTTTACGCCTTAACGGAAGCACCGACGACGGTGGCTTGCTTGCAAGGAGCCGTGGCCGACTGCGGCAGTGTTTGTGCGTTTAGAAAGCCCCCGGACTGTGCTGAAGGCGCATATGGCGCACAAGACGCTGCGTAGTGTAGTACATGTTGTCGTGAATAGGAGGCCCTGGGGCCTAGTAGTTTAGGCCAGAATACTATACGGATTCTTTTGCTCTCATACTCCAGCTAGCGCTCAAAGATCCGCGTTGCACACTCATAACCGTCCCGTGTTTTTTTTTATTGAGCCTCCACCGAAATCAAGCCTCCTAGGTCCAGATGGAACCCGCGACCTTGAGATCAGCAACCGAAGGCTATAGCTAATGTTCCACCGTGGCTGGTAGAGAGCTTATTTTCCTGCGTGCACGTTACGCACGTCTTATACGCTTAAACAAGTTGTCCCAGAAAAATGAGCGAAGAATCTAAAAAAAGAGCTGAGTATGTAGTGAAATTAACAGCTAACAAGCATTGCTAGCTCTCGGCCAGAGCGACTACGAGTAATCTGTAGTTGATACTGGCGTGATACTTCACCTAGTAAACCCAGTAGTTAACCTAGTAAACTTCCATGCCACGGCAAACGTGCAAAAATACTGCAGTTAGAAACTAGCAGATCGTCAAGATTTTTTTGCCGTATTCTGAAGGAATGGAATCAACATCGCGGTGAAGCACCAAATTGCAGCGCCTTACGCAAGCAGTTAGCGGTTGCGGCAGCCCCTACCTGGGCTTTCGAAGTCACCAAGAACCAGGGGGCGCTGCTAGGCACTAAACTATCGGCATTCGCGTTCCGGCAACCCGTGGAAATTTTCGATTTCACGCGCTTTGCTGAAGGAATGAAAAACGATTTCAGTTAAAGCCACATTGGGAACAATAATGGGGTGGGTAGTTTTTTTTCTCAGGTCTCCTACTTTCCAATTTTAATTGTTCGCGCATTTACAGGGGTTTAAAAGCTTACTGATTCTATCTCATTGATGAGAGTAGCTTGAAGTAAGATATACTCCTGCCTGCACTACGCGACATTCGGCACTACTGCTCAAGTTCTATGTCCATTGCACGGCGCAGTTTTGTTTAGCAGTTGGCGCTCTCTGTGTGCGGTAAAACGCCTATTTACAGCTGCGTAGAGCTTGATATATGTTTCAAGCTTTGCAACCGCTATAAACTCTAACCTCTTCTTGGCTTCCTTTGTCTGCAAGGTATGCGAATGAAGTGGATGTATGGAATGACGATGCCCTCATTAGGAGATTTAACTCTGCTTTCGGAAGGCAAATGTTCGGTATAAGACGCACCAACAACTGTTGGATCACAATAAAAAATCGAAATCGTTTTCTGTAACCTTTCCCTCGTACTAGAATAAATAAAGAATGGTTTTTCTTTTATTCACTAACTGTTCAAGTAGGCGAGAGGAAAACTGCTTTATCATAGCCGGAAACGGTGTCGCGTACTTTCATTAATTGCTCGGAGCTCTCTCCGCACGGACGAACGACACTTAATCATTCGAAGGCGCGTCGGGTTTGAACTATGCTCAGAATTATAGAACCAATATCCGCGGGGCGGATGATTACTCATACGCTGCAAAATGTACTCTCTCACGCTTCGTGGCATCCGCCACTGCATTGTTGTATCCGCCTTATTCTGATAGCCACATCAACAGGCACAGTTGATGCTGCCGACATTAATACAGCACCGCCTTTGTTTCTTTGGTCAAAGCCTCAACCGAGACTACATAAAGCGACAAGGCGGCCGCTGACCCGTCGTAAAAAATACAATCATATCAGCGACACTACAGTTGTCCTCCAAGTTACTATCTAGAAAAATATGTGCGATAGGATGGCAGGTGTTGGGTAACGGTAGCCATGTCATCGCCGTAGACCAGAATCCAGAGCCCCTCCCCGGCGCGACCATTTTCCGCCGAATGGCGCACCGCGGTGCGGGCTTTTCGTTGGGGACTGCGGGGCTGCGGCAGCTCCGCGCCCGCGCCTGCATATAGCCGCGTTTAATGGCCTTCGGGCGCTAAAAAAAAAAAAAACATTGCCGAGCATACTTCCGCAGCGTGGCTGTGTTGAAGGAAGTATTTACGTTATCAAAGGGAGAACATTGATGAGTTGTAATGACGTTTAGCTTGACATTCACATGAATTGTGTCGGCGCTTAGAACGCGCTGCCGTTTTGGTGCTCCAGCACAAAGAAAACTTTTTGCTCAATGTCAATCATTAGGTGTGCGGCTAGCATTCAGTTCCAATTCCCATGTACTCCTAATCCTTCGTGCCGGCCATAAAGCACCCCCCAAAAACAGCTAGGGTTTTCTTGTCGCCAGCGTATGTGGTGCGCCAGTTTATAAACAAATTACCTCTGTTTAGCTCAACTGAGTCGCAACGCCAACAGAAAACAAATTTTGTCATGGTTTATGCAACCTGGGGCATAAACCATGACAAAATTTGTTGTGCATAACAACGTACTTCCGCTTATTTTATCAACGCTTGAATAGATATGAGCAGCTAATACAGCTTTCACGAATTGTGAGGGCCGAAGTGGCGTTTATTTTATTCGGGAGCTCTCGCCGCGTGTGTGAGCGTTGCGTAGCCGTTCGGCTAAGTGTGAAAGAATGCAATGACATTGCGCATATTTTCCTATGATTAAGGTAGATACCAACAGCAGAAAGATACTACGGTAAACCTTTTACCCCCCCCCCCCGATCCCTCTGACATACGTGCAGAAAGAGCGACTGAAATTGGTAGCGGTCGTGCTTACAGTCCTGTGCATGAAATGTGTTTAATGGGAACAAGAGCAAGCTCAGCGCAAGGGTGCGGAACACGTACTGGTGATCGAAAACGCGCGCTTCCCTTAATTACAAAAATGGATATTGAATTTCTGATATAATTGTGATATCATCCTGATGAGTTATCAGAAATTAATCACAAAAGCAACACCAGTTGTGTTTTTGCATCAGACTGACATCATAAATTCTTGATGAGTTTTAACATTAACTTTTTTGCATCAGATGCACATCATAAATTCTTGATGAATTTCAACATCAAGTTTATTTTCATCAGATTGTCATCATAATACCTGATGAACTTTTGCATCAGTCTCACATCACAAATCCTCAAGTTTCGAGCTTCTCTGGAAAAATTCCCAGAATAATTTTTGATGCATTATGGCATAACAGTATGGTCCCCGCACTGTGAAGTCTAAACTCTTGCGCTGTCTAATTTGTGTGTGCTTTTTTTGCACATCTACGTAAGCCCAATGCATCATAATAAGTGCATATCTTTGGCTAATTCTGACTCCATGGCACATGCAATGGCCGGTGAGGCACCATTTCCACAGGGCCATAGCAGTGCCCAAGTGTTGCAAAATGTCTATGCATATTAATGAACCCCAAGTAGCAGATACTGAACTGAAGTTATCCATTCTGGTGTTTTTTAACCCTAACTGCAAACATATACTTTACTGCAAACACATACTTTATCGATGTTTGTAAACCGTACCTCTAAATATTTGCTAATCTGTGTGAAATGGGCACATCCTAGTTCGAGAAAAAAAGGGCATGGCATGGTGCATTTATATACTTTTCTTGATGGCAATCAGTGTGTGTAAAAAGAATTTATACATGTAATTAATGTCCTACAGCTAAAGACGCATTTGACAAAAAGGTTTACAAACAAGAGGTACTATGAAAACAAGCGGCATACCATAGCAAAAATTTATGAAATTCTATTACAAGGAAACAACAAAGCACCATACTCCCATTACAAAACTCTACATACACAAACCCACATTGCCATGACCAGCTAATGCACAGTGTATCCATGCCATAAATTTTGGGCACCTACATATTAGTTTGATACAAATCTAGCAACATGGTACCCCATGCAGAGAAGATCCTACGAGCAAGATGAGGGTGACGCACTCAAGCATGAAATTATTTTGCTCTCTAAACAATGGTGCATGATCACTTTAGAAAATGATGGCACGATGAATATATGCCAACTTGCATGTTCGAAGCATACAAAAAAATTGTAAAGCTTTGCAATAAGCTTCATATTGTTTGTCATATGGATCACTAGGCAAGCATTACATTGTATGCCATATACTCTACAAAAATTATTTTGTAGCTACTGTGACATCAATAACTTTAATAAAATTTTTATTGCTACCTAATAAATCTGTGTACGCACAAAAATGCTATTATAAGCTCTCTAAACATGAATGATTTCTCTGCAAGTAATTGATAATCATGTTCAATAAGTGTGGAAATCAGGACTACACATATGTAAAGCACAGCAAAGCAATAAAAGCAAATGGAATTGCAGAACACAAATTTACTCTGCAAAAACAGTGTTAACTTTACACTGTAGAGAGGTTATTACACTAACAAAAATATCCATCAGTGCTATATTAAATTTGGTTGCTACATAACCACTCAGTTTCTACACACAAAAACATCATGATAAGCACTGTAAACATGAATGATCTTTCTACATGTAGCTGATAGTAATGTTGAGCAAGGGTGGAAATCAAGACTATACACACATAAAGCACTGCAACAATAAAAGCAAGTATCCTTGCATAATAAAGTTTGCATTTAAAACTACATAATACTAATTTCACGCTACTGAGCATGAGTAAGAGCATGGGGTGACACTAGTGCAAAGTTCAATGTGCGCAAAACTAAAACTTGGTCTCCTTCAGTACCGGAAGACACTTTGCGTGAACGCATGAAACATATGTAAAGCTATAACATAAACATAACACTAACAGTGCAAGAAACATTACTGCATGTCAAGGCAGTGAAACGTTCATGAAATGAGCTCATGTGTGAAAGCGCATTGAAAAGAACAACTTGAACATTAATTTGACTCTAAAACACACTGTTCAGGAACCGCAGCCAAGACTGTTTTTCCCGAACAGCATAGGACAATACACTTCCTTATATCCAAGGCACTCACAGTAGCAAACTCATCTCTTTCCTGAACACTTACAAACTGAACAGAGCCACAGTCAGTAATGCAAGATAGAAACACATTGAGAATGCTAAACTTCCTGATTCTAAATTGTACATGGTCATTTTTCATACAACACCGTTGAGCACAGGTTGTCAGGATATCTGTCACACGCCCAAACACGTTTCCATCAGCAAGAACATAGGAATTCTTTCTTTTTGATTTGTCCATTGACTGTACACAATATGTAAAAGTACCAACTGTAGCTTTTTTGTATTTCACAGTGCGCCCTTCACGGCTCCCCTTTCCATAGTGGATTTTGCCGCCGCACTGTGAACTAGCCTTGCGTAAGTTGCATCCTTTCAGCAAAGATCTAACAAAATGCCTAAGTTCACTATTTTTCCAATTCATTGTCTTCGACAAGATCTGTGGAAGGCTTTGTATTATACAGAATTTTTCTACGATCTATAAATGAGCATATCTTGTGCCGCTAACAAAACGCACGAGTTTCCCATTGACGGATTCAAATGGGTAAGCGGAGAAACCCCAAAGGGGTCCCACTGCATCACGTGATCCACCATGTGGATAAGGATGTGGGCATTATATGTCATAGCATGAATTCCATACAGTTCTTTATATTCTTCTAAAAAGTCTAGCATAGCTTTCTTCACAACCTCAATCTTCTCCATTGGTATGCATGACTGCAAACAAAAGTGCAGTATATTTACGAACTTAACCCAGTTCTTGTAATAAACATTGGGCAAAAACTCCTTCAGGACGACAGGGGAAAAATAGAGCATCCACTCTCTCCACTCAGACTCCTTCCAGAATTTCATGTCAGAAAGGGACCGTGGGAGCCTACTCATCTCCCATATTGGAGTTAGCTGTCTTAGCTTGTCATTAATCTCTGGCAGATAACATCCAATGCTGTATTCCGATCGTCTCTTATGCCCAAACCACATAAATGCTGTGGTTCTGACAAAACCGTTGCACACAGTGTGCATATAATCAACAACAAATGATGAAGGGAAGCTGAAAAATGCCATTAAAGAAACAATATTAGGGCCTTTCACGCCTTTGTAAGGCTCACCCCTCTTCTGTGCCTCTTCGGCCTGCTTTTCGAAGCGTTCTTTACTTCTTAATTTTGCAGCAGGCTTCTGCATTCGGTACACACGAGTATGACTTCGACCTTTATCAATAACCTCTCCACACTGCTCACACCAAGCACACCCATGAGCACCATTGAATTGGTGCATATTCATCACCATGCAGCGGGCTACAGTGCACTACATGGCCCAGGATAGACACGACATACCTTGTCCACTCCAGCCGGAGTCGTCCAAGGTATGCCCTCTGAACAAAGCGTATTCATTGTTTGCACAAAGGGCCCAAGAAAGCTGTTCATATTTGGTTTTTTACTTCCGTACCAAAGACCAAAAAGCAGCAATTTCTGAACCCTTAATTTGTATGGCAGCTCATTTATCTGGAGCAGTAACCGCCACACACTGTGTCCTGACGATTCAAACAATGGCACGCCATCAGTATTCCAGGTAACTGACACATCATCATCAGTTATTGGCAAACTGCTGTATCCAGCACTTTGGGTGATGTCACCCACAACATACCGAGGACCTGTGCGGTTCTGTGCGGTTCTGTGCAAGCTTGCCGCTCAAGAGCAACTCTCTAATCTTTGACTCAATGTCCACAGTAATGAAGAAGGATCCTGATGCCAGAAGGTCGGCACACTTGTATGCTGAAGAACATTTGTGGCACTTGAAATTTTCTGCTGCGCACGGAAGTACAGCCAGGTACTCGCCGCAATTGTTGCAATACAGATGTGTCGTGCGCTTGCACTCTGACAGAGAGGTGAAATGTTTGAAAAAAAAGATACTTAGATCTAGGAAAAATTGCACTCTCTGGCATGTGTGCATCAAGAACTTTGAGGAGGCTGTCTGTTGCTTCTTTTGATGCATGATGTCTCAATATGTGGGCCATCACCATCACAAGGCTTTGGCCCTTTGACAGCTTCGCTCCAAGGTAGAGTGGCTCTTCCTGAAAAAAAGTTAGGATAACGGGTGAAAAATTAATATCCTTTAGTCACTTGGTGCACTGCAGCAATAATTTGAACATGCTTGATGTTATATAAAGTAGAGCAGTGGCAAAGCATCTAACATTTCAACAATAACCTCACCTTAGAACCAAGGTGATTCAAGAGAGCCAATATGGTCAAATCTTGTCCCACAGGCAAATTTACCGACATGTGATAGTAAGTCACAGGTACATATTACAGAGTCACTGCACTTTTCCGAACATTTGTTGCAACAATGTCCCGGGGCATTGACACCGGCATTGAAGAATTCTGCATGCAGCCCCTAAAGCCATTCTTTGGTGGCTTGCTGAATTCTGTACTGGGCACCTGCGAAATATGTCAACGACACTGGTGCTATTTTTTCTATTTATGTATGAAATTCTAGCAGATTCAGTGTCACATATGTAATTTGTTCTGCTGCTTTCAGAACAGAAATCAATTCTAGGTTAGCTGTACAGGCTATATGAGTAGTGGCAATTAACGCTACTGTTAATGCTTTATTCCAGGCCTTTTTTAATTTTTATGGTTTGCCAGCTTCCTTAGTTCCACCATCCCACTTGTTGGCCTCTTTCAGGTGTTGTAAATCATTTTCGGATGATTCAGCGAACATGATCATGGGATGAAGGGGGGAGGGGGGGGGGGCAAAGCTTGGGGGCTTGCTTTGATTTTCTATCGCACACAGTGACCACGGCGCCAAAGGAGACAGAACGCGTGCATCTCGTCGCGGCTTACTGCACACATATATCAAACGCGCCTCCGATGCGTACAATTGGTTAGTTGTTTGGGGAGTGGCCAAGACAAAGGCGGTGTTTTGCTGGCACAATTCTCGAAGACGGCACATTTAAAAAGCGTCATTTTCTAAATTTTTACTACATGCTTCAACGTGACATTCCAACATCAGACACATGAAGTCCTGCAGGCTTCACGAAAAAGCGAAAACTGGACGCGCAAGGCTTACTTCTAGAATTCAAGTGCAGCAAAGACAGCCCATGAGCTGCTCGCAACTGAACTACCGCGAGGCTTACCATTTCGTTCCTTGCTTCGGAAGCGTCCTCATTCTCTGGGTTGCAGCCGTCGTCGTCACTCGATGACGAGCTGTCCGAGATGTCAACCAGGCTTTCGTCTGCAGTGTGCAAGTGCTCATTGTCCGAGGTCACGGCCAAGTCGTCACTATCACTAGGTTCTTCTGCTGTCACGGAAGCAGACAACAAACTTCTATCATCACTTCTGCTGGACAGTGGAGCCAACGGCGAGTCACTGTCGCTGTCCGATTCGTTGGAACTGCTTCCTATTTCGCAAGCAGTACGCTCGGCTCTATCATCCCGAAATTTATGCCTGTGTCTCGTACGAGTTGGCACCTCACATGCGGCATCAAAAAGATACTGCTTATACTTTTTCCTCTTCGGCATTTATACACGTACCTATAAAAATAAATGGCTGATTCACAAGGACACACTGTGGTCCCTGTACTGTGGTTACAAAGAGCACTGCAAAGAATACCCGCATGCAAGTGGAAGAAGTCCAATTATAGTAGAGGGGACGGCTGATGGTAAGAATGAAAGGGGAAGTAGCATTGGGGGTAGGGTTATATATAGGCGGTAGGGAGGGCGATGGAGTGAGAACCCTTTTTTAAATAGGGCTGGTAGACTCACTCGATAAACTTGCATAGTGGTTGTCACCGCCACACGTACGACCGCGGCCGCAAGAGGCAGCACGTTTGTTCTATACCGGCATTCCTACCGCAGTCGGCCACTTCCAGCCTTTCGCCATTTAGTCACCTAGCAGTTAGCATTTAGTAGATTTTCGGACTGCGCACTATTAAAAAAATTGTTGCTGCCCACGGAGGCTTCCGCGTCGTCTGCTCGACGCACACGCCTCGCCGTCGCCTCACCGAAGCGCTCTTTTATTTTCGTTTACACGCGCTCGGCGTAGAGTAGGTATGATAGCACGTCTCATGATACATTATTCCGCTGTGTAAATGCAATGAGCAATTCCAGCAAGCCTGAGAAATGTCGCGAAGTTCCCGTAAGCCACTGCTGTATTCTTACGGCCATGCAGTCGAATTCAACCCCCTGGAAAAACTGCCAAGCAGCTGCTAGAAGCAGCAACAGTAGCTATCAAATGAAGCCTCAATACAGAGGAATGCAAGCCAAGATTAAAAAAATAGCTGAGGCTTGACTTGGTTTTGGTTTATGGGGTTTTAACGTCCCAAAGCGACTGGGGCTATGAGAGACGCCGTAGTGGAGGGCTCCGGAAATTTCGACCACCTGGGGTTCTTTAACGTGCACTGACATCGCACAGTACACGGCCCTCTTAACTTGGTTAACCCTGGTCAGATGGGAAGCATATTGATGGCTAGGCTTGTTAATACATGGCTTTCCTTGGTTGAATACTTGATCATTTTAATACAACCAGTAGAAGCCTTCGTCGTGGGGGAAGACAACGGCATGGCTACAGCGGAACGCCGACTAACCCCGAGACGCGCGTTGGGTGGGCGCCTGGATTGCCACGGAAGCCGCATCCGCCTGCCCGGTGGAGCGAGCGTTTCACCTACACCGAGTGTGAACGCGCGTTCGAAATGCGCGGGAATGCCGCTCGAGGACATTCCGGTGTCTGGGCGATGGCATCGTTCTCCCTCTCCCAGCGCGTGACGGCGATCTGTCGTGACGTCATGTGTCACGTGGTATGTCACGTGGTGTGTCGTTACTGTACCACGTGGTCTGCACGGCGTGCAACCACAGCGATGGCGCGAGGTGGACCCTCATCTTCCTCTGTCGTGACGTCATGTGTCACGTGGTGTGCACGGCGCGTAACCACGGCGAAGGGCTGTAGTGTACCTCTAGTAATATGCTTCGCATAATAAGATATACTGTTAAAAAGAAAGAGTTGTTCGAGCAGGCAAGGCGCAAACTTCATCACGTGCAAGAGTGCTGTGGTGCTGTATCGAAACTAAACGTGATCCAGTCCGAGTCGAAAAAGCGTGGGTTGTGCCCTGGCCAGCGGCTACTGTTCTGTTCAACGTTTATTTATTCTTCACTAAAACTCAGAAATTGAAATAAAATACTAAAAACGCAAATAAAGTACATTGTTTGAAATGAAATGTAAAAGTTGCGGTGTTCGTCTTACGATGAATCGCAAGTACGTATCATAGCCAAAGCCTGTTAGCACGTGTTTACGGTTCGGGCGGGAAGCGTTGCTTATTCCGCTTCTTTTTCTTCTTCTTCACCTCTTGTGTTCCTCTTCTTTTTCGCCATGTCGCACATCCTTATTAAGTGGACCACTGAAGAATCATGGGACGTTTATCCCGTACGTTCGATAGTGGATGTCAGTCTCGGCTTCCGCCTTATGAGCGAAGAGAACGCTATTGAAGAGCTTCGTGGCACGCATGTCAGCGTGAACTGGAAAGCTGGGGAGCCACCAGCTACAGCAGAGCTGCTCGATTTCGGTAAGCGCAAGCGTTTGCAACCGTTATTGCTAGGCACCGCGAATGCTCTGGATTTATTTCTTCTGGTAAAATAACGCAGGCACGCTGAAAATGATGGAACGGCGACGTTCGCGGGCCGTGAAAAGTGCCGGCGCCTCGAACAGCCGTGGCAGTGAAGGTGAAGAGCCGCCTTCAAAAAAACCGAAGGTAAATCTACCCATTATTGTCGACGTTTAGTAGTAACCCTTTCTGCTTTCTTTTTCTGTATTACAAGGGGCCACATAACGTCAGCACATCGTAATCATTGCTGTGATCTATTGTCTATTGCTACAGATTGTAACGCATAAAGGTTGTTAGCTGCAAGATAGATTTAAGAGCATTAGAATTCTTTGCCGTTGCTAGCCGATTTTGTGCCTGCTTTTATTTTTCAAACGCACACGTTTTCATATAAACAGTACGTATTTTTATGATAGCTTAGGTTGACTACCAAGCGTCAAGACGGCGAAATTTTATTTTCTTACAAGAGATTAGGGAGAATGGTTTAGATGTCTTCGCTAACTGTTTGTAAAAAAATACCGGCCTCGTATCAGCATGCCATCTTAAATTTGTAATTACGAAATTGTGAATAAGGAATAAAAGGCATATTTCCTGGTGTGAAATTATTAATTTTTATTTTTCAAAGTATTGAGACATTTAACAAGAGAAACTCTTTATTTAGCAACTGTGTTTGTTTTCAAGCAACATAATATAGAAGGAAGAGAATTTCTTTACTTTAGTGGAGTAACACATGTCAACATTGCCTGGAAGCCCCCTTATGTAGGTTGTGCCTTAGGTCACTTGATATGAGGTATATGTGCATCTGTAAGCTACAGATGCATTGCAATCAAGTAACTGTACACAGCTGTGTTATCACATGAGTGATGTGAAACAAGAAGCATGAAAAGGCTGTGTGCAAGCAGGTATACTACTTGATTAGACATTGTCATCCATGACGCGTGAAACAAGATGTGGTCCTACATCACCCTGTTTTTATGTCTTGTAAGTATGTAATGAAACCTGCAGGCATGCAAATTTTGTGTTGCTTTCATTTTGACCACAAATCGCAGCAATCACACTAGCCAAACTTGCTTTGGGAGAGAAGCTCCAAGTGCTATTTGTGGTAATGGGGTTATAAAATTTATGGTTTATACAGTTTCATGTCCCGTGCGACTCAGGCTACAAGGGACATCATAGTGCAGGGCTCCGCATAATTTCGGCCAATTGGGGCTCTTTAACATGCACTGACATTGCACAGTACACGGGCCTCTACCATTTCTCCTCTATTGAAATGTGATCGCCGCATCCGGGATCGAACCCGTGCCTTTTGAGTCAGCAGCCAAGCACCATAACCAGTGATCCACGATGGCGGCTGGTTTTAAAATTTTCTGCAAGTCAGGAGTAATGGAAAATAGACATCTAATTTTAGTTGCTTGTTTTCTTCTTTAGAATGAATACGTTAGACACTAGGATGCACGTTTCACCATGTGGCATTCTTTTGCTACCTCTGAGTAATTTATAATTAAATTTCTTCTTGATGCTGTTTCGGTTTCATCAGCGGAATGATGGCCGTGATGTGTTGGGAGTGTTATAGGTTATTTGAGGCACAAAACAACTGCAGTATAATTGTTGATTCTTAGTTCTGTTTCAACACGTAGGCCAACCTGCTTCAAAAGCTGGAATAAGAAGCGACATATCAGCAGTAATATTTCAGTTTTTCCATGCCTCACATCACCTAAACACTCCTAAGCGTTACAGCCACCGTTTCATTGATGAAACCGAAGCAGCATCAAGAAGTAATTTAATATTATAAAATTTAGTGGTCATAGGCAAACACCATGTGAAACACCATGTGCATTCTAATGTGAAAAGCATCATTTGAAAGAAGAAAACACGCAGCTGAAATAAGGTGTCTGTGGTCCTTTAACAGTGTTGCCAAAGCTGACTCCAGCCTCTATGAAGTATGTGGTTTGGTGGGCACTGTCTAAGGCTGCTTGGCCGCCACGGTGGCTCATTGGTTACGGCGCTCGACTGCTGATCCGAAAGACGTGGGTTTGATGTGGGCCCTGGCGGCCAAATTTTGATGGTGGCAAATTTCTAGAGACCTCTTTACTGTGCGATGTCAATGCATGCTAACCCCAGGTGATTGAAATTTCCGGAGCCCTTCACTATGGTGTCCCTCATATCCCGAATCGCTTTGGGACGCTAAACCCCCATAAACCCACAAGGCTGTTCAAACTAGTCTGTAAATAAGCTAGGTGACAAAACTTGCCAGTAAATTCAGTTTTTATTGCATAAGCAATACTGCGCCAGGTTTCGAGCCGTCGTAGCTCCCGTCGTTGAGCTTGTACAGCTTTGCTTCAGCCAATTACGCAATTTACCCGGTTTAACAAGAGCGAAACCACTGCCAATTTTTTTTATAATTTCTTCTGTGTGACATGGGGGTTGCCTGAGGAGAGCAATACATTTGTAAAGTGCAGAGCCCCGTGGCTATGGTGAATTGGGGCAGAAAAACGTGATGACTAAGCTGAGCAGGATAGTAAGTTTCGAGTAGTTGGTAAGGATGGTAGCAGCATTGAGGTGTTTGTGATGGCAGTACTCCTGTCCACTGCACCTTTTCCTTACACAAGTCATGTGCTCTATCATATTTGTAGCCCAGGTAAAGACTTGGAGGCTGTGCTTGGGCAGACCACTAAAATCAAAACAAAAAAAACTATGGCACTGTGTTGCTTCTGGCATCAAAACATTTTTTGATGCCCGACGCTGGTTGTGCCATACCAAACCTTAATTCATTTACTGTGGTAGTCCAGCCTGCTGTGCATTATGCATGAAAATTACAAGATGGAAGCTAATGTTCTCTTATCAGCCATTATTGCTTGTGCTGATGCAAGAGGTCAATCACCATACAAACAGCATTGTAGTGGGTCATTCAGTACTGCGGCTTCACGCGTAGCAGTAATTATAGAGACAATTGTGGTTGCCGTGAATCAACTAAGACAATTCATCCTACATCAAAATTCTTCTGATCACAACTGTGTAACATATTCACCAATCTGCATACAAACGCAAGGGACCGGGGCCAGTTGGATCCTTTCAACATTAGCCTCTGCCGTACCCATGGCCTAGTCACTTCGAAACAATTGCCAAGCTTTCCAGCACTACAAATAGAAAAGTTAAGATGAGTGGGCAATTACACCCTGAAAAGCACAACTGATTACACTTGAAAACGGGAACATTACACTGCCATCGGTTCCTATAAAGCCTAGACCGCACGTGTGTGTCTAACAAAAGAGAAAGCTAAATATTCACGCCCACAGCACATGCCGTCCACTTAATCTTGGCAGCATTAAGTTGCAAATGATATTAGGCAAAGGCGCCATTCAGGAAAACAACTCCGAGGATATTCACTGTAGTATTACGAACTCGGCCGTAGGCGCCTTTTCCACCATGTACACCGCAATAAAAGTGATCGCTATTCAGAAAGCTTCGATAAAGCAGTACAGGTGGGCATGGTTAGCTATTGGAGTAACTAATTTTTTTAATCTCCCGTCCAGTTTTTTAATCTCTGAGGCAGAAAACAATAAAAATTCATTTGGGAATGCGGTCTACTTCACGCCAAAGGGCGAGCGTTGGGAGTGTCTGCTGTCTGCCCCCGGCCTAGGGGCCATCACCGTCAGCGCCTGGGATTAGTCAAAAGGAACGCTGGCATAGGAGGAGGAGGGAGGAGATGCCGTTACTTTTAGTTCATTGAGGTGCTTTATGCATGTGTACTTTTCACAGCCTCTTTGAAAAAACTTAAGCTGTCCCATGGCTTAATCACGCAGCACACTATTCATGCAATCACAGAGTATTGGCACAGTATTCGGCATGAATACGTGACATGACCCACTAGTGACCCACACTGCAGTTATAAAACACTAATTAACCCCAAGGCATTGTAACAAACTATTTTTGGAAAGTTGTGCTTGTGCAACACATTGTGTCTTCCATTGCGCTTTACTGCCTTAAAGACCCCATCTTTTTCTGATATCCTAACTAATTATCCCATCTGTTCCTTTCCTTTTTACGCCCCCTCTTCCTTTTCGCTAATTCAGGGTAGCCATCTGGTCTGTGCTTCTGCTTAACCTCCTTGCCTTTCCGTTTCGTATATATATATATATATATATATATATATATATATATATATATATATATATAAGTAAAGAGTTGAAGTACACTTCTTAAAGAAACATTTATTTACCGACGGTTTCGGACGGTGGACCGTCCTTCATCAGGGTAAGGAAAAACAACCTTACCCTGATGAAGGACGGTCCACCGTCCGAAACCGTCGGTAAATAAATGTTTCTTTAAGAAGTGTACTTCAACTCTTTACTTATGTTGTTAGCAGTCGAGCAAGTTTTTTCATCGTAATATATATATGTATATATATAATTTACTGCTCACAGTCCAGTGCGTTCTATTTATGCTTCTTTTGGACTTGCGCAATGTCCTGCTTAAACAGTCATGTTTATAGCTTGTTAATAGTTTTTACGGTATGATTTTTTTTCTGTTCCATTCCTAGCAGCTGTAACTGCATATGCATGCTTCGCATATAATGGTGCAGCTTGAAATTGTAGGCAGTTAATATTCCTTATGGTAAGATACCACTTTGGTATTAGCTGCAGCTCCGTTTGAACATTCATTAGCGAGTTTGTTCATTAACAGGCGGACCCTTAACCGGTATGGTCCCCCTATTCTGAAGCACCCTGGTGACTCGGGAGTTCAGCTGGTTGTGTAAGCATGACAAGACAGAAAATAACAACTGCATTGCAGTGGATGCTAGCTGCCACTACTATCAACAATGGTAACTCAACTGGTGCTTGATGGTGTGTCGTCTCTCTTTAGAATGGAACAGAATGCTCCTGTGACGCCGACAAAAAGGTGGAGCAGTTGCAGCAGCAAGTGAAAGAGCTGCAAGAGCGCCTGCAGGTTGCGGAGAACAACTACGGTAAGTTGCTCTTTGAAGTAAAAGACACTTTCGCTTGTTGCATTAGTGCACAAAAAAGGCACTGTATACAATGCATGCTAATGCACTTATTTGCAATTACTGCCATGAGAGCGCAGGACAAAAACAGCTTAGCTTTGCTCCTGATTTTGTGATATAATAATGTTTTCTCCAGTTATAAAAGCCGATAGCTGACTTCTTTGTTTGTGCTTGCTGTGTGTTTTTAAATGTTTGTTTCCTTCTGTGTTCAGATCCCTTCAAGATGGTGAAGGGGCTGAGAAAGATAACCCGCCGCCTCGAGTCTTCGCCAGCTGCCGCTACCGCTGAAGCCGAGATGGTAAATGTTTTTTTCCTTTTTTTTTCCGCCGCGGTGGCTCAGTGGCTATGGTGCTCGGCTGCTGACCCAAAAGACGCGGGTTCGATCCCGGCCGTGGCGGCTAGAATTTCTTTGGAGGAGAAATTCTAGAGGCCCGTGTACTGTGCGATGTCAGTGCACGTTAAAGAACCCCAGGTGGTCGAAATTTCCGGAGCCCTCCACTACGGCGTCTCTCATAGCCTTAGTCGCTTTGGGACGTTAAACCCCACAAAACCACAAACAACCTTTTTCTTTTGGTGCTCATGATGCCAGAAATATGGCTGTGACCTAAGACTGAATTCTAGGCTAAAAACCAAATAAATAAATAAGTAGTATTTTGAGATCTGCAACACCCATTCTATTGCAGTACATGAGGCCACTGTTTTGCAGCTGCACAAAATCTTTTGGTATAACTCAGTATAGTGACACAGAAAACTACAGCAAGCAGCTTCAAGTACTACATTATTGTGCCTCATACACAGCATTTATGTGATTATAAAAGTGCTGATACAGCAGTGCTGGGAAGTGATTAACCAAAGCTACAAAAACTACAAAATAGTGTGTTGCTCATCATTCAGTTGAATGATAATAATATTACAAGCTGGGGTTTATTTACATTCTCTATGCTAGCTCGAGTTCTTGTATCCAGCCACATGTTGAAAGCTATGGCTGCCACTCTCAAAGGGGAGCAAATCGTTGCCTACGGATAGAGTCATGCCCTGTTTTTAGAACTACCATTTATGTGGGGTATTAGAGTTATGGACAGTTTTACAGGCTCCCAAATATTTTTAATGCATTTACGCTTTCTTTATATGCAAACTAGCTGTCTGGACAATGGACAGGGCGAACTTACATGGAGCCGGGCTCCATTGGGGTCCATGTATGTCTCTTGTGTTAATTTGGACAACGATAGGAACGTAACTTTGACCTTCCCTGTGTTATGAACGCTCTAAAGCATTGTGAAAGTGTAAATGCCTGAGTGAAGGCACGATTTTTGCTTTTTCATGTTTTCCGAGTTGCCCAGTCAGCATCTCTTCCCTTTGTCATATCGCATGAAGTGATGTGACTCTCTCAGGAACTTGTGCTCTGCTGCATTAAACAGCTGTCAGCCCACCTAGTACACATATGTACTAGCGATTCATGGTATTTGAACAGTCATAGCAGATGTGCCATCGCACAGTGCGATGCCATCACTTGTCAAATGGACCACTAGATGCTTCAGACTGCACCGCATTATTTAAAAGGAAAATGGCTACCAGAATAATGCCCCAGATTGTCTAATTTCAACTTCACTGCCCACCACTATGCACAGAAGCAGACCTTAATTAGCTTTCTTTTTCAGAATTTTTTCTTCACAGGACATTATTACGCATGACTTGCTTTACAAACAATTTGTCTCAGGAACCAATATGTCCTATTAACGAGGCACGGCTCTATTGCCTTGTCTGATATACAGTCATGCCCTTTTAATATGGATGAATCGAAATGTGGACAATCTTTATGAGGACCAATCTGTTCTAACATATTTGCGCCTGGTTAATATGGAACTACTTTCTATATAATGGGCACGACGAAAATTCACAGAACCGATTGAGTCCCATGTATGCACGCTGTGTCGTATGCACAATGAGCAAAACAAAAGCTAGCTTGACTGTAAAACTGAATGGTTCTTTCCTGTCCAGTGTTTCGTGCACAGAGCACCAGTAGAAGCCTGTTAATGCAGTGGTAAGATGTGCAAGCTTGGACAGGTTTGTACACCAGTTTACTGACAGATGGCGTACATAGACATTTTGGTATGACAAGCTGTGTTGTTCAGCCTCCCCCTTGCTTCGCATTTTTTTTTTTTGCAATGGGAACTGCACAAAAAAATTCTGTTGTGTTGTCGCACATACAGTCAGCTTCTGGAGAGGGTGCTAAAATACGAGTTTGAGAGCATTTTCTCGAGCTAAAAATTTTATCACACAGTGTTCCGCCCATGCAAGTGAATATCTTTTCTTGTCAAAACTTTTATTCTCAAAAGCGCAGGGCAAAATTTTCTGAGAATAAGCTTAGGGGCGTCATTTTTCAAAGCTGAAGAGCAGTGCCTCTACTAGACATGTAGCATCCTGCTAAATAATTTACCGATTTTTAAGGCACAGTAGTTGTTTTTATGGATTTGATATGAGAGATGGGACTATTAGCCGTCTTAACAGTAGGCACATTCTCATGAGATTGCATTTTAGAAGTATACTTATGTAGAAATAAAAACTACTTGTTGGCTGTGCAGCTGTTCATCTTTAATTTTCTCTTCCCCCACTTTTAAATCGCAGCTTACACACTATTTGCCTCGTGGCTATCATATAGGTTGGAAGGAACCATAAGGTCATCCCAGGTTTCTTATCTCAATTTCTTTATTGTGCAGGTGAACATCGGCAGTGGGGTGATGGTGGAAAAGGCCACCCTGCAAAGACTGCACTCGCACTGTCGTGGTGCCCCGACGAAATTCGCGAGGGCACTGATGCGTGTCTTGTTTACAAAAGAGGAGATGGAGGGCAAGTCTCTGTATGGCAAAGGGTGCAACGTAAATAAGGGCGCCCCACCCAAAGAGGCACTGGACCCAGTGCGTGTCGATGCCCTCATTTGTAAGTACTGCCCTGAGAGCTCAGCACAAAGCCAGCATCGATTTGTTCCTGATTTGGTTAAATGCAGCCGCACTAGGATCGCATGGTGAAGGTTTTTAGGTGTTTTCAGTGCGTTCCAGCAAGTTTAAATTGAAATAGCTGTGGAACGCATTAAGCTGGTTAGACACTGTGGGGTACAGTCGTGCTCAGTATGACTTGGAACGCTTGAGCGTGTGGCCGGAATGCTTCCTGGATGCATGGTGAGGTCAGCATGCAGAGCGCTTGAATCCTGCTGCTTGAAGCAGCATGATTCTTCCATTGTGATAATCAGCTCCTGCCCCTGCATCATCTAAATACTTTTCTTGTTCCTTTCGGGCAACCCCAGCATCGTCTAAATACTTTGGGTTCCTTTCGGGTAGTGCTGTGCATTGAAGCATTGCGGCCACACGCTCTCACATTGCGAGTCATATTGAGTGTGATAGTACATATAAAATGTTTTAGGAGTGCTTGCAATCAAAACAAGAAACGAACACAAAGAAAAAGAACACAAGGCAAGAGAGACGTGCACTGACTACCAGCTGATTTTATTGGACAGAATTCCCAATGGAATAGCATGATCAATGTATCACTTTTTTAAGTACCGTATATTGCCGCGCATAAGTCGACGTTTTTTCTTTAAATGTCCTTCCAAAGTTGCGGCGTCGACTTATAATCGGAGTCTTAAAGCCGGCCTATATGCGGGGTCAAAAGTAATTTCGACTGAGTCACGGATAATATCACGCCCCGTGCGCTCGTAATTCCATAATACTTGTCAGACACGGTGCGAAAGTGGATTTGCTTAAAAAATTTTTGAATGTAATTGAGATATGCACCAAAGGTTTGTTTTAATACGATAGCAACTTGTTATCGACAAACCGTGGGCATTCCACGGAAAAACAGCCAAAGCTGGGCGCGCTGGCAATGTTTAATACAAATGGGCGGCTACAAATCCAATCCAATCCAAAAGTAGACCACACGTGACCAGTCACATGATCCGAGAAGCATTTTCGCGTGTTGTTGTGTGCCTTTCGCCATTTCTGCACGTCGTTTTCCACGAGCAGCATCTCGGCGCCGCTTCCGACGACCAGCGGGAGCAGTGGCTCATAAGATGATGATCGCGACTGTGTCCTCACAAGCGACGACGAGTCAGAGATGTCTTGTGAACGAATAGATGTTTCTTTATGACTCGGCTTTCTGAAAAACTTTTTGGGCGAGCTAGGACCGCAGGGTGTGGCAGCGCCGACCTAAATTCAGAGCCTAACTTTTTTTTTGCACAAAGGGGGTGGTGAGTTGTGGGGTCAACTTATTAGCAGAGTTGACTTATAATCGACAATATATGGTAGTCACTGAGATGCAAGGAATGCATCCAGGAATTAATCGGAGCCCTTGGCGACCACAAAGAAAAAGAGCAGGAAAGCAGAGGAACGTAACCAGCTATCCGACATCAAAAAGCAGATGGACTATAGAGCCATGACGCAACAAATAACATGAATGTGATGCAAGTTGTATTGGAAGATGTGTCAGTAAGGCCGTAGCAAAAGCACAGCATAAGTATAAGTGGCTTAATTTACAGACACATTTTTCAGTCCTCCCTGTTTCACATACTGTCCCATTACTGATTGTGTGCATCTTATCTGTATGTGATTGCCAAGGGTTTCGATGGGCTCCTTAGTGTATTTCTTCTGCATGTGTCAGTGAATGCTTGAAAAGAAAGAAGTGAAATGTTTAGCATGTGCTTCGTTTTTTGCATCTCATTTTTTCCATTCTAGCGTTGGATCAGCTTGCCCAATCCACTTTTCAGCTTAAACGTATCAACTAGGCAGCAGTTTTTTTTCTACTGTCTTTGCACAATAAGTGATTGAATGAGTTACGAAAAATCATGTTCTATTGATGAAATATCCGTATAAAGGTGCTTTTATAGCTTCATACTTCGTGTGCCCTTGTGTGTTGTTCTGGCTTATATACATCAAGCGTTCTGGCAAATGCGTCCAAAAATTTCTAAAGATAGGGTGGTCGAAGTGGAAAGGCAATTTTTTCAGGAATGTTGTTAGCAACAGATGAAGGTAGTTATTTTGGAAGCAATGCTAATTAGGTAGCCAGTTAAATTTGATAATTACCTTTTTGACACACCAGTGGTTAGAGCAAGAGATGTGAAGTTTCAAGAAATTTTGCACCTTTAAATTGTGCCTTCACAATCACAATATTACTGAATGTTGAACATGGTGCATGCGCAGGTCATGGTCAAAGTTCTGCATTGTCGTCAGTATGTACCCATTATGTCATTTTAATTTTTTCTATTTCAGCATACGTCTGCGGCAAATTTGATACTACTGTGGTCCAGCTGAAGAATACGCTCTCGTCTATGATTTCGCGTGAATTAAAGTAAGAAACCAGATATTTTGTTTGTCAAGTGTTGGTGGCTAGTGTCATTTCGTTTCTGGATGCACTTTGCCACTGTATTATACATTAAGTGCATCAATCAGAATCACAACTAAACAATGAGCATCACGTCTTAATCAGAAAATCAGTTGCCAGTTTTCATCACAAAAGACGCAGAAATGTATCATGAACTCAAAGTAAATGCACCACAAATACATCAGAATCTCAACAGGAGAACAGGAGATCACGTCTCAACAGGAGATCACGTCTTAATCAGAAAATCGGTGGCCAATTTTCATCACCAATACATCACAAACTCAACACAAAAGTAATCAGAAATTCGTGATGAGTGTGATATCTAATGTCATTGACTTTTAATCAGAAACTCATCACCCATTTTTGTAAGGGTTCGTCGGGACAACCTTCAGTCTGCAGCCCGCCTATCTAGTTACTAGTCCACTGAGTCAAATCAATAGATGTACATTCTGATGCATAAAATTATCATAGATGATAGCGTACGTAAAAGGCGACAACAAACGATACGCCAGCGCAGAAATCTGCTTAGAAGTACCGGTTTCCAGTCGGTACCCTACCTGGGCTACTACCCTCGGTTGTCCCGTTAACGAGTAACTGCGCGCAAGATCACCGCAGTACTGTCTGGTAGAGGGAAAATGTGAGTAGTGACGCACAGCACACACCCTCATACGTTAGCTGATGGAGCACAACAACGGCAGAAGCGAACACGCAAACATGCGTTCTACGCGCGGCACCGGCGCGACCCGCAGTCCCTCAGGCCGCGCGCGCTGACAGATGGTGACTGATGTCGACAGTACGAGCGCTCCCGCAGCCTGCGTGCGAGGGTAAAAGAATCTGGTATATTGCTACGGCCTGCATGAGGGCCAATATTTTAGGAAGGCTTAAGTTCTGAGAAAGTTGACAGGCCCCACCTTGCCTCTTCTAATTTTAAAGCAACTTCGTCGACCCGACACAAGCGAGTGCACATCGCAGAAGTGTAAAAGAGAGCTCTGAAACAACATTTTTGAAGCGAAAAGCTTCACTAGGCTAGTCAACATCGCGCTTCGCGTGAGCCGGAGCCCTGATTTGCCACTTCTGCGCATGCGCGAAACCGAGCGACGTCATGCACGGCGCAGGTGGCCGCCGTCGCCACCGCCGCCGCTGAAACAAACAAAAATAAAAAAGATACGACAGAAATAGAATATCACAAATAAAAAAAGTAAATGAAAGACAAACAGTGCACCAGGAAACTCTCATATCTCGGTGGACACCCGAACCGCGCCGCAAGGGAAGGAAAATGAAGAGAAAATTGGTTTTAAGGAAAGGAAACGACGCCTGTCTCTCATATCTCGGTGGATACACGAACCGCGCCGTAAGGGCCTTAAGGAAAATGAAATGAAATTAAAATTGCTTTTAAGGAAAGCAAATGCCTGTCTCTCATATGTTGGTGTACACCCGAAAGGAATGCACACCACAGTACATGTCTTTAAAGCAACCTTGTAAGACAGCACCGTATTCACTACACGCGCGTCTCCTCCGCCTCCGTACAAACTTTGTATACATAAGACAGTACGTTTGGGAAAAGCCAGAAAGCGATACCCTAAGTGTAACCGTAAGTATAACCTTAAGCTAAACCACGATTATCGCCGCAGCTTTTCGCTTAGAGATTCCAGGCTTAACTTTAGCTAAGCCACAGCCAATTTTTTCTAACTGAATCTTCAAACCGGAAAGCACTATCGGGCACTAAAGTCATACAGGAAGCGTGTTCTCGGAAAAAAATGACCGACGATTTAGCGTGGTTTGACCAAATGGCAATTAGGTGTGCTCGCTCTTCGGTTCAGTCTCTGGTTCGGGGCTCCGAATGGATGGTAGTTGATGAAGACGTTGACGTCCAGAGCACAGCGCGACAGACTAACAGTTGAGCACGTGGGAAGTTCGGCTGCGGCGACAACGCAGAGGTCTACTGCAGTGGCCAGCGAAGCTGCTCTAATCGCGCCGCCGCGTTTTTGAAGCCCAATCGTGGCTATAGAGTGTTTGCCAGAGCATGTTTAGCATAGTTGGCCGTAACGCCTGCTTGCAGGTTGCCCGCAACCCGATTGGCAGGTGGCCCACAGGCCAAATGCTTCGGACTGAAAAACATTGGCGAAATATGACATAGGGGGATTTAGTGCTGGCGCAGTAGAAATAATTATTGCAGCGCTGCCTTATCATCCAGCTGCTACCGGTCAATGAAGCATGCACGTTGAGACATTTTGGGCAATTGCCATGGGTGGCTGCGCACACGCGGATCCCTAAACTATTGCGAGTACTACACACTAAACAATTTCTCACCCTTAAGGGTGCAAAAAAGGGTGCGCCATAAATTTACACCCTATTTCACACCCTTTGAGCACCCTATTGAGCTGCAGCACCCTACGAGCAGGAAGCAAAGGGTGCATTTACCAGAAGGGTGTAAACGAGGGAGCAAGAAGGGTGCTACAACTAATGGGTGCTGAAGTGCTGAACAGGGTGTACGTGGAACTGAGTATATTTATTAATGTACACATAGATATAACCAAGATATAACCAAATATCTAAACGAATAACAAGGCGAGAAATACAGCCAATATCCTTTGTACAGAATACATATTTATTTGCCTTGCAAAATGCTAGTTTGCTTTGTCATTCCTTATTGTTGAAAATGCATAGCGATTATGTGTACATATTACTCATGTAATTTATAGTAGCAGCAAATACAAGCGATAAATGTTTGCACAGTGGACAGTACAACTTCTGCTTCCGATTTCATAGGTTCCCAAAATCTAACAAAGCTGACATCTGTCATTATTGCACGCAATGTCATTAGTGAAGTTTTGTGAATGACTCACAAAAACAGTTGTCACCTGAAAACTAGTAGGATGCAAGCAATTACAAGTGTGCATAACAAATGAAGTTAGACAATACAGTTCAATGTTGTAGTTTTGCTTAAGCAAGTCCTGTTGCATTAAGACTCAAAACAATGAATGGCGAGTGTTTACAACACTCCGGCCCTTGTGTTCCAGAAGTACTTTGATTTGGGCTAGTTGGTTCATATTTTGAAAGTAGTTCGGACGGCGCGAAAACAACAAAGACAAAGGAGACACGAACACAACAGGACGGGCGCCAACTTGCAACTGAAGTTTATTGCACCAGACCCCTACATTTTATGCATCACCCCAGCCATATCTCGCAAGCCTATCACACATCAAAACGAAATTGTCATCAAAAGTCCTAACACCGGAAGTAGGCGCAACTATTACAGACAGATATGCATTCTGCACTATACACATGATAACATTTTCCTTATTTTATAAGTCTCGAGATTAGAAGAGCGCGCAACCCACATGAAAGCAATTCTTTCTGAAAAGAAATACAAACGCTTGAACAAGGCAACCAGAGCGCAAACTCAACAATCCTGATTTAACACAAATTGTGATAATGAAAGAATGACCAACAACAAACGCGGAAAATTTTTGGTGGACATGAAAACGTAAACCTTCGGGGAAACCTCCCAGCGTCAATGAACTATTTCTAGCGTCAAAATCATTGAGAAAACCTCCCAGCGTCAAAGATAAAACGTAAAATCTAAAGACAGCCTTCGAGAAAAGCCACCTCAGCGTCACTAATTGAAATTGAAGGCCTACTCACGCATGCGCTTCCCGCTTTCTTAATAAAAAATGCCTCCACTACTTCCCGCTCAAATCTGTCTTTACCGCTCTTCAAAAAAACTGTTTTGCTCAAATCCGGACTACACCCTTTGCAAGTCTTGCAGTGGTCAGCAAGGAAACTTCCATGTTGTTGGCGCACATTCCGCATGTGTTCGCTGGCCCGTTCATTAAAACATCGACCGGTTTGCCCTATGTACACAAGACCACAGCTTAGAGGAATCTGATATACCACTTGTGATCTGCATTTCGTGAACTGTTTTTGATGTTTAATAGGGCAAACCGGTCGTTTCTTCTCAGGTTTTGACATAGTGCAAATTTTTGACAACTTTGATGGGGCCGAGAACACAACCTGCACCTGATGTTTGCTTGCTACTTTTTTAATGCCATGGGAAACCTTATGCATGTAGGGAATCACAGGGACCGATTTTTTTCTTGCTTCTAGAAGTTTCTCATCCCTGTGTTCCCGCATGTACAACGGCTCTATGTCAAACTCTGAAAATGAAATCAGAACACTGTACTCTTCAACAGGACTGACAACATATACATGGAAATGCTCATCAAAACAGACAGTCTCGAGCAGTTTAGCCATAACCAATAACACCTTGTTCACATAAAATAGTTGACACACAAGTAAAAATTCTGGGAGACTATCTTCTGGAACACTTCTGACAAGGCAGCATCCTGCACTGTATGTCCTGCCATCAACAATCACAGATTTGACAACCAATGTGTTCGTGGATTCAAGGTTATTCTCAGTTATGAACTCTTTAACACAGCCAGGAAGATGCTCATACAGCACACTCTTCACGCCTATATTACGGGGAATATTGTCATCACCTGCAGCAAATAAAAAACTCTGCAAGAACTGGTGCCTCATTGCAAGACTGTGAGAGAGATTCTTCCGGTTCCGTATTTTTCTAGCAATATCTTTAAAATACTGGTGCTTGGCTTCGAACCGCATAGCCCATAGCAGGCTTAATGGTCCAAATTTCTCTATATATGAAGGGTAGTGTATAAGGTAGTGCATTCTACACGGAAGTGATGCTGATGGAAACAATTCCTTAAAGTCAAGACAAAAAAAAATGAATCTTCCTTTGCAAGTAGGCAATATGTGAAGCAGGAATTTTGTGGCTCATGACGACATCAACAATTTCTCGGAGAAGTAGGTAAAGCTGCCAAACTGCACTGTCTGAAGGAACGCTATCCCCAACAAAAAAGGTTAGGTAGCGAAAGAGGCAAAATACTTGTGTTGCCGACCCCTTTAAAACTGCTTTTCCTTGAAGATATGGCTTAGCAATGGGCTCTGGTTTGTTGCGGATGTCATGTGGATCATAAACCCATTCTGAAATGCTTTTGTTCAAATCAGTGAGTGAAAAGAACCGTTTTTCAATTAATGATGATATTATATGCCGCAGAGCAAATGGTAGGACCCCTTCATGAAGGTCATGCATTATATCTGGTGGAAGGTGTTGTGTCGGATCAAAGCCAGGGCACGAAAGAGCACATGGCGCCTTGACCCCATACAATGGCAGAGTCGGCAGCCCTGCGCTCAGCATACTCAAGTGGTGCTTGTGCCCTTGAGGTGAGCGAAGCGCAAAATCACCTTCCAAATGTTTATAGTCAGTTTCGGTCCGCAGAGCCATGCAGTACCTACAAATTCTTCCTTGACTGAATGTACATTTGAAGCCTCCAATTCTATGGCTAGGTAAATTGTCACCAGTGAAAATGAAGACAGATCCCTTTACAAGGTTTCCGTTCACAGTTATGCCGTGATTTGCTAGTGTCCTGATATCTGTGATGAATGGCTCAAGAATTTTAGAAAATCCATAAGTGGCTATGTGTTTATCTTTGACAAGTAGTATGAGGTGAATACCTGACAGTGCTGACCGCAACTTTGCATGAAAATTTAGCACTGAGAAGTAGACAGCTGTCATTTTATGCTTTCCCCTCTTGCTGCCCAGTGGGTTGCAGACTTCGAACTCATCACTGTACAATTGCAAACAAAGTTTACTTGTATTGCCTGCAAAATACTCATGGTTTTGAAAAGCACTTCCATCAAATACTGAATGCATAAAACCATCTGTACAGGAGTCAATGCTGAACTCATTTGGAAGTTCTGAACGTTCAAGAATGCACTTGAGCACTTCACAGAGAGGAACGTATTCCATGGTGTCACTTCCATGCAACACTACCGTACGGGATTCAACAAGTGGAAAATGCGCCTTCCAATAGGTTGTTCGGCCAGATTTTGTACGCAGCTGGTCAAGTTGCTGCTCGCAAATTTCTTTTACGCTGATGGCTGGCCCGTCTTGATGTTGTGTGTGCTGGTGGTCTGCAATGGTTTCCACGAAATCAATAATATCGTTGGCTAACTCATGCACAGTGGATTCAGGTAGCCGCCTTCCTTCCTTCCACTTGAAAAGTAGCTTTGCCAGTTGATAACCAAAGTCACTTGAACTGGAGTCATGCTGTTCAGCCTCCCCGCCTAAGGGTTCTTCATGATCTGGAGGCACGTCAGGTGCTGCATTTGTACCACTTCGTGCCATCGCCGCCTGCACAATGCCACGGGAGCATATTCCTCCCAAGCAAGAAGCATGTTTTCGGTATACATGCTTCTTGCAGAAAAAGAAGTGGCGAAACGTTTGCATGCAGCCACTCAAGCCACACACCCAATTTGTCTCATGGCCATGGGCAGTGCGCAGGTGCCTAAAGAGTGTCTTTAAGGAGAATTGGTGGCAGGCACATCGTGGAAAACGAAAGAAGCGGATTCCTGGCATCTGAAAACACAAATGATTGGTTTAAACAAAAAATTTTCATGGCTTTTACTGCCCATCAAAAAGAGTTATCAATGTAAACACCGGTCCGTTTTGTGGAATGGATTAGAAATCTCCATGAAAGCAAATCATTTTCATGGATGAATTTATGGTGTTGCAATACAAAAAGAATTCTGTTATCAGCTGAAATTGTTTTTGGAACCATGAGCAAGCCGCTGTGTGCGAGTGCTAATCACATCGTCATTTTTGTAAATGCCTCATAGAGCAAAAAAAGACAAGCAAACATTTCCCGCGACATTCGCTGAATAAGGAGGCCATGTGCTGAGCTCCTACCAACAGCACGTGATTATCTTTTCTTCTACCTTCCAAGCAATTATTTTTGAGGTGCAAAATTATTACACCACATATTTCCATTCACCAAAACAAAAATTAAGAAAAACATCTGGCTATGTTTTCCTTAGTTGCAATAATGGCCAACTTCCTTTATATGCATGTAGTAATAGTCTGCTGACAAAATTCACAGCTGTCATACAAATAACCAAATTCTGCACAACATGACTGAGGTAACACTCAACCTCACATGAGCATTGTATGCTAGCACATGAACACAAAAATAAAATTAACAGAACATGCATAATTTACATTACTGTTTGGTTTTTCCATGCTGCAATATAGCAAAATTCTTTACTTACTACCCTATTTACTCGCATACAG
Source organism: Amblyomma mixtum (assembly GCF_055824585.1). NCBI lineage: Eukaryota > Metazoa > Arthropoda > Arachnida > Ixodida > Ixodidae > Amblyomma > Amblyomma mixtum. The sequence goes on along the minus strand of NC_143014.1, from coordinate 368,868,989 downwards.
GCAGACCTGACTTTTTCTTTTTTTCTTAACTCACACTGTTGAAACTCTCTTGTTCAGCCAAACTGGCTACAAACATGGAAACGGAAAGGTGGGACCCTCAGTGAAGCTGCTCCATGAATTTTCAGGCTGCTATCAATCAGGTTGGTTGGTTGTTTTTTGAGGAAAGGTAGCAGTATCTGTCTTGCATATATCGGTGGACACCTGAACCGCACTGTAAGGGAAGGGAGGAAGGAGGTACTGAAAAAGGAAAGGTGTCGTAGTGGAGGTCTAAATAATTTCGACCACCTGGGGATCTTTAACGTGCACTGACATCGCACAGTACACGGACGCCTTTTGCGTTTCGCCTCCATCGAGACGCTGCCCCCGCGGTCGGGTTCGAACCCGCGTACTCCAGCTCAGTAGCCAAGCGCCCTAACCACTGAGCCACCGTGGCATGCAGGTTGAAAGTCCCCGGTTCGGGCGACTGCCGCTTATCCCACAAAGCAGGCGGCACTTCCCTACTCTCGGCCCAACGGCAGCGGGGAAGAAGGCGCTCGCTGAAGCGCGCTTTCGGGGCGTCGTTGGCGTCGTCGCGGGAAACGCGGAGTCGGGAGGGGGAAGGGGAGATGGGGGGGGGGGGGTGGAACCACAGGCCATGGAAAGCAATAAACACCCACCTATAGCATGCCTCGCACGGTTGTGCTATTTATGACGATGAAGAATGTGACCAAATTGACCAATATGCAAGTAAACACGGTAACTCTGCGGTCGTACGAAATGGCTTCAACGCAAATAGGAGCAAAAGTTGACTTTCACGATGCTTACCTTAGTTGTATCCCTTCTAAGGCGATACTGCTCGGATCGTCTTAGCTTTGCAAGTCCGCCTGCGCAGTTTGAGCCTTAATACACCGACGACACTGCCCAAGAGCAACGCACCAACCCATGATCGGCCTTTCGAGAACAAAAAGAACGCAAGCATGTAGGAAGGAAAACCCGGGAGAGGCCCTCGCCCTGGCCACGCTCGCTTTCGCAAGGCCTATTGGGAGTCTTAGTCCTCTCAGTAAAGACTCAAACTAGTTCCATAGTTCTCTATCAATTTTAAAACTTTAAGGTTGTTGCGACACCTATGGACGGATTTGTGAAACACTTAATGCAATTTGCCGCAAAAACTGCGCAGTTGTGTTTTTTTGTTTTAGCTATAGATGGCATAAACATCGGTGTAGTCCTAATATTTTCAAGTTTATTTAATTTGCTAATATTCTTTGCATGCTGTGTGTGAGAAGTTTCGCGACTACCTCTTGTTTTGCTACGGTCACATGGTGTTGTTTTCTTCTTGGTGCCGTCGCCGCTGCAACAGGTTGCTGCATCTGTCAGAGCCTGCTGTTTGGAAGTGCGTGCAACCGCGTGTGTACGATTCTGCCCCGCGATGCCGCGTTGCCTAGTTAACGTACCTCACCTTGGTGCGGCAAGAACGTACACGCTTCAGGGCGACACCCTCAGCGCACTTAAAGACGCAGTGTGCGCGTGCCCGGTTCTGGGCGGCAAATTGGACCTGGCGTCATGCTCGTTCCAGGCAAGTGCACGTGTGTTCCTTTGCTTGTTTTCAGCTGCACTCTATACACCTTTGCAATAAGGGCTCCCTGGGCGCTGCCATATTGTTCACTGGACTGTCGTGAGCACCCCTCGCTAGCACGGTGGAAGCGGCGGCGAAACCGGTTTCCGACAGTCCAGAGAGGAGGCTTTTCGACAACTCCCTCGCCCGATGCAAAGGTCTATATGTTGGCGGTGTATGGAGTTTAACGTCCCAGAGCGACCGAGTTTTTGAGGGACTCCATAGTGGAGGTCCGCGGACAGTTTCGACCACCTGTGGCTCATTTAACGCGCACTGACATCGCACAATACACGAGCCACTAGCATATCGCCTCCATCGAAATGCGACCGCCGCGGCAGAGATCGAGCTCGCGTCTTGTGGGTCAACAGCCGACTCAACAGCCATCGCGGTGGCAGCCGATAAGAGGCTTTTCGCCAGATGTTCGAATCCGGATGGTGTTTACATCGCTAAGAGAGGCATGGCATGGCACGTGAGGACGAGAGCTATACATTTTGCAGTGGAATATATGTTTCGCGCCTGGTTCGCGTCGTGTTCCGCTTGGCAACTGCTGGCCGAGCTTTTACATTTGTTTGTGTAAGAGCACATGGCGCATTTTGCACTCTTCCTTCGTGTTCTTTTGCGCAACTTATGTGTAAGGATTACATGCAGCAGTTATTATTTTTACTATGGCCTTACGAGAAGTGGCACTGCTGAGCTGTGCTATTATTTCTGGCGATGGTTTATGTTACTGTAAGTAACAGTAACAGTCGCGTTTCGGGCTTTGCGGCCGAAACCTATGTGCATGAACCTCAGGGCGACGGCGGCCAGCTACGAGGCGTTGCCGTCGAAGCGTTTTGTCCATGTCTTTCTTCTCGTAGCTTATTTTCCCAGTCTTCCAAAATTGTCCTTTTCGCCCGGAGATGGTACTTATATGTAGTTTGACTAATCAGGCAGTCACTCTCGGACTGTACACGTTAGCCCTTTGCCATGTTGCTGCGCCTCCTTGTTCTGGCTTCGTCTTAGCAGTCGCGCCGTGCAGCCTAGCTACATCGCCGCTGCCTTGCACAGTCCGCAATAGGCATAATATTCCATTTGCCGCGGCTGGCTGTGAAGCATAGCCGAGAAAAAAAAAGAAAATAGATCTATGCTTGTCAGTAACAAGAGGCTAAAACACTTCTTGGGGGGCTACATGCGAGTACACACAAGAGTGAAATGCATTTCATGCCAGTACAAGCACTTCATCCACTGTGCTGATTTTTTTAGGGGTCGGTGGAGGATCACTCACCATGCAAATGCATATTAGTGATTTTGCTCATGTCAGAATAAATTTAGGGCACATTACTGGTATGTTTTCTAATCTGAATGCATAGCTCAGCGGTTGCACATTCACTTTGTTTTGCTGCACTAGGCAACGGAGGCAGTGACGGCAGTCCTCGCCGCACCAACTTGTCTTGCATGGAGTTTCCTGAGATTCGTGCACAGTATAAAAACCAGTTGTTATTTGCCATTTCCAGATTTTGGACAAGACGTTTGACGAATACGTCAACCTTTCTGCTGAGGACAGTATCCCAGATTTGTCCAAAATTCAGCTACGTGCACATGTCAGTGAGCAGCAGTGTGCACCGACATCTTCAGAGGTAAATTGATTTAGTAGCTGTGTAGTCAATGAAATCACAACTCAGTTTCGAATTGATGAATGAGCTATTGGATTTTTCTTGCAGCCCACTGTGTCTGACAGGACTCTGGCCAGTGGCGGAGATGAGCACGGAAACAGGACTCTGGCCAGTGGCGGAGATCACCACGAAAATGGCCTTGATGTGTCCTTCAATCTGTAAGTGCATTGAATTGAGTGGTACAGTACAATCTCAATAATGAGCCTCACAGGATCGCAAAATATTTGTTTTGCCTTTTAACCATGTTGTAAAGAAAAATTTATTAAGTGTATAAAGGCAGAGAAGTCGGCCTGATGGACATGTCTATATATTAACCTGCTACTCTGTGCTGGAGAGGGGAGGAGGAAAAGAGAGTTCAGAAACAAATGAACAATACACTGTAGCATGGGAAGTGAAACTACACCTATCCGCTATGGCTAACGACATTTGTCTGCTGCCCACTTTATCGGTGCTTGCAGTGTGCACTCTTCAACTAGCAGTCATGGCGGTGCTGATGTCAGGATAATGCTTATTGCTCACTGGCGCATTCACCGCTCCCATGTTTTATTGCCACAGTTTCAAGTAAGACTTCTCTACACCTCAGATTTTAAAATTCATACACACTACACTTGTGGTATGAACTTTTACGATTTCGAATCGTATCGAAATTTGTTACAGATGTGATTGTATTACCAAGATTCTGCTTGGATGTAATTCTGCTTTCCTCATCATAACACTGGCTTTGAACATTAAGATTTTTAGAGTCCAAGCGTCATAAATATTCTGAAGCACAACGCGCTTAACATAGGCATCCAGTATGGGCTTTTGTTGCATTTAGAATAGTGGCTAACCTTAGAATCCTATCCAACAAATCCATGAGAATGTTCATTACTGATCTTATGCATTTCAATGCCTCCTAATGTATATACTAAACTAGTTCTGGAACCTTGACAGTGAATTTAGTGCTGGGATTCGCTGGCACAGACATTATGTTACTAAATCTTACACAGAAGGCGCACAATTAGGGTGCAGTAGTACAGCCAATGTGAATATTTTTTCCCTGCAAGCCCGTTGGTGATGGAAGGCACAGATACTTTGTTCCTGTAGCAATCTGTTGAGAACTGAGCTCTAAACTGCAGCTTTCTTGTAGGCCTTCTCACTCGGATGACGATGGCCACAACTTCAAGTTGCCATCTCTTGGAGGCCTCCATGACAGCATCACCAATGGCAGCCCACTTTCTTTGGCAGCTTTCAAAAAAATTGTCAGTTTGCTGTTCTAAGAAATGAAGAAAAGCACGCTGTAAGTAAATTACCCTCTAGTTTTGGCAACTGTGAGGTTTCCAATCACTGCTGAGTTAAGATCAATGGGAACGAAATGATATATTTTGCAAAATTCTTGCTATCATAAGTAATGTGCACAAATGTAGCCACCAGGTTTCTAAATTTCTTTCTGTTCTTTGGGAGAATGAGTAAAACCTCGATAACTACAGGTTCGGTAGTTTAAAAACTGGGGTAATTCATAAAAAATTTTCATGATCTTGTAATTAGTAGCCAAATTTTTCGGGCTAATTTGTGCTAGAGTACGCACTGTCTCGGCAAATTCAGAGAAGTGGACTGCGAAAACACGCTTATGCTAATATTTTATGTGGTCGGTGCATTAGAGGTAAAGCCATAAACTATCTTTGTGGGCTACAGTAACGTTAACTTTGTCAATATTTTTCAGGTTCCCAACTCGTAATTTTTACACAGCAGTCACTTCACAGTTGCTTCAGAAATATCCACAACTGAGAGACGTCGTTGGGAGTGGAGCTGTAAGTATATTGTGATTTTACTGGTGGCAGCCTCTTGTGAGCATTCTAGATAGTGTGATTCTGGGAATATTCCTTATCATAGCTTAAAATATACAGTAGCAGCATTATTATTTAGTTGGCACTTTCAGTGGACTGAAATTGCAACATGTTTGCGGCTTGTCGTATTCATATTCCATCACAGTGAAGAGCCCCTCCCATTCTGCAGTGTTGGCAGCCAAACTGCATTGAAGCACATTTGACCTGCCTTCCTTTTTTCTCTTGTCATTATCATGTGCGCTGTTCTTGTAACTACAGCTGCACTTGCTTCTGATGAATGCCAGTTTCGGCTAGCTGGTTCACTAAACAAAGGTAAAGCAGCACAAAAGCACAGACAACAGAAGCGAGATAAACATGCAGTGACTACTAATAACCGAAGTTGGTTTTATTTGCATGCACAATAAATACCGATCAGAAAGAGCTAAGATTATAGACACCACAAGGTCTGAGGGTGGGAGACAATTTCTGAGACGAAGGAGCTTAAGAGTTCAGATAAAGCAGTTCCTTCTTCAAGAGTGATCGAAGACGTGCTGACACAGGCCTCTCCTCTTGTGTGGATGATGAAAGTTCCATAGATTTTTTGGTTGTTTTCTCTTGATATCTTCTTAAGATGCATGCATGTCTGATGAAGCGTCAGTCTGCAGTTTTTATAGCGTTTGCAGTGTATAGAAAGAATGCTTCCTTTGCCACTGCTCAGCAAAGTTGCATGCTCTAATTCGTATTGAATATTTGATTCGGCGTATTCCTTATTGATAAATGTCTGAATTTGAACGCAGTGGGTAATATTTTATTGCTCATAAAATTTTCAGGACTCCTGGAAGGTAGCCCTGCGCTACAGGTTTAAAAATCAACGAAGGGTTCTCCCTAGTGATGGTCGAATAGGAGAGAACCGCACAAAGTTTGCAGCTCAAAGAAAATTCAGCGAGTCAGCAGCTACAATGGAGCTTGAGCGGCACAAAGTTCAAAAGCTGGTGAGGGGCATTCTGCAGTAAAATACTTTTTCATTTCGATTTTATTAAAAAGGATGATATGTAGCTAGCTAATAAAGAGCACAATTTTAATTCGCTAATGCTTTCAAATATTTACATTTTTCTGTGATCATATGTGCTCAGAGTGTTAGTGTTTATTTTTGGGCTCTGTAGTGTTGTGATTTGGTGTTAAAATATTTTGGATGCATTGATTTGATATTGAAATATTTTGGATCAGTTTAATTAGGCCAGGCTAAGAACCATAAATCAAAAACAGCAAAAAGGTAACAAAAATCAAGGCTACCCTTTTAATGGGGCCCTTGGGGCACTAATAAAGTTGTTTGAAGTTGAGCCACAGTCCTTTGTGGGTTGGCTGCCAGTCAGCAGGTGGGAACAAGGCCAAGTGTTAAGGCAACTATTCGGCTTTTTTCGTGACCCATGCAATTCTAGGTGGTCGTCAGTTTGTGAAGATGTATCGCATAAAAGCGCAGTACATGAGACCAGCTTTTAGACAATACTGCTCAAACATTAGTATATGTTTATATGCATTGCACACGTCTATTCATGCCACAGTTGGTTATGTTGCTGTTTTTTCTTTCAGGCTGCTGCAATCGCTAATATTTCTGGGGAGGACGAAACCAGCTTCGGCATGCACACAGAGTGGCTTCTGTCCGAGTGCCGAAAAGCCTCCCCAGATGAAGGGCAAATACAGGAAAGGATGGCGCTGACTTCCCGCCACAGGATTTCTGAGCTTGCAACGAATACAGTGCAAGAAGCCAAGGAGAAATACCCTTACTTAATGAACTTTGAAAGGGTAAGTCAACTCTTGCTACTATATTTGAGAGACAGCATTTACATTATGTTAGGCTGCTTCTTAGGTGAGGCAGCATTTGTTGAAATAGTAATATAGGTTCTGTGACTGGTCAAAAAACAAATTTTTGATGCACACTAAACGTGAGTGCTTGAATAAAACTTGAAAAATTGAAGAAGAATGCCAAATTTCGAAGCTCAATTTTCTGCACAGTAGCACCTCACACTATATGCACTATAAAATTTTGTCTAAATGAGCTGTTTGGGAATCTGCTATCCACATTGTGGCTATGTCTTTGTAGCAAGCGACTGCTGACGTCAGTCATGTGTCGGCTACTCCTGAATCCAACGTTATCTGTGCTGTGAAAAAAAAAACTGGTCACAGTTCGGTAATGTGCACACTGAGCTGCTCTACGGGGGAATGCATACAAAGCGTTGTGTACCTACATGCTCTCGAACCTTAATGCAAGAAAAGGTGCATGAGCGTACATTTTTTTCCCCTAGCGATGACGTCATAGTGATGCAATAATTTTGTTACTGCTACACTTCTGCTAGCACTTCTACTACACTTCTACTAGCTGTTCCTGCATTTAGCTGTTGTGTGTTTCATAAGCCAGGGCTCACTGCGTTACCTCCAGTGGGGGACGCACTATGGGTAATTTATGCTGATGTCACACATTCAGGTGACTAAGTAGTAATCACCGGGCAGGTACGAACAACATAGTAAGCAAGAACCACCACGCAGGTGGTAATCAGGTTGTAAGCTTGGACGGTAACAGGTGGGGTGGGGGTTGTAGCACATGAAGGAAGACACACCCTACACTCCTCAGCGTGGCAACGTTTTAAGATGCAAAACCAAGCGAAACAAAACGAAGCATATCAATAAAAGCAGCTCGAACTACCACGCTGTTTTGACTTCGCCTAGCCGAGGAAATGACTGCCATTTTTTAATTCGAAAGCATTTCTTGGCTCATTACGCGGTGTTCTGTGCGTCAAGTGTGTGAACAGAAAGTGCGCACTCCTAGTAGGAGAGCAACATGGGTCGCATGATCCGTATGGGTGCTTGTGGCAGGCAGAGCTACTTGCCAATGCATTGGAGCTTCGCTTAACTGCTGCACCACTGCACTGGCAGTGGCATGAGCTCTTACCGGCGTCTGTGAACGTTCAGTAGAGAATGACTAATTCTGCATATAGTATGGGGATTGGCCCATGGAGGAGCTCTGAATGGTGTGCGGTTTGGTGGCCACTGCGAACCAAATTGCACAAACGCACCAACAGAAACAGCAGTAGTGCACATTGCTTTTGCATTTCTCCACTAAAGCAGACTTCAGTGCCCCCGGTATACTCTTTTGATTATGAGATTGAATGTTCTCAAGCAAGTCAGGGCTTTGAAGTACGCGGTATTGGAGGGCTCCGAATTAATTTAGGTCATCTGCGATCCCATAGCAGACGGACGTTTTTACATTTCGCTTCCAATGAAATACAATCACAGTGGCCGGGGTCGAACTGCCGACCTTGGAATCGGCGGCCGAACGTTAGTCACTGAAATGTCATGCTGGGTAGACTGATGCTGTGCTTTGCATCAACTGCTTTCTATGCATTGCCACTAACTTTTCCTGAAAAGGATTTGCAGTAGCTTTGCTCTGGTGCCAACAAAATTCTTTACTTATTTCTGATTTGCAAGATAAGTTTGTTGAATGAAAATGTTTTTTATCGTTTTTTTTCCAATTGTTGCATTCTTCTGGGGAAGAAAACAAAAAATTGCCTTTTTCCTAGCTTTCAAAATTTCTTGAGATTTGACATCTCTTCTACGAACTCATGTTTTTTGTAGTACAAAAAAACGGTCAGCTACTGCTTCCAAAACATTGATGTAGAGAAGAAGCTAGTGCTCAAATGCATTTGGGCAGAAGACTCATTTGCTGTGTCATGAAGGCTGTGCTTGTGCCAAGATTAAACTGTGAGCACCATAACTTTTGGTTTTCTTTCGTGTGTGAATCAAAGTTTTCAGGCCCAAGTACACCTCCAGAAATAAGGTTGTGTTAGTATTTTGTGTGGTCAGAGTGCTTGTTTGAACTGCACATTTGTCAGTTCCTTGCCTTATATTCAGTTGATGCCATTATAAAGTAAAATCACTGCTTTGTATGTGTTGGGGTCTTGTTGTAAAGCACTTTTATATTTTTTTCAGTTTTGCAGCGACTTTCAGAAACTGACAAAGGTCAACCCTTCAGCAACCATAGCAGAAGGAATCAACAAAGTTGTGAAATTAGCACATATGCAGCTGATTGCTTGCGAAGCTACCATCATGGAATCTCTCCGAAGTGCTGGAAAGATGGCACCAGAGAGGCTGCGAACGCGACGTGAGTAGTGTTACAAAGGCTTTATTGGTATATTTAAGACGTACACTCTCTAGCAAATTATTTTTCAGGGTTTCATCTTATAGGCATAGCAGTAGAGTTCATCCATGTTTAAAGGTTTGGTTCTTTCGATGTTTGCAACTCGTGTCTGGTCCTGAATGGAAAGAATTTGATGGCATGTTGCTTGGTGTATGGAACAGAAATAAACTGTTGTAATATAGCAGAGTTACATGTGTAATAAGGAACGTTTTGCACTGTGTCAAGCACTAGACAATACCTGAAGACCCGTTAGAATAGCCTTCAAGATGCAGCAGACATAAATAATATACTGTTAACCTAGCAGCAATGTTCCGTTACTTGTGGGCACAGGTTACAGAGCAAATCACTTTCTAAACAGCCGTTGTCACATACTTAGGAAACTTTAGGAAGATACTAAAAAAATGCATTGAAGCGTTCCCTATAAATGTATTGCTTTTGCAGACATCCTAACAGTCGAAGTTTTGCGCATACTGTCTGCAAATGTGAAAGAGGTGAACGGGCTCTCAGCTTTGTTTGTGCGAGAGGAGATAAGTTTCTTGATTTTGTGCTGCTATAATGCATGTGTAGAACTAATGGACTTTACTGAAAGCATTGGTTTAAGACGTTGCTGAGCTTTACTGTGATGCAATGAACAGAGGAAGCTTAATATCAATGTAGTTACTTTAGTGTAATGGTGTTATTTTGGTTAGCAAATGTATTATAAATAAATAAAGGTAATGAAGTTGTCATCTAATAATTGTGAGTGCTGCTGGTTGGGGTCCAAAAATTAACGTTGCACACAAACCAAAATTGCATGTGTAAATGTAAGAGAAGCCATTTTGTACTGTTAACATTCTTTGTATTGTACTGAAAAAATGTATAACGTACAGATAACTTTACGAAGGGGGTGACTTAAGCATGGAGAGATGGGATTGAATTAATCTCTTGTGGCCTGTTTCTAACAATGAAATATGTCTTGCCATCACAGGACTTGAGCGTTCCTGCAACGCCTTGCATAGTTTTTACGGGACGGCACATTGAAGAGGCGGAATTTCTTCACATCAAGGTGGATAGAGAAAAACTGTTTACTGTAAAGAACGCAGAGGAGGGGCTGGCGGCTGTTCCGTCGGCCTACTGGCTCTTTAATGTCCAGTACAACCGGAAGTTGTTCAACACCCTTGTAATGTTAGAGCGCCTTTTTCTTGGGCTCACACTGAGCACACCAAGGGTGGTGGCAACGAAATTTCTCAATAAAGTTGCAAAAAGTGTGTAATTAATAGGTCCCGGAAATTTAGGCATTAAAGATCCTCGCAAATAGGCAGGCATCTAGGCTCTAAAAAATATTGAAATAGGCGCTATAAAGCAAAAATAGACGTTTTTAATTATACTTTTTTATTTATTAGTACAGGATTTGTCAGTCAAGCACGGAGCGTACGCTGTCCTCAATTGAATCACGCGACAATAAAGCACATTCTCAGATTTTGAACTTGAAGCTCCTTCGGTTTTCGCTAAGCATAGCTTTGTTGTTTAAAAAACTACTTTCGACGTCACATGAAGTTAGTGGGGTGAACCTAAAACATAAGAGTTCACAGGGGCTCAGGCGTTCAGGTGATGTGGCCGTATCGTCTCCATCTAGAAGGTCTCTGATTTGCGAAATTGTTTCCAGGTCTCTGTTTTTTTCTACCAGTTGTTGCATCTTTGTAGAATAGTTTGGTTTATGGTTTATGGGGCTTAACGTCCCAAAGCGACTGAGGCTATGAGAGACGCCGTAGTGAAGGGCTCCGGAAATTTCGACCACCTGGGGTTCTTTAACGTGCACTGACATCGCACAGTACACGGGCCTCGAATTGCTCCTCCAAAGAAATTCAACCGCCGCAGCCGGGATCGAACCCGCGTCTTTCGGGTCAGCAGCCGAGCACCATAGCCACTGAGCCACCACGGCGGCTTCTTCGTAGAATAGTAGCGCCTTTTCCTTCCAGTTTTCGAAGTGCTGCCTGTACTTCTTCGACTGCCTTCAATGATTCATCTACTGAGAATCCGGCCTTTTCCAACGTTGTCATCCTTTCTGTAAGCGTTTAGAAGTTTGCACTGATGTATGTCAGGTCACTTTCCACGCTCGCCTCCTGGAACATAGCTGTTGTTTTAATCACACGCGCAGCGTCATCCTTGATTTCCTAAATTACAGAACAGACCACTTAAGAGTGCCGTGTCTATTATACTGCTGCGTCTATCCATGTTCCCCATTGAGTCAAAACAGGCTTTGGCAGCAGAGGAATGTCAGGTGCTGTGGCGCTAAAAACAGCAATTGTTTTGTGCTAGATACTAACTCGTCTACTTGGGGAAAAGAGAGTCGGATACATTCGGCCACACGATGCATTTCATAGACATCGCAGGCCAGGTGAACCATCTTGAAGCATAAAAGCGTGTCCCATTCCTGCCTTGCACATGTAGTATGCACCATCCGCAACGAACAAAGGTATCATCTCATACTGAATATTTCCTGGCCATAGAGGCTCCAGACATGAAGTGAAAAAACGCGCTGTCGTCGAATGGCTGAAATTTTCAAGAACATCTGAGTTGAGCAGGATTGCTCGTCTGGATTTCTCTGGGCTCAGTGTTCTGACGATGAAGGTGGCCACATACCATCCGCTAGCGTCTGCGGTTTCGTCGACTGACACACAATTTCATCTCTGATTTTGGCGGGAGTATCCTCGTAGCACTCTTTCACGTATCTCTTACGAAGCGTTGATTCATCTGCAACATGCTGCTTCGTGTACTTTTCCACAAAAATCCGAAAACCACTGTTAGTTTCCATTACAGGACATCTGCCTCCAAAAATGCTTGACACAACTCTGTGGCAAATGACGATTCCTTTGCTGCCGAACTACTGCTGAAAGCCTCTGCCAGTAGGAGCTGCGATGTCCCCTCCGTCGTTCTCTTCAGGTTTGCAATATGCTTGTTGGTAGCGACGTGTTGCGCTACATGGCATCGCTTCCCTCTTGGTACTGAAGCTTCTCACCCTTTGCAGAACGGCAGAGTTCCATCAGTTTAAAAAGCATTTACACACTGCGAAACCCAGTGCCTGCAACGAGCGCCTCTCGATACCTTTTCTTTCGGCATGTCAATATGAAATGAAATGGAGAGCGCTGATGAAGCAAAGTTTGTGAGGCCACTCAAGTCAATGTCGCATGTTTTGGAAGCGGTAGGCAGAGAAGTGGCCCTTCCTTGTGGAGGAGTAGGCGGTCGTGAGTCGACCGAGTGACGAGCGAGCAGTGAGCGCAAGAGTGTGCTAGTCTTGTGCGCGCTGAGGCTACGGTTGCCGGCTGGACGGCGCCGGTTCGGGTGTCGGGTTACACTCAAGCAGATATACAACCTGCTTAGTTGCGCCAGTTACACTTCGAGAAAAAGGTTTGGCTAGACCTGCCCCTCTTGTGCGTGCATCGGCGCGTGCCTTTCACTGTACTTAGAAAGATGTCTAAAAATTTACTTAGAAAGATGTCTAAAAAATTGAAGAACGGCACCTAGGACCGAAATGCCGGATTTAGGCATTTATACATACATACATACATACATACATACAGGAATTTTATTGCAAGATATATATACACAGTACATAGCGTGTGCCCGCAGAAGCGCAAGCGCTTGTGGGCGGGCCACGGCAGTCACAACAGCATGCGGTGAATACAAATTTAGCGCTGAAAGTGCACACTTTACAATCCATAAAGAAAAAGAAGAAGAAGAAAGAAGAAAAAAAGCAAGAACACAAAGTCGAAATATTACATATAGTTCAGTCAACAAATTTAGCGATTGAGAATTATGTAAAGCAAAGAAAATCTGCAGTTAATAAATGGAGCACAAATTTAAAAACAAGATAGAAATTACAAAGCAAATCAGTATTTCCTTTCTTTGAAACTTTCAAACCACGCTTGCAGTCCAGATTTCACAGCCGTCAACGAATCACAACCAAACATCTGAGCAGGTAGTTTATTAAAATGGTAGGGTATATAGAACTGTCGTGTCCTTTTACCATAATGTGTGTAAACCCTGGGAACTTTATAACGCGCTATATGCCTAAGTGACTCTGGTTTTTTATCTGGCTGTTTAAACTGTGCTGAAAAGTAATTTCTCAGAACTACCACCTGTAAGTACAAGTCATGCAGAGGAACAACTCCTGCTTTAACCATTCTGGTGTTATGGTCGGACTTCTCGTGAGCAGTGCCATACAATAAATTAGTGGAGATTCTGCACAGGAAACTATCTACCTTCTTAATCTTACAAGGTGCACAAGAACCATACACTGAAACGCCGTATCTAAGGATAGATTCTCCTAGAGATCTGTACACAGTCTGACGCAAGTTTATAGGTGTAGTGTATTTTATACGATAAAGCTGGACAGAAAGAGCACGGAGTCGTTTTAATAAATAGTCAATTTGGGAAGACCAACACATGTTGGAATTAAGATATAGGCAACAAGTACGGTCAAATAGGTATTATTTCTTAAAAAATGCCAAAAAGGCAGGCAAGTGCTAAAATCCCCCATTTAGGCATTTATAGGCATGTTTAGGCAAATACCTAAAGTTCCGGGCCCTAGTAATTAAGTATAGTCGAGGTGATGTGTATTTTTCTTCAGTATGTAGTAGTATTGTGTGAAGTGTTTTTTGGTGTTTTTAATAAATTTGCTCTGTTATGCCAAAACTGTAGCCTCATATGCACTCACTCATCTCCACTCTGATATGCATATATACAAGGCTCCCTGCGCCGCACATGCCCCAAATGAGGAAAATGTGGCCCAATGCTGCATGATGTGTATTATCTGCCTTTGTCAAGGGAGTATATGTTACCTTTGAAGTGGTCAGCATTGTTTGCCATAATAAATTTTTCCTTGCAGGCATGTCTGGATGGTGACCAAGCATATCCAGCACATGCATGTGTGCATGAAGGGGCCATCGATTGATGCACCGCATGCATGATCCAAAAAACTGGGTAGCTATAAAACATCATACAATGCATCGCAGTTTCCAGCAGTGGCCTGTCAACCAGCACTGTCTGCAGATCCGACCGTTCTAAACATATGGGCACATTTGCTCTCGTGCATCAATCCTAGCCTTTTGCTTGTTCGGGTGAATCAATGCGGAGCACCCTTCCAACACCCATTTTGAAGGGTGTTATTGCTAAAATAGCACCCTTTAGTAAGGGTGCAACCTTTACACCCTTCAAAATTTCATGCTGTGCACCCTTTCTAAGGGTGCTGATGTCTGCACCCTTTCTCAGCACCCTTTTTCAAGCACCCAGTTGGGTGCAAAGGGTGTTCGTCTGGGGGCAAACTGATTTGCACCCTTAAGGGTGAGAAACTCTTCTGCTTTTCTGATCAATTTAGCTTTAAGCGACAACATATTCAGTAATATTCTTACTTGGTCAACACCACAAAAAAAAAAAAGTTAATTAAAGAAAAAAATCCCCTGTGCTCCTTGGTTTCTGTGGCTGTTGGCTTCTCTCATGTTTAGTGTGTAGTACATTATGGTGATGCCATGACGTCCCGCCTGCTCGTCACCTTTTCTTTTTTATTTCAGCCAAGCTAGTTGAAGTTACACTTGCTACATTTATTCTGTGTGTTGTTATTTATACAGATGGCTTCCAATTCCATCAATCCATCTTAGCCTCATATCTGTCCATTTTGTTCAATAATTTTGGTCGCCGACACCTTGGTGGCGGTATGGTTCCATGACGGCATTTTATTCAATTAAATCAAATGCTTCTGCATAGTCTATAAGCGCTATCAATAGGCGCACAATGTATTCTGCGGAGTTCACTGTAAGTTACTGACAGCGTGTATGTGGTGTACTGTTGAGAATTCCTTCCTGCAACCTGCTTGTTACATTCGCTGGGTCATACTAATTTCATTTGGAGTTATACGATATGCGCCTTCTGCACAGTACACAAAGAGCTCATGGGTGCACAGCACTTATAATAATTGACATAATGTTTCTTAAAGATCGATCTAATGCTAGCGTTCTTCCTCATTTCTGTTTCCTTTACCGCCGCAAGACAATGTGTGCACCATTGACTACATCTGCTCGCTTTTTCACGAGATGTGCAGACAGTTCCATGCCACTTTTTCCTTCTTTGCTCTTTGTGAGGCTTTTCTTATTTATTTCATAAGACCGGGGCTCCAATCGCGGTGCCGCAAAATTCTCCAGCATATTAAAAAAAAAACCGCGTGTCGATCGATTTCCATGACCAGGCATGGAGTGCGGCCTGATCTCACTTAACGAAATCGACTACGGACAGGACGCTATTAGAAAATGAACCTGGCAACGTTTAACACTAGAACCTTATCCAGTGAGGCTAGCTTACGAGTGCTGTTCGAGGAATTAGCAGGTGTTAAACTTGATGTCATAGGGCTTAGTGAGGTTAGAAGGACAAACGAGGCGTATACAGTGCTAGCGGACACGTACTATGCTATCGTGGATTCGCCGAAAGACGAGAACTAGGCGTTCGATTCATCATCAATAGGGATACAGCTGGCAACGTAGAGAAATTCTGTATTAATAACGAGAGGGTGGCAGTCATCATAATTTGGTTGATAAAAGGTACAAGCTGGTGCAGGACTACGCGCCATGAATTCCAGATCCTTGGAAGCTTCTATGAAAACGTAGTATCGGTAAAAAGCAAAGTAAAAACAAAACACAATGTACTAATGGGTAACTGCAATGCAAAAAAAAATGAACAAACGGGACTACGTATACGCTTTGAGACGATGCCGTTTTTGGCAAGGTTTAAAGACAAACGGGAGCGCCTCGCCATTGAAATTTTTCGCGACGGCACCATGGGTAATTGCGTTTGAAAGCATTCCATTTCCTTGTCATCCAAAGAATTTTCATTTTTGGAAGACTCTGTGTAAGTTTCTGGTTTTTGGGTGGCCTCATTTAAAGGCGTTCTTCTGTTCGTATTGGTCTTTCTTTGTTGAACGTTGTCTGTGTTCCGGAAAAAGGTTCTGTTAGGCAATGTCAGCTATTGCGATGGTTTCGGCTTCTTTCACGCTTTATGAACGTTTTAGAACATCACAGCTTTTGTGTGTTTTCTGTTTTGATTTTAGCTAACTTGGTGCCTATTTTGTCTGTTTCTGTTGTTTCATCACGTAGCTTTTCTGAGCTTATACACTGTTATGGGCTGTATTTACCTGCTGCCTTTTTCCACTGCATTGTTTTTTGATGGCGTGCAATGATGCGGATAGTGTTCTGCTTTGTTGTTTTTTGAGAGCCTATCTAGCTGTTATGGGTGCCTCCACTTGTGCTTGTAGACTGATTGAAGTTGCTTGTTCCCAGCAGTTGGTTGCCGCTCTGCTGTGTGCTTTCGCCGCGCGAGGCTTACGGTTTTCTGTTTTCTTATAGTCCGCCGGATTAGTTTACGGCTATAATTTTATACGCGATAGTTTGGCAGCTGTTTGATTTCTTTCCTGGACACTTTTTCACGTGCCGGCGTTTATTTTATAAGATGCTGAGATTACCTTACATACGCCTTGTGTTCCTTCAAGTAATAAAGTTGTTAGTCTGCGTTTGTGTGCGTCTTTGCCTCTCCGCCGTCCGTGTCTTGTTCGCGCAGTTTTTTTTTTTCGCATCTATAGTGAACCAACCAGCCCGACAAGTTTTGCTATTCATTGCCAAGGTAGGCAAGAAGCAGGCTGAAAACCAGGCAGTAGGCGACTATAGCATAGGCTCCAGAAATGGCAGGGGGGGTGGGTAGTTACAAAATAAGTAGAGTTCGCAGAGAGGAATAATTTACAGATCACGAATTTCTTATTCCGAAAATGTAAGAACAGGAAGTGCGCGTCAGAGAGCAGCAATGGTGAGACTAAAAATGAAATACTGTGCACCCACCCTGGCATCGTGCATGACGTGGAGGTCCTCGGAAAAGTGAGTTGTAGCGACCACAGGATGGTGAGGTCTCGGTGAGCTTTGACTGGAAGCGGGAACTGAAGAAACTAACCAGGCGGAAGTCAATCAATGAATTAGCAGTAAGAGGGAAAGTAAAAGAATACAGAATCTCACTGCAGAAGAGATATTATTCGGCTTTAACTGAAGAAGAGGACACTAATTTTCAGGTAATGAAGGATCATCTCACAGCTACCATTACGGAGTGAACAGTAGAAGTACGCGGTAGGATGGTCAGACAGGATAGTGGCAAAGTCTGTCAGGAGACGAAACATGTGATTAAAAAACGCCAAAGCATGAAAGCACTCTAACCTCACCGGACGAATAGAACTTCCAGAGCAATCAAACGTAATAAAAAAAGTCCAAGGTAACCGACATAAGTTAGTTTAATATGCAGAGAATCGACTGCGCTCTAAAGAACGGCAGTAGCCTAAAATCTGTGAAGAGGAAAGTAGGCTTAATCAAATATCAGATGTATGCGTTAAGAGACAAAGGGGGCAATGTGATTAACAATACTGCCACACTGTTGCCCATTTTCTGGCGCCGCCGTGCGATGCGACACCACCCGCTGGTCTTCATCTTCCACTGCTCGAGCGTGGGTTGGCTGAGTGTGCCTGCTGTGCAAATCGTAGTGCGCCCTTCTGCCCTTTCTGCGAACGTTCTATCGGCTTTCGGTGACATTTTGGTTCAGGTGAGGGGTTTCGATCTCAGTACCTCTCGGTCCCTGTAACAATATTGTCGCGAATATTTGTTTTATTTGTTCGTTCTTCAAAGCTACCGGAACGCTCCCTTATCGCTTTGTTTGTGATGCAAGACGAGACCAGATTTAGCTCGATTGATCGCATCAAGGCGGAGCCGATTCTATGGTGTTCCAGAATATTCTAGTAACATTGCACGCTTTACCACAGTTTTAAATTGAGCATGGCCAAGAGCGGCAGGGATTCTGTTCTACGACCGCCGAGCAGGCTCGTATCTACGCCGCCGCCGAGTCATTCAGTTCTTTGTGGGCGCAAGTCAGCCTAATAAAGAGTTTCGCTTGGAAGCCCTTTTCTCTGTCTCTTTCCGTACACCGGACTGCCGCCACGACTACATGGCATCTGGTGGAGGTGCGGTGTAACGTGGACCTGCAACGCTCCTGAAGATGGAAGCCAACGCTGCATCATCACCGCTGGCTCTTCAGCAGCCCCGTGATCCTCCTGCATTCAGTGGTCTGCCCCAAGAAGATACCGAAGGATGGTTGGACCAGTTTCAGCGTGTGGCAGCATTCAACGGATTGGTCGACCACGCAAAACTACGAGACGTCTTTTTCATCCTGAATGGCGAGCTAAAACTTCGTACCAGAATCACTAGGGTTCCTTGCGAACGTGGAAGGAATTTTGGAAAGAACTCGCGAAAACATTCACAAGCATCTTCAGCAAAAAAAAAAGCCGAATTACAGCTCGGGATGCGCATCCAACAGCCAATGAGACCGTCCTTGCGTACGTCGAAGAGATGTGTCGTCTATGCCGACGCGATGACCCTCAAATGTCCGAGGAGAAGATGGTGCGCTTCTTGATTAGGTGTACCAGGAAATAATTTTTCGACGGATTGTACCGAAACCCACCTAAGACCATCGCCGAGTTCCCAACCGAAGCGTCTACGATCGAGATCCTCGACATCAGGGCTCGCAGTACGACCGAACATCACCAGACTTCTCCATGAGCCATCCGGACACTTCAACGACCGCCAATGACAGCCTACGGGACATCATTCGTGAGACCGTCCACGAAGACCTACGACGATTTCTGCCATCCTCCCCACATCCGCAACCCGCGACTCTCATTGATGCAGTACGGGAAGAAGTGCAACAGGCACTTGGCGCCCCGACTCCGACAAGCACAGAACCCCAGACGGTGAAATTTGCCGCCACATAACGCAGTCCTGCGCCCCGAAGCGACACCCCAAGCCCTCTTCGACGGGAACCAGCTCTACAAGAACGACGACCCTAGCTCCCGCACGCCGACCTTACGAGAGACGCAATGGCTATATAAAATGCGCCGAGTGGTGGACTCCCTATGACCGTGCGCGGTGCTTCCATTGTGGCTATGCTGGCCACCCACTTCGTCACTGCCCGTACAGACGCATCGGATTGCGTGCTTCCGCCATCGATGCCCCACGACCGCTCCCCGGCCAGCGACCACGCGAAATCGACAACTATCTCAGCAGAGGGGTGAACGCGTCGTCAAGCCGTCTTTCCCCTCCCCACCGCCGTCCAACACACGTTTTGCGTCGCCGGGCCGCAGCTACACAGCGGCTGTTCGCAAAGTTCTCCAGCCCCCGGAGGGGAAACTAAATAAATCAACATTTGGAAGTGAGGTCGTTCACTAGCGAAACGCCGAAGATCCTCTAACGACCATGCCGCATGAAGATGCCGCTCCCGATACGCCAACATCGCATACAATGACAATCTCGACCACGACGCTAACCGCCTCAAAACGACGCCGTTACCTATAAAAGCTTCGATGATGCGTCCCACCCATGATTCACATAACTGCCGAAGCCGTGACCCGACGCCGAAGGCGACGTGCAACGCAAGAACCAAGAAATTCGACTTAGAAGTGGTAAATGATAGCTGGAAGGTTACCGCTCTAGTCGACACAGGAGCCGATTGTTTGGTGATATGGAATATTCGTTGTGCAGCTGAAGAAAGTCACGATCGCTTGGGACGGCGCACAAATTCGACCGGCGGGGTGCACCCCATTATGCCGTCAGGACGATGTTACGGCCCGAGTGACTGAGAATGGACATACATACGAGGTCTGTTAGAAAAGTATCCGACTTTATTTTTTTTTGCGAACACCTGATGGATATGAAACAAGCGCGCTTGCATCAGGCGACCTTGAACCTTCATGCGCATGCACGAATTTTTTCCCGCCTGCCGATAGCGTCAATCGCTGGGACCCAGCCTTTGAGTGAGGCAGTGCGCAGTGCTCTCGTCGGTTTTTTTATTGCAAGGAAAATGGCGGAGTGAAAGGAGCAGCGCTACTGCATCAAACTTTGCCATAAACTGGGCGACAGCCAAGTGGAAACTATTCTAAATATTCATACGGCTTTCGGAGACGATGCTATGAGCAGCACACAGATTAAGCAGTGGTATAATTGGTTTAAAGATGGCCGCACATCGGTGGAGAACGAGCCACGCTCCAATCGGCCATCAACATGCCAAAATGACCAGGTCATTTCCGAACTGAACGCTATGGTGATGCGGGACCGTCGCGTGACTATCCGAGAAATTGAGGAAGAGGTGGACATGAACAATTTTTCCGCACATTCCATTATCACCGAAGATTTGGCCATGGAGAGAGTAGCGGCGAAATTCGTGCCGAAGCTGCTCACGGTAGAACGAAAGCAGCTTCGTGTTGAAGTCTCACAGGACATGCTGGATTTCGCAAACAGTGACCCCGACTTCATCAACATCATAATCACTGGTGACGAGTCTTGGGTGTACAGGTACGACCCGGAAACCAGATCCCAGTTGCCACAGTGGAAGCATTCCACGTCACCAAGGCTTAAGAAGGCCCGCCAAGTGCGTAGCAATGTGAAAGCGATGCTGACTGCTTTCTTTGACACCCTCTGTGTGGCAGACCACGAGTACGCACACCACAGGGTCAAACAATGACCAAAGAGTACTACAGGGATGTCCTCCGTTGCCTACGTGATGCTGTGCGGCACAAGAACCCGGAGCTGAGCTCAACAGGAAATTGGCGCATCCATCGCGACAATGCTCCTGCACATTCCTCGCACTCGATTCAGATTTTTTGGCGAAAAACCAGACTCCTGTAGTTCAACAGACTCCCTACTGTCCTGATATGGCCCCTGCGATTTCTGGCTGGTTCGCAAAATCAAAAGGCCATTGAAAGGAGCGCGATTTCAGACAAGGAAGAACATTATGGCTGCAACGACAGCTGAGCTAAACTCCATTCCGAAAGGGGCCTTTCCGGAATACTTCCAACAATGGCAGCACCGCTGGGAGAAGTGTGTGGAGTCCCAAGTAGACTACTTTGAAGGTGACTAGGTTTGCAACGCTCCAGTTATGCAAGTTTTTTTTCTACGACCAAAGGTCGGATAGTTTTCTAACAGACCTCGTATGCGGCGAGCTTTGTTGTGCTTCGGCAGTGCTCTCGCGAAGAGATCCTGGGCATAGATTTCCTTAATGAGCATCAGGCGATCATAGAACTGCGATCCAAACTGGTCACGGTTTCGACGGAGGAAGCCATCTCTAAGGTGATAACTTTGGAACATCACGTTGCCCTGGGTGTTGTGCGTTGCCGCATCTAGAAAGTTCGCTATCACCATTAAACTGAACACGGCCGAGAGCGGCGGGGATTCTCTTCGACGACGGCCGGGCGCCCTTGTCGCTAAGCTGCCGACGAGTCATTCATTTCTTTGTGGGCGCAAGTCAGCCTAATAGAGTTTCGTTTGGAAGCCCTTATCTTTCGCTCTCTCTTTCTGCACACCGGACTGCCGTCAGAACTACGTGACAATTTGTATAAGATAGTTAGTGTTTTGGTTCGGTTTTATGGGGTTCAATATCCCAAAGCGACTGAGACTATGAGAGACGCCGTAGTGAAGGGCTCCGGAAATTTCGACCACCTGGGGTTCTTTACGTGCACTGACATCGCACAGAACATGGGCCTCAAGATAGTTAATGTAGCTGAATAGATAGCTAATAAGCCACAACTCTATAAATCCAATCAGGATGTTAGAGAGTGAGCAGCATACAGCATTAGAACATTCAGCCAGTAACGAAATATGAAGCAAAGAAATTCTTGAGAGCAACGCAAAGGGGGAAGGCAGCTGGTGAGGATGAAGTAACTGCAGCTGTGTTGAAGGATTATGGGTAGATTGTGCTAGAAAATCTATCCACTTTAAGGGATTATTCGTTAGTTTCTACAAAAGGATTTTGTGGGTGATGGTCTGTACTCACCAATGAAAAGGCGCAAACCTAAATTATATATTGGATCCAGTCATTTAAGGTACGATGGTCTCGTTGACCCATAAACTATACATCGATAATTTATGGTAGAACGTACTACAGAGCGATAAATTTGTAAACATTTCATCTCGAATTGTAGGACCAACAGATATGTGAGCTTGTGAAGTGCAAGCTTACATCTAGAATCTGAATCTGACTGACTTAACTTCACGTAGGACTTAACTTCACGTATGAATTGCCTAAGGACAGTCGGATTCAGTTTCTAGATGTAAGCTTGCACTTCACAAGCTCACATATCTGTTGGTCCTACAATCCGTGATTAAAAAGCAGTTCCTAGCGTATGAGAGTGCTCATTCGAAGTTAGTGAAGAGGGCAATTGTTCACCTAGCTTGCCGTACTGCGCTTGAGAAGTCATGCTTGCATAATCTGGAATCCAGCCTTAATATGCAGATAGAGAGACAGTATGCCGCAGGTTATCCGCGGCAATTAGTTTCTAGTGTTTGCGAAGACCTGCTACAAAGGATTAAATAAGGGAACCGTAGAAGCAGAGAAGAGGAATAGACACCAGTATGTGTCATACAATACATTCATCGCGTGTCGCAGGCAGATATGGTGTCCGGCTTGTGTTTTCGGCACCATGTAAGTTGTCTAGGGTTTCCGCCATGATGAATAGTGAAGGTAGGCGACAAGAGTGCAGAGTAAGCCACAGCACCATGTACACACAATGCGCCACTGAAATCGTTTATCAGGTTCCCTTATCGTGTGGCCAGATGTACATCGGTCAAACAGGGCGTTGCTTTAATGAAAGGGCGAGTGAGCATGAGCGCAATTTGTCAAGTAAATCAGGAAGCAATAAGGCCATTCACTGCGCGAAGTGCGTGAAACGCGACTGTGGAGCGTTTTTAGAAGATGCTGAATTCCTTGCAAAAGAGGGAGGAAAGACAGAAAGAGAAATAATTCAGGCCTTTCTAATTGCTAAGAGTGCAGATCGATGTGTGAGCACGCCGTCAATTCACCTTTCAGATAAAGAATTCGAGTTTCTAGAAGGGAGCAATGCATACCGTCATGGTTAGATTTTCGCCTTCCTCTTAGTCCTGTTGGGTTCGTGCGTCACTGTTTTAGGTTTCTATGTTTAGGTTCTCACTTTACACTTGGTTCATGTTTTAGATGGCTTGTGTTCATTGAGGAATGATATTATTTTTATTTTTTAGGTCCATTTTAGTGGCCTCATAGTTGTTTTTCCGCGTTCCTGTTGGTTTCGCACTTTTTGTTCAGGTTTTAGTGATCTCTCCATTGGTTGGTTGGTTTATGGGGTTTAACGTCCCAAAGCGACTAAGGCTATGAGAGACGCCGTAGTGGAGGGCTCCGGAAATTTCGACCACCTGGGGTTCTTTAACGTGCACTGACATCGCACAGTACACGGGCCTCTAGAATTTCTCCTCCAAAGAAATTCCAGCCGCCGCGGCCGGGATCGAACCCGCGTCTTTTGGGTCAGCAGCCGAGCACCATAGCCACTGAGCCACCGCGGCGGCATCTCTCCATTGCCTTTTACCGTGTTCATGTTGGGTGTCATGCTTATCATATTTCTTCTTTTCGTTGTTATTATCTATGCTTCTTTGCGTGTTCGACATGGCGTGGACAAGGCACGTGGCTCGCGATCTTCGTTTTATTGAGCTAAAAATTTGCGCGTGGTTCTGAGTCACTTGTGTG
This sequence comes from Amblyomma mixtum, assembly GCF_055824585.1. NCBI lineage: Eukaryota > Metazoa > Arthropoda > Arachnida > Ixodida > Ixodidae > Amblyomma > Amblyomma mixtum. The sequence goes on along the minus strand of NC_143014.1, from coordinate 368,845,154 downwards.
CTGCTAAGGCGCCTGTCCATTATCGTGGAATGTTTGGGACACTCAGAGGAGGTAAGCGCACGTGTTTCAAATGTTACGGATGGGTTGGGATGTGGTGACGGTATCCACAGAGGGTATAAAAAGACTGCGGCAATCTTTTCGAATAAAAGTTCGAAGTCTGCGCTTGTGTGTGTTACTGTGTTCTTGCTCGGTCCTTGTTTTTGTTCGCGCAGTTTTAAAATATGAGCCACTGTTTTGAGGGCCTCCTTTGAGGAGCGTTTGCATGTGTCTTCTTGTGGTGCTGCAATAATTTTGAGGAATAAATTATTCCACTTTACCGAAATAGGAGATGAGTTGCGTTATTGTAAAACAACTTGTTTTTAAGATTCATCTTCCTGCTGAAAATGCAATGAAAAACAATTGATCAGGAAAAGCCAGGTGAGGATGTCACAGGGCGTACGTTAGAAGGGGAAGAAAAATAAAGCACAATTAAAGTGTCCTTCCCATGTCAGTACAAATACTGTGCTGAGACTGTTAAAAGAATAAAAACAAGAAGTGTCGCCACGAATATATTTGTTAGGATTGGCAATCGAAATCAATGAGAAAATTCCTCACAAATACATTCAGTAAGTTGGGGTGACCAAAAGTTTGAAAAATAATAGGCCCTGCCTGAACCGCTTACGTACAACAGGCATAATCCAAATTTTAGTATACAATAGGAGGCTCATGGGCAATAGTGATTTTTATCACCCGAAGGTGGAAAACAGAAATAAAGTGGAGGGGAAGCTGCTATAGCGACCCCCCAAGGCTGGGAGATCAGACCCGGGGAGACTGCCCTCATGTCCCCTGGGAAGTAGCGGCAAGGATGGGCTGTAAGGATGGGCTGTAAAGATGGGCTTTAAGGATGGGATATATGGTTGTCCGGAAATGGGTTATTGGAGACGGGAATGGAGACAGGGAGTGTCTTGCTCTCATTCTTCGAATTTGTCTTGTCTCCATTACCGGCCTACCTGGCCAGGACAGGGAGGCCGTCAAGATTACCCAATGCTGCGGCTGCCACTCACGGGATGCCTGACCACCCACCAAACGCAACGGGCCCCGACCACCGCAGACAGACCTAACACGAGGTTAGCTACCTGGGGCCCCTGCACGACGCCTAGTTCCGCAGCCGGTTCGAACTGCAGACCAGGTCGTCGGTTATTCCGACTGACAAGGGTGTTTCCAACCTACAAGCTACTAGCCGTCGAGTGATTTTCGCGGTTTTTGACACACCAGACGTATGTATGATGTGATCCTACCAGCAGAGGCTTAGATCGTCAGCCGATCGGCCTACCTGCTCTCGGTACCATCACCTAACATCTCCGGGGGGACCCATCCGTGGTTCCAACCAACCAACCAACCAACCACGCATTTCTTATTTTCTCCCCTAGCTTGCTCTGCTCCTACCAAGGAGGGAATGTTTAAAGCAGGGCTGACCGGGCCACATGCCAAGAACTTGGCTTAGGGTGAGATGACCTTGGCCTGCTCCGCCGGTGCTCCACAAAAATGGACGGTTTTAGCGTTTGGGCTTACTACGACCCCTTTCCTCGACGTCCCGCAACGACCCTTTCCAGCTCTGCGTCCAGCCGCAGACCGCTTCCCCGAGGCGTCGGTTTAGAGCACGGCTAGTATAAACCCCCGCGTGGACCTGGTTTCTCCGGAACCAGAAACGAGCGCGTCAGTAGCTGGACGTGCACGCCCCCGCTTGAGGAGGGAAGTAGGTTGTATTTGAAAACATTTCGTCAATTTGAACGAGTACATGCCATTCGTGCGGAATCCGTGGCTCCAACCTGAGTATAAACCCAGAACTGCACCCGCTCAGGAATCGGACCTCACGGGCGCAACTCGCCGTCATAGTCGCATGGGAGTCACTGCCACTCCCATGAGGTTCGTATCCGCAGGGCATGGGTCCCGGCTATACTCATCTCCACCGCTGGCGTTGAGTCAGAGCAGAGTATAGTAGCCGAAGCTACAGTGACCCGAAAATAGTGATGGTGGGGGGGGGGGGGGAGGGGGCATGCCACGAGCAGGCCGCACAGTCAAATCCTCCTCCCCCACACAATAAAGTAAGAGACGGAAGGGGGGGGGGGGGGTCACGTCTGAGTTTTGTACAGGGCACCGAATAATCTAAGGCCGGCCCGGTACCCAGCCGCTATGCCCACATTTCAGCAGACACAAATGCAACAACTAAAGGGCTAAATATTTCCGAGGGTCGAAATTAGATTCGAAGCAGTCCTGTGCGCAGTCCCTCACAGCCCGCACTCCAACGAATTTTATGTATTTTACTGTAGCTTTTCCTGTTCACCAGGTTACTCAGTCTGTAACAGTTTTTATTTTCATGGTCGTGTGAAAAACTAATTATACTGCATTGAACAATAAATTCTCATACTTTGAAAGCAGCAGGGTTTAGTAAATCGGGCAAACACAATTTCAATCGAAAGATAAAGCGCCACAAAAAGAATGATACGCGAAAAGGAATGCATGGCAATAACAACAGTCACAAATGCATTGGGAACATCGAATAGGCTTAGAGGCCAATATAACACGTAGGGGAAAGCACAATGTTAGCAAACACCATGGACGGTAGGGAATCTTTGGCAACGATGACACTCAGAGGAGGGGATCTGTTACGTTTACCGTATAATTGTTATTTACAGACATAGGTGCTTCATGCTCGAAGCGCTGGACGTTATATTTTGTCCTACCTTGCCTCTCAGGGGAGGCACTCAAACCAATGGAATAGGTCTATTTTCGTGGCATCGCTGTAAACCGGCTTGCACCTGTCACACTAGCTGCTAGCAGGTGCGGGCAGGGATGAGCTTCCCCGTCGGAAAAAGGCAATGCGTTTTGAGAAGGCCAATAGTGCCGACATAAAATATGTTATTATATACAGTCTTATGCAACATTCGGAAACAAAATCTGTGCCGACAGAATCACCTAGTGTCATTACCTGGTGTTCATGTTACTATGCAACCTGAATAGTGGACTTCAAACTTCGCCAGTATGAATATAACTAAAAACACTTTATAACAAAAACTGTGTATAAACGAAGCAATGCTTTGCAAAAGAGAATAAAGAATAAGGGAAACTTTTGATCTCGTTGCCAAAGAATATGAGTCAGCAAAGAAGGTCGTACAAATGAATATGAACCTGCTCATGGAATGAAATACTGCTGTCTCACTTTTCTCGAACCTATTTTTGTGCATTGTATACTCGATGATAGTGTCAGATGATCTACGCGCGAACAGTTTTCTGAACTTTGCCACTGTATTTTTTCCTGCTGCGCCGCAGAACTTAAAGGCCGATGTGCATGTTCTTTGTCGATGCTCCCCACAGTGTTTTTTCTAGCTGTACTCCTTGTCTTATAAATTGGTTCTTCATGATTTAATGAGACAAAAGAATTCGTTTAAGACAAGACAAGCCACAAGATCATTTTAAAGATGACTGCAATACTTACAAAACACACATGTCAAATTTATATTGCACATAAAATTTCTCAGGACGTTTATAGCAAGGAAATACTTAATACAAATACACTACTTTTCGTACACATCTAACACTGCTTAAGGGCAGGTTAGATCAGGGATCAGAAACACACACTTAATCTTCAAGCGGTTATTCACTTTCTAAACCATTGGTACAACACAGCACTGTATATATAAAAAAAGAGCAGAACACACGCAAAGGTAAAAGGTACTTCTCGCACCTATTTGTGCGGTTACAATCATTGCTTTTCTTTTTCTTTCTTTAGATGGTGGCGCAATTTTTTTATTGATTTGACTTTCGACAACATTCCCATAGCCCAGAGCTCCGTGCGCAATTCTCCTGCATCCATGTCGCGTCTACATTTTGTAGCGGGTTTCCTTCTTTCACTTTTTCTTCTGCATAGCATGGCCTCTTCGCCCGTGCCTCTTGAATAAATCCCTCAAACTACTCTAGGTCTTGCTTTTTATATGCATGGCTTGTTCTGGTATTCACACTCATTTCAAGCCTTTTCGCCTGCTTGAGGTCGTCAGCGGCTGAATTCCACTTGTGAGACTTGCCATGGTGTGAATGCTTTAGCATGCCGTTTTTTTATTTAAACCTTGGCGTGAAAACCAACCAACGCACTTAAACCTTCCGTGCATTGCGGGAGTGTGGCGCGCGAGAATATGAATGTACTGCGTAACTCGTCGCCACCATAGCCTTTCCAACCTTGGGCGCCTAATTCTCAGAACGCGTGAAAGACTTCTGAGCATTCACTTTCTATGCTGCTACCTTCAACATCAATTTCCAGGTGGGTCAAAATTTCACGCAGAAGCTTCCAAAGGAACATATTTCTTTCTCCTCTGTTTGAGGGTGCAATTACTCGTCCAGTTTTTCTGGCAAAGCCTTCATGAGTCGCTTACAATCGCCCTAAATAGCGGCGTGAATCGTTTTCTCTTGCTTTCTTCATTGGCTTCGCGCACTTGAAATTTTATCCCACAGTTATCTATGGAGTCAACGATGTTCTGAACGTGTACGGTCATTCCACGTGGATTGCGGACTTTTTCACGGCAATCTGTGTCTTCTGCTCTTGAAAGCAATTCGTCTCCAAGGCGGTTAACTATTCTTAACTTCATGTGCACTATGTCAGGAAATATTAAATAAGAGCCAAAGTGGAACAATGGGAAGTTTTTCAGGACGTTCGCCTCTGAGCAGCAATCCTCTCTCATCTTCTCAAGCGTGTGGATCAAAGGATGTTCATTAAAGCACCTGTCACTTGCCAGAACTGAGCACCTTGTCAGTGGGTTCTGTCAACAAAATGGACAAGTAGAGCGTAATGCAGCTGACTGCAGACGCTAAACACAGAAAAGAATTTCAAATGTGACCATAGACAAATGTGAAGCGAAATCTCGTGGTATCTCACAGATATGCTACCATTTTCCTGGAGAGTGAATTTCTTTTAGCAAATCCAGAAAAGCCTCTCTTCAAAGTAACCCTCCGAGATCATCACACCGAGAAGGCGATGGAGCATTGCTTTGTAACTGTCATGTTTGGCAAATTATGAAATGTTAGTGTTTTTCAGGTCGTGCGTCTGCTCAAAACAAAGAGCTTAATTCATTATTACTAGCGGATGCCTTTGCCTTTTTTGATCATTGATTTTTTTCTATTGTATCTGTGTGTTTGTATATGACCTCACCAAAAGTGCATATGGATTTCATTCGTGCTAATAAGTTATGCAATGTGTTTGTGCTTACGTGTTAGTGAAAAAATGTTTTGTGAGAGATGCAAGTGCCTTTTTATGTGTGCATTTGACTTCATTATCCCCGCTGTTGTAACTGTTTCTGATAGGCGCTGGGACCTTTGTCAGGCTTTTGTGCCTTTAGTCCGAGCTCCCCTCGTTGTGACGAGAAATAAAGCTAATTCATTCATTCATTCATTCATTCATTCATTCATTCATTCATTCATTCATTCTGTCGTTGACTTGTTCTGGTTCTCGCAAAATTTCATTTTTTTAAACGTGAACAAAAAACTGACATTCTTTAAAAACCGTCATAAAATTGTTACTTTAAACCAACAACTGTATCTTCATACATCCCATTGTTACCAGTGTATTTGTAAAGCTATGCAAATAGAGCGAACAGTTCTGTATCTGGGCATCCACTTTGACCAACACCTTACAAGCAGCGACCACATCGTCTACCTCTCTCGAAAGATAAGGGCCATTGCGGCTATGATGTATTACCTTCGTGGTAAAGCTCCGCTTCATCTTAGTCGACTGATCTATGCAGCATTAGTAGAACCTGTTTTAAAGTACGGCATTACTTCATATGGTAACTGCCCCGAATATAAGAAAGAAGCATTAAATGTTATCCTAAAAAGAATAGTGAACACAATATCGTACGGCACGAAACTACACTCGGTTGACATGAAAGAGAAATACGATGAGTTAGGCATCCTTCAGATTCGTGCACTATTTCACTTTGTTGTATTAACACGGTATTACTATTCAAATGAATATAATACTCTCGTAAAAAAAAATGACACCTTGAGAAAAATGGAACGTTTTGTTAACCTACGGGTTTACACAAACTATGGTAAGAAGATGCGCAGTTATTATGTACCGGCTGTATTTAATGAAATTCCCGATGATCTGTGTATTGCAAATAACAATCGTAGAATGATGACTGACATAAGAAATTGGTGTGCAACTGTATTGCCTTGTGTATAGCTTGAGTTCTTTCGTATGTATTTCTCCTGCTGACTGATCAGCCAACAAGAAAAATGCGCATAGGCAGATCAGAATTTATGAATGTGTATGCATACAGACGGATAAAATTTGATTTGATTTGAATGATTGATTGATTCATTCATTCATTCAAACACAGCTACCAATCTCTATTTTTATCAGGAGTGGTTTGGTGGAGAGCTCTTCCATGCTCATGCCTACATCTCTAGCTAGCTCTTGCGCAGCTTACACAAAGTCTTCTTGAAATGAAACGTTAGCGCCAGGCGTGGTACCTGGTTCATCGATGACCGTTATTCTGCTATCTAGGTGCTCTCTTTAAGAATTTATCAGCCTTATGGTGGGCAAATTAGGAACGCTCGCAGAGAGGTGCTCCCAGAAAACGTTGCTCACAAAATGTGTGTCCAAGAGGGCTGCAGCTTCTCGTAATTTGTTTGTCTGGAGAGCAAAGGACATAGTAATTAACTTCACCATTCGTGCACAAAAAACTTTTGACATTGTAATTCGAAACAATTTCTTCACTTTCCTTGAATGGGATTTTACGCAGCAGGCCCTTTAGGTTGGTGACGAGAAGATCGCATGCATCTACGCCGTAGCTCTCCAGTCCAACTTCAAGTCCTGCGTGATGGAACATCTAGCAACATTAAGCTGCCTTCGATCTGCTTTTTTTTTTGCACCCCTCGCCGACCATAATGCCTTCGTTGAGTAGCATTGCAGTTTGCTCTGATTTCAATTTTCCATTCTTCCGCTCAAGGTTCAGAAACAGCCTTACGGGCAGAGATGATGTCTCTAAGTTCATTTATGACATTTTCTGAAACTGTTTGTACTCTGTGCAGCTTTTTTATAGAGAAGAAATTATGGCATTTACTATGCATTCTCATGTTTTCGTTTCAGGTGGGCTACATTCAGACTAGAAGTCAATCTTTACGAACCTCTTCTTTTTCAAAAAAGACGCTTTTGCGCGGCCTGTAAAATCCCTCTAGTGCCTATCGCACCAGTGCATAATGACGTAAACCGGTTCTCAAAGTATTTGCCCATAATGGAGAGCCTGACGTTCAGAGGCAGAAATGATTGGAGAGTTTCAAAGTATGACTTTCGATCATGGTTCTTTTTGTGACTTCTGTTTATAGGTGTTTCATTGGTCAGCGTGAATCTGACACTGCAACTGTCGAAGATAGCAGTCAAGTTTCTATCTTTGTCAAGTCAGTGGCGTAAACAGTAGCACTCAGTGAGCAAAGGAGGTCACTTGGTGCCCAAAACGGGGCGACACAACCAGAAAGCAAAACAAATGTAAGAAAAGTAGAGCCTTCTAAGAACAAAAACGTTTAATGCATAACATTGCGCCAGCAATGATCTTTGTCACGAAAAAACTGCAATATTTCTCGAGGAAGCATGCAAGGAAACCTTGCAGGACTTCTGACGTTTTACCCCACCATTAATTATGACTGGAAACTCAAACGCGACCGTGTTTCCAAGTGTCGTTTCCAGTATAGACCATGCAGACGGAAGCGGAATCCTGGAGAAGTCATCTCCCTCAGAGAGTAGCCATTTTGTTCTAATGGGTTGCCTTTCCTGTGAAAAGACCATCGAAAAATGTCATGGTCAAAGTTGACCTTCAGGAGTCCGCTTGAACGACGGCAACTGGGCAGCTTTTTCTGGATTTCGTAGAGATCTTTTCAGAGGCAGACTGGAGGCGAACTTGCGCAGACAGGCCTCGTTGAGATTTCTCATGAGCTCCAGGGTACAATGGCATCTGGGGTACACTCGCCACTGGATCAGGTATCCTTTGCGCCAAATGACAGACAAATGGAGGAATTTTGTCGGTATTCTAGGAAACGATTTCATTTATTTGAAGATGGGGAGGGGAGGTGGTGAAACGAAAAGGAGGAAACTGAAAACGAGTATCAGCATATTGTTTGTTTTATTACTTATTAGAAGCTCCACAAGCCCAATTGAGATTATGCACCTTATTATGAGGAAAATCTGCGTCTTATCTTAATAAAACAAAATAATGGTGCTGCTAATAAGAACGGCGCAGAGCATCCTCAAGAAAGACTCATAGAAATTGTCCTTAGCATTTGAAACAATGATTATAATAAAGAGAACAAAACTGCCTTTGCAGTCACAAATTACTAAGCAAACGGTTGTGCGCAACAACAGAAGCGCAAAAACAATTTTACATTAACGTTGTTGCAAACAGTAAGCACATAAACTTGTGCATTTTTCTCAATACTCCAATGTTGTGCTGCTCGGGATCTAGACCAGTGCAAAGTGGAGCACGTGCATTTGAGTATGGAAATGCTGTTATCTTCGTAACATTTACGGGGACTTACTAAAACGCGTGAAAACAGCTCCAACTATTAAACTAAAAGATGAGTGAGCAGAGTGAAGATAAGTGACTCTGAATTTTATTTTATTCCCTACCATAGATCTACTCTCCTTAATTTAATTCTCTGTGTAGAATGCGGGATGCTTCACCAGGACTTAAAGCAGATCATAAATACTATTCGTACTTCATTCCTTTTGGTACGTTGCCGTTCTTTTAAATAGAGCGAGCCTTTCAGGGCGTCTTTTTTGTCAATATCTGAAGCAGCATTAATTCAGTTTAAAACTTTGCGCTGCGAATGAATAAATGGACTTTCTTTTCGAATGAAGTTGATGGCTGCACATACCAAACTAAATCTACAGGTAATGATTAATTGTACCCAACAGTGCGTCACAAATTTCCAAATGTTTTACGCTACTTTATTCAAAACAAAGAAGTTAATGACTTACCGTTTTGACACTGACTCTCTCCATGGAGTGGTAAATCAATTGCTTCCGATAAAAAAGTGATGCTGTCGGGCGTTGCAGAGTATAGACAAATGTGGTTCAGCATCTCGATGGTGCTGTATTTATAGCACGCCAGCCAGCAAATTGACACAAAGACAGCGTCAAAGATCTGGGATTTCGTGACACGCTCACGTTATTTCTCCTGAAAAGAAGCGAATAACGCCGACCAAAAGGAGTTGTTAAAAGATGTAAATGACATCTCGCTTCAGTACGGAAGCCTTGTTCACTGAGCCGAAAAAGCTGAAAGCACGAAGCTTAAGTGTGTTGCAGTAATCGTCCTAGGCATATTGCGTACTTAGGAGGGAGATTACCGTCGTTGCAATTTAGGGTCTTACCTCTAGTCTGGATCATCAAGGACTCCAGATATCGGCGTGGCAGCCAATTCTTTTCTCTTCCGATAATCGCTGCTTGTTCTCGGGCGATCCTGTGTGTCGTTGCTTCCACGTGTTCCGCAAGTGCGTTTGAAGCAACCTTCTTGTTTGTCACGTCGTTCTTGTGATACCTCAAACGCCTTTCGAAGTTTCCACTCTCACCAATGCAACAGAGTCGGAGTAAGCGCAGGGAATTTTATAGACTACGCCAGGAAAGTTTTCTTTCTTGAGTTTGTCCTTTACGGCCACCAGCTCGTACCTCAGCTTGCACACTGGTTAGTGAGCGACATGCACACCGTAAGTGCGCAGAATACGAGCCAGAGATTCGCTCACGCCTGGCACGTATGGGATGGCAGCTCGTGCTCGGCACGGGGGACCAACCGAAGTTGAAGCACGTGATGACCGTTGCAGAACGAATTGCACGAAATGTTCAGGGTAGCCGCACTCGCTGAGTTCTCGGCACACTTGGCGTAGGTCAGGAGTTCAATCTTCAGGCTTTAAGCAAATATTTTTGGCTCGTCTAGCGAGGGAGGTCACGAAATAACGTTTGTGACACGCCGGATGAACACAACTAAAATGTAGATAAGGGCTTGTGTGCTTTTCTCTTTTGTAAACCTTGAACGAAAGACGGTCGCCGCGTCGCTCAACTAACGTGTCCAGGAAAGGAAGACGGCCAGTAACCTCCTTTTCCACAGTGAATTAGATGGATTCTTCCATGCTATTTATTAGTTCCGTGAAAGCAGCCAAGGCATCATTGGCGCCTCTGGCCTGGCGGTTATTCGGAAGTGGTGAACCGCGGCCCCAATCAGAACATTAGCAGTTACACTGAAGATGGGCTGAATTTAATTGGGCGCAGTTGTCGGCTGTCGACCGGAGGGTCGGCTACCTGGACACAGTCTAAGTCTGTGACCGAGGTTGTGGAGTGCTAGGTTTGATCCCAGGACGGCTCACACTGGGAGGGGTAGCGGCCTCCTGTAACCTAGCGAGGTGCTGGCACTGGCGATGGAGACCCTCGTAACGCTGGGAGTAGTTGCGCGCTCTTGTAATCCAGTGAATAGGAGGCAACGCTAATGATGAACCTGGGAAGGTCTGGTGGTGACCCTTTCCCGGGACCGGAGGCGAGAAAGTTCATACTGCATGGCAGCCTTTCTTTCTTTATTTTTTCTATTTTCAAGAAATCAGGAGGTTGAGGTAAAAGCTGTAAGCAAACAATTTGTCAGGCCTTAACCCCCCTAGACATAGGGACAGTTTAGACGAGCGGAGCAGTCACACAATTACAAATAAAAAAACTGAATACAATCGAAACACTGAGACTACCTATGGCTACTTCATGAAACGGTAATGGGAATAACATAAAGCATAGATATGAAAACGCAAAATATATAAATTACAATTAGAACACATAAGTAAACAACCATGAATGCGCACGGACGATAACATAGATCACTTATCACACACTGCACATTACACAAAATTCAAGATTGTTGCAGAGATTTTTAATGTTATGTAGCAATATTGTAAGTAATTAGTGAAAAAGACCTTAATTGGGAGTGTGCATTATTAAGTGTGTTTATGCCATCGTTAGGAAGGGTTTTAGGTATTCATAGCAATGTGCTTTTTACATCTGTGAACCATACTTGGATCGGCAGCAAGGTACATTCCAAAAATTTGACCTCCTGGTGTGGTAATGGCGAATGGCTCGTTCTAGATTGGATATATCAGTTAGAGCAGCATCATTTTTCTTGATGCTCAGGCTGCATTTACTGAAAAGAATGCGAGTGTATGTAAGCTACACCTTTTGTATGCCGCATTTTGAAAATAAGTAAGCGGCGTTTTCAGTGAAAGGGACGTTTGCTATTTCCCGCGCTAGCTATATGGGCATTAGGAAGAGCTTATTCAGATTTAAATCCGTTGTTGTGCCCCAGACGAGATGACAGTAATTGATATGAGGAGCAAAAAGAGCATTGTAGATAAAATGTTTTACTGATGTTGGAAGCAGATACCTGCTTCGATTTAGTACGCCTGTTATGCGACTGATTTTTTGCGGTACAAAGTTAGGATGCTCTCCCCGTTGTAGCGTAGTTGTAGAAAATGTGCCAAGCACTTTAACAGAGTTTACGAGTTCAATATGTATACAGTTGGAGTGCAAGTTAGAAATGCTACGTGTTTTATATGTGCCCTTAGCATGGAAAACTACAGCTTTCGCCTTTGTTGTGTTTAATCTTAGAAAGTCAACCATAGACCAGATACTGAGTTCATGGAGAGCTTCATTACCTTTTTGTTTATTAGATCAAGGGGTGATATGGATGAATGAAATATGCGCGTGTCATCGTTGTACGTTATGAATTTTGCTGGTTTGGTTTGGTTTATGGGGTTTAACGTCCAAAAGCGACTAAGGCTATGAGAGACGCCGTAGTGGAGGGCTGCGGAAATTTCGACCACCTGGGGTTCTTTAACGTGCACTGACATCGCACAGTACACCGGCCTCTAGAATTTCTCCTCCAAAGAAATTCAACCGCCGCGGCCGGGATCGAACCCGCGTCTTTCGGATCAGCAGCCGAGCACCATAACCACTGTGCCACCGCGGCGGCTATTATGAATTTTGCCTGTTTATAGATAAAAGTGATGTCGTTTATGTAGATGTTAAATAGAATGGGACCCAGTATACTCCCTTGGGGTAACCCGGAAATTATTTCTTGGTCATGTGATGATAAGCCATTTATTGAGGCAAACTGCCGGCGGTTCTGTAGGTTGGTTGGTTGGTAACAACTTTATTCATAGTCCTGCAGAGCTTTCGCCGACGGGGCCTTAGGTCTCCCACGTGGGGACGTCGAGGCGCTGCCTCGCCGTCGCCTCTCGGGCCTGCTGGACGGCCCAGAGTTGGTCCCCGAGGCTGGGGCTGCGCAAGGCAGCGGCCAACCGCGGCGGGAGGGTTCCGGAATTAGCACCGTGAAGGTTTTTGTTACAGTCCCAGAGCATGTGAGTTAAAATGGCTACATTGGCGTGGCAGACCTTGCATATATTTGTCGGGTATGTACCGGGGTAAAGCCTGTGGTATAGTTCCGGGTTGGGGTACGTGAGCGTCTGCAGTTGTCTGAGGGCCACCGCGTGCGCCCTGTCCAGCTTGTCGCTGGGCGGAGGGAAGGTTCGGCGGGCCAGGCAGAGGGCCTTGGTAATTTCGTTGCTGGTCAAGCAGTCTTTGGTGCTATTCCATGGACGACGGTCGCCGGCGCGGTTCGCGAGCTCGCGCGCCTTGGCGTGTGCCGTCTCGTTGCGGTTGCGATACGTCCTCGATACTTCTCCCATGTGCGCCGGGAACCATTGAATTCTGGTTTGGAATTCTATCTCCTGCTGGACTTGTCGGTTCCTCAGGACTCGGGCCGCTCTCTGTGAGATCCATCATTTTGCGAAATTTCTAACCGTCTGAGGCGAGTCGCAGAGAACCACGGTGCACGTCGGATCCGTGAGGGCGAGTGCCACCGCCACTTCCTCCGCCTCTTCTGCGCGTTCGCACGCTACACTTGACGTTATGCGCGTTTTGCCACACGAATCGACGACCGCAACCGCGAATCGCGAGCGTTCTGCGTATTCCGCGGCGTCAACGAACCTTGTCCCCGTATCGTCTCCGTGGCTGTGCAGGAGAGCTCTGGCCCTGGCCGCTCTTCTTCCTCGGTTGTGTTCCGGGTGGACGTTTCGTGGAATCGGGTCGACTCTTAGAGTTTGTCTGATCGCGTTTGGAATGGCGACTTTCTGGCCTTGTTGTGCGTGGTAACGGATGCCGAGACTTTCCATGACCTGGCGGCCTGCTGTCGTTCCCGTTAATCTTTCCAGTTGTGAAGTGCGCTGCGCCTCGGCGATTTCGCTAAGCGTGTTGTGAAGTCCGAGCTGGAGCAAGCGATGCGTGCTGGTGGACTCGGGTATACCCAGTGCTATCTTGTACACCCTGCGAATGAGGACATTGATCTTGGCTTCTTCTCCCTTGTACCAGTTGTGGAATGCCGCAACGTACGCAATATGGCTAATGACGAAAGAGTGTATGAGTCGTGTGAGACTCTCCTCCCTCATTCCGTTTCTTCTGCTGGTGACCCTCTTGAGGATTCGCATGGCGTTAGCTGTCTTGTGCTTTAATTTAGTGATCGTTTCGCCGTTGACGCCGTTGTCCTCGATTATCATGCCGAGGACCCTAATTGTGTGTACTATCGGGATGGTTGCTCCGTTTCTCGTACGTAGTCTGATCTCTTCGTACTCGCGCTTTGTCGTTGCCGCATTCCGACCACTCCCGGGTGGTCTGCCCCTCTGCGTGGGGCGATAGAGTAGGAGTTCCGACTTTTTCGGCGAACATCGTAAACCCGTACGTACCCTCTAGGTATTCCTCTGTTGTCTCGATTGCTAGTTGCAGTGCCGTTTCGATGTGACCGTCGCTGCCTTTGTGCACCCAAAGGGTTATATCGTCGGTGTATATTGTGTACCGGACGTCTTTCTGTTCTTGTAGCTTTTCTGCTAGGCCGATCATGACCAGGTTGAAGAGCGTGGGCGAGATGACGGAGCCCTGTGGAGTGCCGGTGCTCCGCAGCGTTTGCTCTTCTAGCTGGAGGTCCCCTGCCACTAAAACAGCTCGCCTGTCTGTCAAGAAATCTTTAACGTAGTTGTACGTGCGTACACCTAGGTTATGCCGCGATACCTGGTGTAAGATCGCCGAGTGCGCGATTCTATCGAACGCGCTTTCAAGGTCGAGGCCGAGAATTGCTTTGGTGCCTCTCGTCTTGCCATCAAGAACGTGGTGCTTCAGTTGTATCATTGCGTCCTGCGTAACACCAGTAATTAAAGAGGAAGACCCCGAAAGCCATATCGTTCAAGTTTGTAAATTAAGAGCGCGTGATTAATGTGATCAAACGCCTGTGTAGAATCGACGAACATTCCAAGAAATAAAAATTTATGTTCGAAATTTTGTAGTCTGTATGCTTTTCGATCTAGAAGGGCTAGCTCGGTAGATTTATTTTTGTGACAACCATACTGTGAACTACTTATCAGCTAGAATTTCAAAAAGAACAGAGAAACTTAGTTAAATACAATGTTCTCGAGGCCTTTCAAAAATATTGGTAAAAAAGAAATTGGTGTATAGTTATATTTGTCTAGTATATTTTCCTTTTCATATACTGCTATTAGCTTCGCTACCTTCATTTATCTGGGAAATAACCTGTGTTGATGGCCAAATCGAAAATATGGCAAAGAACTGGAGCTATGTCCTAGATGACATATATAATTGGTGCCATCTGTATACCAACCGCATCAAAACTGCATAAATATTTGAGGCCTTCGAATACTGTACATACCTCAGCTGTATCCGTTGGACAATAGGACATTGTGTTCTGATTTGATGGAAGATGTAAGTTGTATTGGCTGGAACCGACTTAAGCATCCCTGGAGACTAAGTACTCATTAAAGGAATTTGCGAGGTGAAGCCCAGTCAAGAACTGTGCATTGAAACAAATTTTTTCTACTGGTTCAGAATCACGTTTTCGTTCCATAACATCAATTAGCTTATTCCCCAATATTTCGGTGTTGTCTGCAGAAGAAGATATGAAAGTAATAAGCGTCTTTTGCTTTTCGTAGGTGTTTGGCCAGCCTATTACGAAACGTTTTAAATTCTTTAAGTCTGATGGCTGTCGTGTCTTTGTATATTTTGCATAGAGCTTTCCTCGTTTCTTTATCGCCTTAAGGAGCGCCCCTGAGAGCCATGGCAAACGGATTTCTTTCTGACGTCTCAGGACCTCATCAACATGGTTTGTGGTTTATGGGAGTTTAACGTCCCGAAGCAACTAAGGCTATGAGGGACGCCGTAGTGAAGGGCTCCAGAAATTTCGACCACCTGGGGTTCTTTAACGTGCACTGACATCGCACAGCACATGGGCCTCTAGAATTTCGCCTTCATCGAAATTCGGCCACCGCGGCCGGGATCGAACCCGCGTCTTTCGGGTCAGCAGCCGAGCACCGTAACCACTGAGCCACCGCGGCGGGCCACCGCATCAACAAAGTACTTATTGTATACAGAGACAAATTTCTTCAAGAAATATTCTATGCTGCATCACGAAAATTCTCGCCAAGATATTTCTCTTATTCTTTGCTTAAAAGCTCACTCAGTTATGTGTTGACTCATAAGCTGACTCAGTTATGTTATAAGCTGACTCAGTTATGTGTTGAAAAAGAAGAATGTCGTTCTCCTGGGAGTGTTTCGGACGGTTGATATGTAGACACATGAAAATTGGCAAATGATCAGTTATAGGAATGTTCAGCGCTCAGCAAGTTAAACATAAAATGCTAGTTTGTTAAGAACAGGTAAAGAATGGTTGCGGATGTTAAAGTGATTCGTGCGGCTGTTTCTATTGTATTAGTGAAATCATTCGAAACAAATGCACTCTCAAAATAATATTTAGCTGGACTATTACCGTTCACATCAATGTTAAAATCCGTATCGATGATCAAATGTCGCCTACCTTCATTACTGAATGCCAAAATACTCGCAAAAGAACGAAGAAAAACAGATTTCCCCCTGGTGGACGATGGGATACAACATATATCCACTCTCTCGCTTCAACACATAACACCTCATAATCTTCTGTCACACATGAAAACTCTGTCTGTAGCTCACATGGTATATATTGATCTAGTGTCTATGAACATACACTCGTACTCCACGTGGAGACGTATTTAAAAAGCAAGTTTTCTTTTGAGCAGCTAAAAAATATCAAAATCTTTTGAATATCACGTCTCGTTAAGCATTATTATGCTGTAACGAGCCTGAGAATTGGAAAAAACTTTAAATATCTGTTATCTTACTGTTAAGTGACTGTACAGTCATATGCAAACGACTTAAACCCTGTTCCGCACCATTATTTAATGCACTATCGGCCGGAAAATAAAATGGACCACCGCTCAGGGTAGCGGAGCGGCTGCGGGGCCGCACAGGGGCGCTGTTATCTCGCGCCGCTCGCTGGCAGCCAGAGTGCCCCGAGTGACGACAAACTTCACCCTCGCCCTCGCGCGGGGGCTTGTCGCGTTTGATGAATATCTAGTGTTGCGTTCAGCTGCTCTGCTGTTGAGGGTCCCGACGAAGGGGAGCGCGCAGCGCCTATTCATCGAGCACATCGGGCTGTGGCAGATCAGTTGGACAGCCGCAGTCCGTCAAACCGCGGCTGTGTGAAGAAACGAGTCGGAGTTTTGTTTTTGGTTGTCCTTTTATATTGCCCTCATGTTAGATGTTACTGCTAATCCCCTGCATCCGCCATAGCCGGGTTTTAGTCAACTCGGTTCAAGACGCCGCATCGCCAGCCATCGTGACGGGCGCTTTTTCACGCCAATGCGATAACAGAGACGGCGAACTTCTCTGCGGGCACTGCTTCTATTTCGAAGCTGTCGTATTGGCACTGTCTTCGCAATAAGCTTGATATTCTGTTCAGCAAAACATCTGCAATTTTTTTTTAATTGGGGTCTACGATACGCAGTCTTTGACGATAATTTCTTTACAATAGTTCAGTCCCGAAGAGATTCTTAGGAAGACGAATAACAAAAATTATTGTCAGTGATGAAATTTATATGTGAAAGCAGATTAAATATCTCATTGGCATTCTTCAGAGTGACCTTAGTGAGACGAAAAGTTCCCGTCTGCAGCGATGACTTCACTTAGTCATCTTGGCATAGAGTCATATAGTGCCGCCACTAGGTCTGGACATCGGCTCACGGCTTCCCATTAATCTTTGACGGCATGCCAGAGCTGGTCAGCTGTGCCACCACAAGGGCGCCGTGAGGAAAGTTCCATCTTCACGACTCCCCAGATGTTTTCGACGGGGTTGAGGTCAGCCCCGTTAGGCGGCCACGGGAGCTGACGCATGGCGCAGCGCTCAAGAAGGTCGCTTACATCGGCTTTGGTATTCGCAAGAATGCCACCAAGGATTCCAATCGAGGAAAGAAAGCGGATCGTGCGACTGGGCATAGAAGGCGTCCCTCAGCGTGAAATCTGTCGCCGTACCGGAAGGACAAGAACAGCGGTGAGCAGTATTCTTAGAGCACACAGGGACGAACACGGCAGAATTTCCGATGCTGAGCACAGTAGACGGCCAAGGAGTACTACGCCTGAAGGAGATGAGTTAATCGTTGCTGCAGTAGTTGTAGACTCCTTCTTGAACTCCAGGGAGGTTCATGACGAACTTGGGATGAGCTGCTCCTGCGACACCATTAGATACAGGTGGCGGGCAGCAGGTCTAATGAACTGCGTTGCAGCTGAAAATCTGCACCTCACAAGAAACCAGATAGAAGAGAGACTCAGCTTCGCCAGAGCCTTTCAGCAGTGGTCTCCAGAGGAGTGGCGGGAAGTGATTTTCTCAGATGAGTCCACATTCTGCACGCGCTGGGACCAGCAGCAACGTTTGTGGCGCCCGCTCAACAGCAGGTGTGACCTGTCATTCTTACAGCTAATGAAGTATGCCTTGCAGCACATCGTAGTATTGAGAATATAGCGCAGCCTCGTTTTTCCCTTTTCTTTGGTTTGACGTAGATTCAGTATCGAATACGAAGTAGGCTATTCTCTCCTGCCGAACAGAAGCTTCAGCAGAGTGTTGGATTTGTTATGTTAGCGCTACTTGATTTAACTTTGGGAGCCGACATATGCTAATGTTTTTGGAACATCTTTGCTGTCCTATGCACAGGTATCTCCCTGACTACAACCACAACGTACTCAGCAGTGGCCGGTGTTCAGTCAGCGTCTGGGGTGCCGTCAGTAGGGGCGACCTCGGCCCACTCCTGCGGATCGAGGGTTCTTTCACCGGGCCGAGGTACTGCGAGATCCTTACCGGTCACATGATTCCCTACGGCCTGGACGTACCGTGCCCGGATGGCTGCTACGTGTCCCAGCACGACCGCAGCCCCGTGCACAAGGTGCGTGCTGTAAGCGACCTTCTTGAGCGCTGCGCCGTGCGTCAGCTCCCGTGGCCGCCTAACGGGGCTGACCTCAACCCCGTCGAAAGCATCTGGGGAGTCATGAAGAAGGAATTTTTGCTCACGGCGCCTTTGTGGTGGCGCAGCTGAGCAGCTCTGGCATGCCGTCAAAGAGGAATGGGAAGCCGTGCGCCGACGTCCAGACCTAGTGACGGCACTATATGACTCTATGCCAAGACGACTAAGTCAAGTCATCGCGGCAGACGGGAACTTTTCGTCTCACTAAGGCCACTCTGAAGAATGCCAATGAGCTATTTAATCTGCTTTCGCAAATAAATTTCATCACTGACAATGATTTTTGTGATTCGTCTTCCTAAGAATCTCTTCGGGACTGAACTGTTGTAAAGAAATTAACGTCAAAGACTACGTATCGTAGACCCCAATTAAAAAAAGGGAGATGTTTTGCTGAACAGAATATCAAGCTTATTGCGAAGACAGTGCCAATACGACAGCTTCGAAAGAGAAGCAGCGCCCGCAGAGAAGTTCGCCGTCTCTGTTATCGCATTGGCGTGAAAAAGCGCCCGTCACGGTGGCTGGCGATGCGGCGTCTTGGACCGCGTTGCCTAAAACCCGGCTATGGCGGATGCAGGGGATTAGCAGTAACATCTAACATGAGGGCAATATAAAAGGACAACCAAAAACAAAACTCCGACTCGTTTCTTCGCACAGCCGCGGTTTGACGGACTGCGGCTGTCCA
The DNA here is from genome assembly GCF_055824585.1 of Amblyomma mixtum. Taxonomy (NCBI): domain Eukaryota; kingdom Metazoa; phylum Arthropoda; class Arachnida; order Ixodida; family Ixodidae; genus Amblyomma; species Amblyomma mixtum. The sequence continues at coordinate 368,826,037 of NC_143014.1, read as the reverse complement.
ACTGATCTGCCACAGCCCGATGTGCTCGATGAATAGGCGATGCGCGCTCCCCTTCGTCGGGACCCTCAACAGCAGAGCAGCTGAACGCAACACTAGATATTTATCAAGCGCGACAAGGCCCCGCGCGAGGGCGAAGTTTGTCGTCACTCGGGGCACTCTGGCTGCCAGCGAGCGGCGTGAGATAACAGCGCCCCTGTGCGGCCCCGCAGCCGCTCCGCTACCCTGAGCGGTGGTCCATTTTATTTTCCGGCAGATAGTACACCATTCTTGCTTTGTTACATAGCCTAAATGGTTCATGAGGAGTGGCTCTCACATTCATCACCGGAAATTACAGTCGCCTTTTTAAAGGCTAAGGGAGTGAAGATCCTGTTCACGTGTTATAACTGTGCTCGATTCTCCTTTAGCCCTTTGTACCAGTACTTTCCTATTCACATGCCACGAATATTTGTAACAAGATTCCTTCATCCATTCCTTAGCCGCTGCCAGTAACTCTCTAGACCGCGCGGTAATGTTCTCGCATATATAGATGTTATCCTTGTTGCTTTTAAGCGTTTGCCTTTTAGCAAGGCAAACCTCTCTCATCGCCTGGGAGGAGAAGCTGCTGGCAGCGGCAGCAGCGTGATGCGGACGCGTTCCAGTTCTCACGCTCCATCTATATTTTTCGCAGGTTTCAGCGAGCGTCCCCAGCCTGAGCCATCAACATTGTGCCGTACAGCAAGCCATCCGCGATAGTGAGCCACGCCCCCTGTTCGAAGCAGTCTGGCAGCGGCAGCAGCGTGATACGGACGCGTTCCATTCCAGTTCTCACGCTCCATCTATATTTTTTGCAGGTTCATCCGCAGCCTGTTGTCTTTATCCCGGAACAACCTTGCACTACCGCCACTCCAGGTCCACCGTCCGGCCGTTTTTCAAGCATCTACCTTTTCTTGGGTGCCCAGGTTTCAGCGAGCATCCCCAGCCTGAGCCATCAACATTGTGCCGTACAGCAAGCCATCCGCGATAGTGAGCCACGCCCCCTGTTCGAAGCAGTCTGGCAGCGGCAGCAGCGTGATACGGACGCGTTCCAGTTCTCACGCTCCATCTGTATTTTTCGCAGGTGTGTAATTTTCATCGCTTCATTGTTTCCTTACGCTCTTTTCTGCGTCACTGCTGCTGCTGCTGCTGCCAGACTTCTTATTCACTTTCATGCGGGCATGACTTTAATGCCTACAGACGAGTGCGAGATTTGCCTTGCTTGCAAAGGAACAATAGAAGACACATAGGACTTGATCAAGTGCAAGGAATGTAACTACCCATACCATGCAACAGTTTGTTCTGGAATCTCCGAGTCGTTAGGAAAAAAAAAAGGCTGCCAGTGCTCGGAAAGTGTTTGTTTGCCCATCATGTAAAGTAGGGTCATCGCGCACCGGTTCAGTGAGTGGTATGGCCACTGCTCCGCGTACGGGTTCAGCCTCTGATCAGTCGTTCGACGTCGCTTTGGCCTTCGCAGAATTGAGCCGAAAGCTCGACTGTTTATTGCCACTGAGAGACCAGGTCCATAACATCGAACAAAGTGTTCAGTTAATGTCAGACCATTTTGATGAGATCCTGAAACGCGTAAACATCCAAGACAAAGAAATCGCGCAGCTGAGGGAAAGGTTGGAGAAAGTTGAACGTGCACGGCCTGACGAGGAACTGTCCCAGATAAACGCAGACCTGAATGACCTGGAATATAGGAACAGGAAAAGGAACCTGGAAATACATGGTGTTCCTTTCACGGAACAGGAAAACCTTGTTAGTAAGGTCAATGACATAGCCAAATTAATAGAGGTATCTGAAGTCAGTGCTCGCGACCTGGAGGCTTGCCACAGGCTTCCTGCAAAACGGAACAAAATACCGGCCATTCTAGTTAGATTTGAGAGACAAGAAGTTAGGGATGAATGGTTGCGGCTGAAAGGTTCTCTAAAGGATTGCACTGACGACATTTACTTCTGTGAAAATTTAACCCGTAGAGCCAGATACCTTCCACAGGCAACAAAGGAATGGGCTAAAGTCATCAATCACAAATTGGTTTGGCAAGCCCATGGCAAAATCCTTGTGCGCAAAAAGGAAGGCGACCCTGCGTGTGTCGTTAGTTCTATACATGACCTGGCAAAGTTTGCTTCTTAGGCTGCTGCACTCCGTGAATTTTTGTGAGACTTTTTGTTTATGGCCTCTAACAGCTACCCATTGCCATATGAAATACGCAATACTCATTCACAAGAGTGGTTTCACCAATCTGTTTTAAAATGATTTCATTTGAATGCACGATCAATAAAAAATAAATATGAGGAATTTAATATTCTAGTTGACAACTTTGGTTTCAGCCTGGATGTAATCATGCTTTCAGGAACGTGGCTCAGTGAAAACGGTGATTTTCGGTTACCTTCTTTTTCAACATTTGCTATGAATCGGCGCACCTCACGCGGTGGTGGTGTCTGTATTCTTGCCAGTGATAAATTAGACTCCGACATTCTTGATGTACTTTGCTGTAGTTGTGCTGATGTTGAAGTTGTGTCAGTCCTAACCAATAACACTGTTTTGTCCGTGTTCTACAGACCACCGAAAGGTGATACGCCCTGTTTTCTAGAATACTTTGAAATTTTCCTTAAATACATCACTGAACATAAATATCATGCGATCATTAGAGGTGACTTCAATATAGATATGATGACCACTACACCTAACAGTGAGAACTTTGACATACTTTTGAAGTGCTTTGGTTTCACTATTACTACTTCGAAACCCACTCGTGTGACTCTAACGTCAGAAACTCTAATAGACTTATTCATAACGAACATTGTAACCTCATCTATATGTTCAGGTGTCACGTGTTGTGATCTTAGCGATCACATGGGCATATACTTTTTGTGCAGGAAAATAATTCGCAAGCGAACATCCCATCTTCCGCATTCAACTCAACACATCACACCAACAGCTCTAGAATGTTTTCGTGCAGATATTTCATTGACTGACTGGAGTGACGTACATGCCATAGCTACTGCAAACGAAGCATATAATTTATTCTTAGAAAAGTTCTGTGGTGCGTATAAAAGGCATATTATTTATAAAGCTGGAAAGACTTCTAATAAGATAAGGAAACCCTGGATATCACGAGAAATGTATCGCCGTATAAAAGAGAAAAACAAGTTGTACCAATCGTTTGTTAAATCAAAAAGTCCTGCTTGTTTGGCAGAATTCAGAAAGTTTAGAAATAAACTGAACACCGACATTCGCAAAGCAAAAAACACTTATTATGAAAAGTACTTTGATTCACGCAACTGTACAGATGGTCTATGGAGAAAAGTTCGCTCGCTGGATGGCCTTTCTTCTGACAATAAACCGGTAAACAGTATTACATATAAAGGCACTGACTATAGTGGTAATAGTCTTTGTAATGCTTTTAATGAATTCTTTACATCTCCGCATAGCCCTCCTACAGATATACGATCATTTCCCAGAGAGAGGCATCTGCCTACCCTTTTCCTACAGCCTGTCTCTGTAAATGAGATCATCTCTGTCCTTAGTGAGATAAATAACAGCACCTGCTGTGATGTTAATGACATCCAGATAGCTCCTGTCAGGCACGTAATTGATATTATTGCCCCTCCGCTTGAACATATTTATAACTTATGCTTAGAAACCGCAACTTTTCCACAAAACATGCAAACTGCAAAAGTAATAGTTTTTTTTAAAAAGGAGATAAAATGACCTCTCAAACTACCGACCAATCAGCATCCTGCCAGTCTTTTCAAAGGGCCTTGAAAAGGTGATACATGCGCGTCTTGAGAGGTTTTTAGAAGCTCACAACTTAATTACAGACTTTCAGTACGGATTTAGGAAAAACAGATCAACAGAACTCGCTCTACTTCATCAAAAAGAATTCATATTAAATAATTTCGAACAGAAGAAGATTGTAATTGGAGTTTTCATAGATTTCACAAAAGCATTTGATCGCATAAATCACAATATACTGTTTGATAAACTAGAAAATTATGGAATAAGAGTGAAATCACTTCAGTTAATCAAATCCTATTTGTCATGTCGCACACAGTACGTACAGATTAATAACTTTAAATCAACAGTGAGACCGATTCAGTCCGGAGTGCCGCAAGGCAGAATATTAGGTCCAGTCCTATTTAACATTTACATTAATGATATTGTTGCCCTAGACCCTACAGCGCGTTTCATAATCTACGCAGACGACACGAGCATATTCATCCCTGGCAGCAATTCTGATCTTACACCGCGTGTGCAAAACATATTAAATGCGCTGGAATCCTGGTCAACTTCGAACCTGTTAGCCGTTAATGTGTCGAAATCAAAAATTGTCATTTTTCGTCCTGAAAACAAGATATGCCACCTATCAAACGACCTTTACTACAAGTCGAATAGAATTGAAATAGTACACTCATTCAGGTCATTAGGTGTAGTTTTCTTTGAACACATGCAGTGGGATGAATACATTCATGATATATCATTAAAATTATCAAGAGCTATTGGTCTTGTTTACCGCCACAGGAATTTATTGCCACTAACAGTGAAAATAATTCTGTACCGCGCCTTATTCTGCTCTCACTTGAATTACTGCACACTAATATGGGCCACCACAACAAACACAAACCTACAGAAACTGTCAGTACTGGAAAAAAAGATGCTCAGAATAATATATGGGTTACCCTACGGACACACAAACGGGCACTTGTTTACCACATTCAGCCTTGTAAACGTCCAGAAAATATATAATTACAGGTTAATTAAATCTTACATAACTGAACAAAAAGCCTACTTAAACACAATTACCCACTTAGCCTCACTTCAGGATTTCCAGACTCCATACCCACAACGTCACAAACCACACTGGTCTATACCTCTTACACGAACAAATTACGGACACCAAATGCTTAATTACCGTCTCCCGCTACTTTTAAACATATTTATTGATTCAAACATTGATGTCCTTCATATTCCATTTTCCACCGTACGTGATTTTAAAATTCAAAGGTTGTAATTATACTCATTCTTAATCATAAGCAGCACTAACACCACTTTTGGAATGAAGCCTTGCATTATGTTATTTTTGCCTTACTATATGTGTGTTAATGTTGTATTACGTGTTGTTAATTCTTTTGTTGCAGTTTCGTTTTTGTTTCTGCTGCATATGTACAGTACGTACAGAGCGCTATGTGTCTGGCTGTATGCTACTGCCTCAGGTGGTGAGAACTTAGTCAAGCGTCCTCGCTTTTTTGCTCACCACCTCCATCATTTGTTATGATGGAAATAAACATTATTATTATTATTATTATTATTATTATTATTATTATTATTATTATTATTATTATTATAATGCCGGGAAACTTACCAGCCTTAGCGGGTAGCCTATGAAGAGCTACATTGGCTTGTGCGGCAAGGGCCTCGACTTCCATTGTCATTTCTAGGTCGTAGACTTTTGACAACAGGTCCTCACTCTGCTGCTGAAACTCCACGTATTTCAACATTAAGGCGCCTGCTGCGCCACTGGAACGCCTCCACATATAACTGAAGTTGAGTCAGGTGCTGTGGCGGGCATGATTTCTCATACTTTTTATCCTTTGCTTGATGTCCTTGATTTCACTGTCTTGACGATCCAGACGCTGCTGGATCTCGTCAATCTTATTCGACAACAGTTTAGTACATTCTTCAATGCTGTCAATGTTTGTTGGCAGTTCAAGAAGCAGAGTAATTTTATTATCTGGGTCAACAAGCCTAGCATTGACATCAGGATCAGACTTTTGACTTGACGTTCCACTTTTTCCCCCTCAACCGTTACAGGCCTCGTACTTCCACGTCTTTTTGAAGGTTCTTTCCCGTTTGCTCTAGTACATCACCTCAGCGACCCCCGAGCATCTACCAAGGTGAAAAGAAAACCCACACTGACAAGAGAGCAAGGTCAAGTCATCGCCACTTATCATGCCTCGAGAAAAACAGCAGCGAGTCATTATACAGAGCTAATTTGGTACCAAAGTGGGTCACATCAACAGCACTTCAACTTAGTACGAGCAGCGATACAATACTGGCAGCAGCAGCAGAGCAAGTATATAAAAGGGAATACAGGAGGGACTACAACTAACCTGGGAACAGCAGAAGAACGCTTTCAGACACCTGTGCGATACGCTCCGCCGCTGCTGACGAAATGAGACGATAAGCCCCCACGGTGCGGCATGGAAGACGGCAATAACTGCAGTTCATGGTGGTTGGTAGTTCCGGTAAGGCGTAAAAATTCAAGTTCCAAGTTCCAACCGCTGGACCAGTGAGTTCAAAATTTCTTGCAGAGCACTTTGCGGGAAGAGAACCAAGCCACGTTGTCGAGCGCTTCACAGTTCACGAATCTTGGATAGAACCCGGAAATAGCAGAAGAACGCTTTGAGACACCTGTGCGATCCACTCCGCCGCTGCTGAAGGATAGAATGCTGCGGCTAATTCCCAGCCAGAGCTGCGGCAGGGAATTCCCCGCTGACTAAAGTCATCAGTGGTAGGGGCGTCCCTGTGTAACCCGATACCTTTGATCACTCGGGAGCTCTGCTTGGGTCTGTCCTCGTTGCCCCATCGGAAAACCAGGGTCATATCTGGGAAACGCTGAGCCCTCCGGGCGTCTCAGTAAGCTAAGAAAACGAGCACGAAGCGAAAGTAGAACTGGCACTTTTGTCCTTGAGAGCCTGTGACTAGTACCGCTGTGAGACCAAAGGGGGGTGGGATGAAGCCCACACTCGCGCTTTCGATACATAGGTGGTAAGTACTGACTTAGTACACCAGGGTCGGCGTCAAATTCAAGATGTTTAATAAGAGTTGGATGAATCGGTTTCTCGCTTGAAGCGCGTTACGAAGAGACTACTCGAAGTCGAGGGCGCCTCGGTATCTGGCAAGGCTGTGCAGCACGGAAGTGCACTACGGGGAGTAGTGACCCTGCCTATCGAAAGCTCGTGGGTTGGACCCATACACTACCAACGAGATTACAGTAGTGCACTAGTTCGCTACGCTCGCTGGGAGGTCTTTCGAGCCGGAGAATGACCAAACCTAAATTGGTACAAGAGCTATTTCTGGTGCGGGGGTCCACCCGTTATAGGGACTTGCACTTGAGGAGTGGTCTGGCCCTGGCCTACTTCGTGTATGGCCGAGGGGAAAGTCTTTGGGCAGACCATGACACCACGTCTGGGCGGCTGCTCGAGGCGTGTCATGGGTATCCAGTGGCAGTGCCCTTCTTGTCGGAGTGGCGGAACCTTACATTCGGCAGGGGCGGTACTGCGAGTGAGTAATGAAGGCCTGGGCAAAAACCATGGGGCTGAAGGCTTTCCAACCCCGAGCTCCGTCAACGCTTGGCATGAAGCCCAAAGAAAAAGTCCAATGGCCATTCTCCGACGGCCATTCCAAGCAGGCGAGGGAGTGGACGTCCCATGGGACGGGATGAGTCCGGGAGAGGTGCGGCTCCCCTTACTGGAGAAGCAGCAAAAAAGCTTGAGTCTGAGGAGGTGGCTGGACCTGCGTCAAGGACGAAAGTACGAATAAAGATGAAGCAGTGAAGAAGACAGAAAAGAAAATCGAACGGTGGCGGCGTCAGGTGTCCGGTGTCTGAGAGGCAAGAATGACTGGTGCCGGGAGAGAACACCTGGAGGAAGAACCTGGAGCAGTCGTAGAGAGAGGGCTGCAGACTGTACGAGGCGTTCTTGAAGTGAAGAGGCGTTTGCTGGCTGGCGGGGCAAGACGGTTCTTGGAGACCACAGAGATGCTGGCTAGGGACGTGGCTGTTGCAGATGCGACGAAAATTCCAAAGCCGAGGCAATAGATGGGCCTCCGGACGAATGTGCGGCAGGCCCCCTTGGGTGTTGCCGCGGAGGGACCTGCATATACAACACCAGAGGAGATTCGTGGCCTCAAGATAATCAAGAGTCATGAAAGGCAAGGGCTCAGCAAGTAATCTGGACGAGGGCAACACCTCTCTGGTCCTAGCTGAGGCAACGGAGACAGGAGGAAACGAGGGGACCAGCGTGGTCCTGATAGAGATGCAGAGCAGAGGCGACAGAAGGGAGAAGCAGAAGCTGAAGGTGATTAGACCTCGGTGGGCAACCTGGTTGCTGACCTGGAGAGGTTCGAGGACATGCTGCTGCCACTTGGTCCTGGAGTCGGTACTGGATCCTGGAGCTGAAGAGGAACCCGGTGGATCCTCCCCCCTCAGACTATCATGTTCGGTCGCCTTTGCATTCAATCCTGAATGCAGTGAATCGAGGCTGAGTTCGAGGGTGGGTGAGTCCAAGAGTCATCTCCCCTGGACTGGCGGTTTTTGCCCCCCGCCCCCCATTCGTGAGGAGGTGGAGGAGGAGGGTGCAAGGGTGCGAGACAGGCAACACTCCAGCACCAGAGCCCACCACCAAAGCACTGTGGGCCCGCCCGATGAGGCGGGTCCTATACGAGCCCACGGCTCGAAAGCCGATGCCCAAAATATCGAAGTCCAGCGGCCAGTGCCGTAAGAAGAACGAGGAAAGTAGGAAGAAGTTGAGGGCGCTGATGAAGACTGTTTCTTCGTTGTCAGAGGATGAAACGTCCTCTGAAGAGAAGTGGATGCAAAGAAGGGCAAAACGAAGAGAACAACGGAATAGAGGAGTCCTCTGTTGATTCCTCTGAGACTGAGGAGGAATTCACCCGAGCAAGGGTTAGAGGAAATGCAGAGTAGTGAAAACTCGTGGGAGGCCCCCGTCTGCAGCGGTACCAGATGACACTCCTGGGCGGCTTGAGAACTCAACCCGCTGTGCACAAGAACAGGGGGATATCCGAGACCATTATATCTTCGAAGACTGTGGCCAGGCCTACTCTTCCACAATTGGTCTTGGGCGGCTTCACCAGAGGGCTCGCCATATAGGAAACTATAACGAGGCGATCAATGTGTCCCGTGTAAACCCTTTTGGTCCCGTGAAGAGAAGGAAATCTTGGCCAGGCACGAGGCAGTGCCGGTATAGGAAGGAGTTTGCAATGTCAGTGAACATTTGCCTCAGAAAATGAAACACCGATCATTCGATTCCATAAAGTCCCACAGGAGGAATGTCTCCTACCAGACCTTTGTCGAAACCCTTGTGAAGTCAGATATAAAGTGCTCGGAGGATGGGGGGTCCACTCTGGGGATCCTGTGCCTGGAGTGTCACGTCGCAGCGATGTGCCCGAAATATCGCCCGGCAGACGCGGAGGCGGTGCAACCAGAATGAAACAAGGAGCGCCCTGACAGACGTGGAGGCATGTTCAACCGGGCTGGGGAATATCCAGCAGTGGTTCCTTGCGGTGATGTGCCTGAACTACCGCCTCGGCAGACACTGCGATGGCGCGATCAGGATGTGAACTGCGCCAGAAGAGAAGTGGAGGCTTGCTTGCGTCCAGGGACTCCTGGTGCTGATCCCGGTGTGGGAGATGGCGATCCGGGACTCGAGAGGGATGATGGCCTGCGATAGGAGCTCCGGTGCTTGAATAAGCGATGCCTTGCTTCCTATGGCGGCCCGATCTTGTGGGAGGTCGCCAAGAGCCTTGTCCGTGGAGAAGATGTCACCAGATGGCTCAAAACATACTCTTAAGACCACCTGCGCAAGATGACGAGGACCCGTCACCGTCCCACTGATAGGCAGGTCCCTCTGGCAGTTAGTCGTCGACGTAGATGTCGACAAGAGTTTGCAAAGGTACAGGATCTATTCCGGACCATGCAGGCGATGTGTGCCCGCCAAATCCTGGATGACATGACGTCCCACAACATCAAGGACCCGTATACCTTCCTGGAGTCTTGGACGTCAATCATGGAGGGCCCAGCTGCTTTCAGGGTCAAGGTTCCACAGCCCAAATCAATGCGCTATTGAACCTTTCCGGTCGGTGTCACCCCAGGAGATACCCGCAGAATTGCTACCAGAGAGCACAGCACAGGGACCTGATGGTCTCACCAGGAAAAACCAGCGGGATATCCCTGTGGCTCTGCTTCAAGTCCTGCTGGATATTGCCATCCTGACGGGGCATCTGCCGGTGAGTCTGTGGAAAGCCTGGACGGTGGTCCTCTCCAAGTTTGCGGGGCGCACTCAGCCTTCCAGTTCCGGCCGATCACCACATACTCGGCTCTGGTGCTGCTCTTCCACAATGTCCTTTCGCACCGATTTCTTCCTGAGGTTAAGCTCGACATCGGCAGGGGGCCTTTATCCGGGTCAGGTCGACGGGTGTACCGAGAACATCCTTCTGTTGTCGACTGCACTCCAGAAGGCCACGTCTTCTTGCAGGCCACAATACATGGCCAGCCTGGACCAGGCAAAGGCTTTTGACAGTGTGGAAATCAACGCCATCCTGCGGGAAGCAGCGGTGAAGAATTGCAACTAGCAGACCCTCACAAACCTAGAGGAGTTTTACCAAACCTTCTCCATGGTTCTGAAATTCGAGGGGAGAGAGCGCCTCGTGCACCTGTGCAGGGATGTTGGACAGGGAGACCCCCTCTTGCCGCTCCTCTTTAACCTGGTCCTGGACGAGTGAGTGGCTTTGGGGAGGGAACTAGGCGGTGTTGTTCGCCAGCAAGAACCTGGAGCTCGATGCCATGGTGGTTACCGACGACGTCGTGCTGCTAGCATCTATCACGCAGGGACTTAGGCAGCGGATCGACTACTTCGTCACCTTCCTGAGGGTACGAGGGCCGGCAGTTAGTTTACCCCGCCATGAGCCCTATCGTATCGCTTCAACCATCGGGTCGAGAGAAAAAGATCAAGCTTACAGATCGAAAGTTCACCGCAATCTGGGAAGAGATGGTGAGCGGCACTATCGGGTCCGAATGGCGCTACATGGGTGTGTGCTATGCGCCCTTCTGCCAGTAGCACCCTTCGGCCAGAAGCGCCCTTCCGTTGCTGCTACCCTGGCCTCCCTGCTCGAGAGGGTGTCTTCTGCACCATTGCTGTTGCTTCGTTACTACCTCCAACCAAAGATAACACCAGCTGATGCTCAACCCTATTACAGCCGGTCCACTGGTGAAGGTGGACTGCCTGGTCCAAACCGCTGTGTATTCGTGGCCCCACCTGCCCCACGACTTGCCCAACGACTGGTTCCAACCTTTGTGGAATTCGGAGGGCTGGGAATCCCTTCCATGCGCTCGTTTGCGTCCGACTCCTTGTGCGGCGCCTGCAGAAAATGGCAGATTCTACCTTACCGGCCTGCAGGACAACGTTGGGGATGAAGCTGCTGAGGGGCCGGCGCTGTAGGGCGAAAACCCTGGCAAGGTTTGAAGGAGATGGTGGAACTTGTGGGAATCCTGGCTTTGCGCCGTCGCCATTGCGCGGCTGTGCCGGCCGCCCGCGTTGTTTCTCCTCTTTCCCTTGCTCCCGCCTCAGGCGGTGGAGAGGCGGCTGGGTGACTAATCACTGTCATTTAGCCACAGCTCCGCCCCGGCTCCCCAAGGGCCTTTGCCATTGGCGCCTTTTGGCGGGAATTCGGGACCCCGCTTTGGGCGGCCGCGCGCCGCGCGACCGTCCGAGCGGGGCCCAGCGAGAGAGAGATCCCTCCGAGACAGCGTAAGGTGCGTACGTTACTGTTTGTCCGTGCCGGCTTTGCCGCTCGGACCAGTGCTTACTCGAGCTCGCCCGCACGTGTCCTCTGACCTGCAGCGGCTCGAGCCTGTCCAGCGGGGTCCAGCGACCTCTGACAGGCGTACCTTGCGTTGAATGCCCACTCTCTCTCGCAACCGGCCCAACGGTCGACACGAGAGAGAGATCACAGCACTGCCGCGGGGACATTCTCCTGCAGCGGCGTGTTAGCGGCGCGCATTACTCGAGTCGCTTCGTGCGCGCAACGGAGCCTTGCTCCTCGCGCGCCCCCGGGGCGGGGTGACGATTGAGTGTGTGTGTACTGCTGAAGGACGACGTGAATAAACGTCTCCTTTGTGAACTTGGAGGCCTATTTCTTTGCGGCGAATCGCTCTCCTCCCAGCGCAGGTTGAGTGCGCTGCAGCGGTGTCCCAGTGGTGTGTGGTGACAGCTGATCGGGGCCCTTGGCTCGCGCGCGAAGCTCGAACCCGCGGTGGGTGGTGGCCTGTGTCCACTTAGAAACCCACAACTGGCGCCCAACGTGCTAAGTCATTGGCGCTTACGCCTTTGATGGCACATTAGCCGAGCAGGTCGCCTTGACGATCACGCTTGCGCACCGTGTCTACCACCCCCAGCGCGGCACTCGGCAGCTACATGTCGGCTCCCTACGGAGTTGTAGCGTCGTTTGATCCGCTGGCTGCTGTTCCTTCGAATAGCTAGACACCGTGGTTGGCCGCGGCCCCCATTGGGGTTTACGGCGACACAACCCAAAATGTCGACCACGCGGCTGCCATTGGAGCTGTATCGGAAGCACCCTGCGGTGCATCCGCTGGTCACATGCCTCAGCTGTGCACGCTTTCCGCCCAGTGCGAAAGCAGTTCGTGTCACGCTGCCGCAACCGGCAGTTTCGAACAGCAGCAGCCGTGCACCGCGAGCAGTCAATTCTGCTCTGGGAACGGCGAGGCGCTGGACCGGTTCCCTGCGGAAACCGCGCCGCTCATCGAACTAGGAGCCTTGCCTCCCTCGTTCGTGCAGCACGCCCAAGCCTCCACTGAGGCAGGGGCGCAGTCGCTGAGGCCGGGGCTCCATTGAGCCAGATGCGGAGAAACTTTGAGCCATACTCGAATTTCCCGCGCCCAAGGACGTACGCGGCCTGCGCCGTGGTGTGGGAATGGCCAACTATTATCGTCATGTGCCCGCATGCAGGCACCCTTGACCGAGCTTTTGGGAAGACTGCCGCGTGGCGAGGGGAGCCCGAGCAAGAGCGATCCTTTCGCCTCCTGTCTAGTGCCATTGCCGAGACAGCGCAGCTCAGGCTACCCGACCTGACCAGACAGTTCGTAGTCCAGATTGACGCGAGCGATCTGGGTTTAGGAGCAGTTCTCCTACAGGAATTCGATGGCGTGCTGCAACCGCTGGCCTTTGCCGGCCGCTCCTTGCTGCCCTCGGAGAGGAATTATTCCGTGACCGAGAAGGAGTGCCTCGCCATTGTGTTTGCACTGCGCAAATTCGACGTCTACCTTGATAGAACGCAATTCGTGGTGCAGACAGACCACAGTGCGCTCAGTTGGCTGATGCGGCTCCGCGAGCCTGCGGGTCGGCTGGCGCGCTGGGCTCTCCTGATACAGCATTACGACTTTTCGGTGCAGTATCGAAAGGGGAGCACAAACGTGGTAGCTGACGCGCTATCCCGTGCCCCACTCGCCAGCGGCGCCTTGACGCCTGTAGGCGGAGGGGGCGAAACAGCGGACGAGCCGCCGGGCGGCAAGGAGGGGGAACCCGCAAACGGGTTAACCCATTCCGCTAACCAGGCAAGCAGCGCTTCGCAAAGCGGTCGAGAGGCAAAGCTCTTCGTGAGCGCCTCGGAAGTTGCCGACGCGAACGGAAATTTTGGCTGCAAACCTGAGTGGGGACGAGACCACGCTCCCCTCTGGGATGTCTGGAATCGTTTTCAGCCGTAAAGAGCTACTGAAAGCCCAGCAAAATGGCCCCTTTTGTCGCGAGGTGAGCGACGGTCTCAGGGAGACGGAGCGCCGTGACGCTACTGGTATTGTAGCGGGCGCAGGGGGGCAGAAGCCAGCGTGTGTCGGGGCGAACCCCGGGGATTCATATTTGCTGGACAATGACGGGCTCGTGCTGAAGTACATAGCCACCGATGACGAGTCCATCGACCCGTTCAAGGTGGTTATCCCCAAAAGTCTGAGAGGCGCACTGCTGCGATTCTCTCATGACGAACCACTGGCCGGTCATCTGAGTGGCTCCAAAGTTTTTGCAAAACTGAGTCAATCGGTGACGTGGCCCGGCATGAAGCGTGACATTTTCCGCTATTGCCGTTCCTGCCATGTCTGTCAAGCGGTGAAGTCACGGGGCGGCAAGCCGCCTGGAATGATGAAACCAATTGACAGTGTGCGTCCGTGGCAGATGGCCACCTGCGATTTGATGGGGCCTTTCCCCAGGAGCAAGCAGGGGTTCATTTACCTGATGGTAGTCGCTGACCACTTTTCCAAATGGGTTGAGTTGTACCCCCTTCGGAAAGTGTCAGCACGAGCGGTGCTGGATAAACTCCAGGAAGTGTTCTGTCGGTTCGGCTTTCCGGAAAGACTGATCACGGACAATGCGTCCTATTTCACCGCTCGGGTGTTCGGTAACACGTGCCGTTCCCTCGGAATCGAGCACTACACCACTTCACCCTACCACCCCCAGTCCAATTTGACCGAGCGAATCAACCGAACGCTAAAGCCAATGCTTGCGGCCTTTGCCGAGTGTCAAAAGGATTGGGCAGACCATTTGAGCGAGTTTGCGTTCGCCATCCGAACAGCTGAGAATCGCTCAACTGGTTTCTCTCCCGCCTTCCTCAATTTCGGGAGGGAGCTGGCGAATCCGATGTCAAACGTCGTGCAGGGCCAGCTCGGGGATGAGCAGACGCGGGCAGACTGCTCTGCTTATGCGTCGACGCTTCAGGACCGGCTTGGTCGGGCTCTCAAAAGAGCAAGGCAGAGTTTGGCGGCAGCCAGAGCCCAACAGAAGGCTCAGTATGACCGCAAGCACCGCCGCCTGACTTTTCTGGTGGGTGATCTTGTCCTGAAGCGCAACCACGTTCTTAGCGATGCGAGCAAGGGGTTCTCAGCCTCGCTCGCTCCTAAGTGGCTTGGTCCGTACCGAGTGGTCAGAGTCTGGTCTCCACTCGCGTACCTGCTGGAGGATCCCCTTACGGGGAAAACCAGCCGTGCCCACATCGCAGACCTGAAGGCCTACGCGTCACGGTCTGACGAGCTTGCGCCGGTACCCATTGGTATCAAAGGCAAGCGCAAAGGCACAACTGGTGCTGCGGAACGCAAGCGTACGGAGCACCGGTACAATCTGAGGCGACGGTCACCGGTGTGATTTATGCCGGACGGCGGACTTTTCCGCAACCGAAGGCACGCAGCCTCAGCTAGCTGGCGAGCTTTCTCGTCAGGCCCTACCCAGGTGAAGCACGGTGTGTTATTTTTTTTTTTTTGTTTTTGCAGCATGCTCAGTTCCAACCTTGTGTGTTTATCTATTTATTTATTTGTTTGCTTTTAGTCAGTTTCTAGCCACTTTCGTTTCCCCGCGTGTACGTCTGTTTTCGTTCTAACGTACCCAGATGTACATAGGCAAACTTCAGCCCGCTCATGCTTCCTCTTATCTTCTAGAAGGAATAGATTGGATTAGGTGTCGTTTGTACAGCGCGCCTTTTCTCATTTCCGGCCCGACTGTGGGTGGTTGGCTCGTTAAGGAGCCGTGTGTCGCGGTGCGAGTTTTGTGCGGCCCGTATGGAGGGGAAGTTTGCGGGGCGTTTGGGGCGACGGGGGGCGGAAAGTGCACCCTTTGACCCTCGCCGCGGCGCCTCTGGACGCTTCTGATGAGGGGATCGTTGTCGCCGACCAGCGTCCGCGCACTTGCCGGTGTATGCGTGGTTGCGGCTGTGACTGTGTGCGCGCGTAACCATGAGCCAAGGCGACGCCTGTGAGTTGTGCCGTTGTGTCCTTCTGCGTGAGCGCGAGGATGAGAAGGACCCCTCGCTGTGGACAAGGTTACACATCTGGACGCCGCCGAACGTCCTCGCCCGTTTCAGCCGGCGTGAAAGCGGTGCACTAACTTTCTTGTGCCCGAACGTGATGTCGTGTCCAAGGGCGCGAGGTCAGTGCCCTGCCGCGGCCCCGTCGTCATCAACGCACCCTACATCAACGGAAAGAAGACCGCCATCAGTCGTCGGCCCTCCCAACCCGTTCAACTTGAAGTCTGCGAGCGGTGAGCCGCCGACCGGCCCATTGGGCCGCGCCATCGAACTTTGAGGCTGACATCCACCTGTCACATAGCTGTACAGTTTTATTCACATCTTCTTGTGTACCGTGTATATAATCTGCAAGCTGTTTTGATTTACTGAAGCGTATGCAAGTGTTGTTTGCCTTGTTTTTCCTTTGTTTTTTTTTACATTGTTCTGGCTGGAACTGAAGTGTATCTAGTTTTTTTTGTGTGTATTCATTTCTTTATTTTGTAACTGAAGTGTAGCTTACTTTTTTTTGTGTATTGATTTCTTTATTTTTGGCCGCGTGCTTTCCCGATGGGTAGGAGGGCATTTAAGGAGAGGGGGATGTGGGAATCCTGGCTTTGCGCCGTCGCCATTGCGCGGCTGTGCCGGCCGCCCGCGTTGTTTCTCCTCTTTCCCTTGCTCCCGCCTCAGGCGGTGGAGAGGCGGCTGGGTGACTAATCACTGTCATTTAGCCACAGCTCCGCCCCGGCTTCCCAAGGGCCTTTGCCATTGGCGCCTTTTGGCGGGAATTCGGGACCCCGCTTTGGGCGGCCGCGCGCCGCGCGACCGTCCGAGCGGGGCCCAGCGAGAGAGAGATCCCTCCGAGACAGCGTAAGGTGCGTACGTTACTGTTTGTCCGTGCCGGCTTTGCCGCTCGGACCAGTGCTTACTCGAGCTCGCCCGCACGTGTCCTCTGACCTGCAGCGGCTCGAGCCTGTCCAGCGGGGTCCAGCGACCTCTGACAGGCGTACCTTGCGTTGAATGCCCACTCTCTCTCGCAACCGGCCCAACGGTCGACACGAGAGAGAGATCACAGCACTGCCGCGGGGACATTCTCCTGCAGCGGCGTGTTAGCGGCGCGCATTACTCGAGTCGCTTCGTGCGCGCAGCGGAGCCTTGCTCCTCGCGCGCCCCCGGGGCGGGGTGACGATTGAGTGTGTGTGTACTGCTGAAGGACGACGTGAATAAACGTCTCCTTTGTGAACTTGGAGGCCTATTTCTTTGCGGCGAATCGCTCTCCTCCCAGCGGAGGTTGAGTGCGCTGCAGCGGTGTCCCAGTGGTGTGTGGTGACAGCTGATCGGGGCCCTTGGCTCGCGCGCGAAGCTCGAACCCGCGGTGGGTGGTGGCCTGTGTCCACTTAGAAACCCACAAACTTCGAAGAAGGTGTGGCGATTGTGGGCCAACAGTATGCATTCCAGCGCGGACGATTGGGCCCTGCAACCGGCAAGCAACCTTCCGGCGGCCATGAAGTCGTGCCTTGAGGGGACTTCTCTCCTGAAGGGGAAGGACTTCATAGACCTCTTGAAACTGTTTCAACGCCCTGCCATGCCTAAGATGAACAAAGAGGGGCAGGGACGTAGAGAAGACCTGCCGTGCAGGATGCAATGCAGCGGAAAATCTCAACCACATTTTACAGAACTGCCTCCTAACAGATCATGTCCGCAAACACCGCGACAACGTCTTCTGTAAGTGAATGGTGAAGAAACTTCGGGAGAAAGGCTGGCAAGTCCGTGTTGAGCCTGTCTTCAACGCCATCCAAGGACGTCAGATTCCCGACTTGGTCCACACAAGGCCGCCGCGGTGGCTCAGTGGTTATGGTGCTCGGCTGCTGACACAAAAGACGCGGGTTCGATCCCGGCCGCGGCGGCTAGAATTTCTTTGGAGGAGAAATTCTAGAGGCCCGTGTACTGTGCGATGTCAGTGCACGTTAAAGAACCCCATGTGGTCGAAATTTTCGGAGCCCTTCACTACGGCGTCTCTCATAGCCTGAGTCGCTTTGGGACGTTAAGCCCCATAACCCAAACCCAAACCCCTGGTCCACACAAGAGAGGGCCAGTCTGTTATCGTTTACATCAAGGTGGTGGGGATGAATGTGCCACTCGACGACGCCCACTGTGCCAAGAGGGCAAAATACCTCGATGAAAATCTCCATGCACAGATCTTAGAGAGATCTATCGTCGTCACCACGGCCACGCTGTCATTCAGAGGATGCTTGGAAAAACCCAGTGATGATGCTTTGAGAAGCCTGGGCCTAAAGAACAATGACTTTATGATTATGACCCTTCGCTGGCTTCAGGGAGGGGGGGGGGGACAGGGCTGTAAGCCGTCCGCACCCATCAAAAGGTGACCGCACTAAAAAGTGCGTCAAGTGGTGTCGTGGGGTCCAGTAGTGTCGTGGAGCCCCACTGCCTTATTCGCTCACCGCGAAAGTGGATAGCTCAGGAAATATTTCCCGTATAAAACGGTATTCATGCGTCCAACTCCTGTTGCCAGGGGGAAGATGGATTCTTCAATGCTATCTATATGTTCCGTCAAAGCAGCCAAGGCGTTCTTCTTGATAACACAGAAGGATAATCAAGCAGGACGCCTTGGCTGCTTTCACGGAATCTAGAAATAGCATGGAAGAAGCCATCCAATTCACTGTGGAACAAGAGATTGCTGGCCATCTTCCTTTCCTGGACACGCTAGTTAAGTGACGTGGCGACCGCCTTTCGTTCAAGGTTTGCTGAAAAGAAACGCACACAGGCCGTTATTTGCATTTTAATTCTTTTCATCCGGCGTGTCACAAACGTCCTGTAGTGACCTTCTTCGCTAAACGTGCCAAAATATTTGCTCAAATCCTGAAGATCGAACTCCTAACCTACGCCAAGTGCACCGAGAACTCGGCGAGTGCAGCTACCTTAAACCTTTCGTGGAATCCGTTCTGCAATGCTCATCACGCCTTCGCCTACGGTTGGTCTCTCGTGCCACACTGGAGTTTCCATCCCATACGTGCCAGACGTGAGCTAGTCTCTGGCTCGTGTTCTGCGCACTTACGGTGTGCATGTTGCTCATGCTCCAGCATGCAAGCTGAGGCACGAGCTGTTGGCCATAAAGGACCAACTGAAGAAAGAAAAATTTTATGGCGTAGTCTATAAAATTCCTTGCACTGACTGCGACTATTGTTACATTGGCGAGAGGAGAAACTTTTAAAGGTGTTTGAGGGATCACAAGAACAACGTGAAAAACAAGAAGATTGCTTCGAACGCACTTGAGGAACCCGTGGAAACAATGACAGACACCTTCGCCTGGCAAAAGGCAGCGATTATTGGAAGAGAAAAGAATTCGCTGTCACGCCGATATCTGGAGTACTTTACTATCCAGACTACAGACAAGACACTAATTTGCAACGACGGTAATCTCCCGCCTAAATACACAGTATGCCTTGGGCGATTAGTGCGACGTACTTAAGCTTCGTGCTTTGGGCTGCCTTGCCTCAGTGAACAAGACTTCCTTCCAGAAACCGAAAGGTTATTTACATCTTTCAACAACTCCCTTTTGGTCGGCGTTACTCCTTTCATTTCATATACGAATCTACTCCCCGACCATACGAGATTTCATCAAACCTTAGATTCCCGTGTTGTCACAAAACGGCTGTACAAAACTAAACATCACCACAGAATTGCCTTCCTGGGATTGTCTATGACGAAACGTTGTCGTGTAAGCCAAAGCTTTCGTCACTTTGTGTGCAGCAGGGAGAGACCTCTCCGAGGTGTAAACAGCGTGACGCGAAAGGGTCCAGCCCCGATGGGCAAAATCGCCCACTTTTGCTGCCAAACTGGTTTTCCAAGTGTCGAGTACCTGCTGCCCCTCCCGGTCAGAAGCCGTATGCCGGGGAACGTATCACCAAACCGGCGCAAAGCTGCATTCGAGCAGACGACGCCCAGGAGTGCCGTCACATGACGTTACGTAACTTCCGTTAAAAGCAAAAATGGCTTCTTTATGTGCACTCCAGTGCAGCCGCGGTGGCATCGGTATTTTCACACCGTTGTAAAGCATCGGTATTTTCACACCGTTGTAAAGAAGTGCTGCTTTCACTGTTTCTATTATTTATTGCATGTTACTTACCTTCCATTTTAAGTGTATGTATATACTTTATGTAGTTTTCTTACCCCGTGTTGCTAGAGTGTTTTGTGTTTTCAGAAAGGGGCCTGACACTTAGTCAGGCATTGGTTGCCTTTTTGTCAGCCTCCTCAACAGACTTTTTGTATTTCTGTCCAAATAAACATTCATTCATTCATTCATTCATTCATTCATTCATTCATTCATTCATTCATTCATTCATTCATTCATTCATTCATTCATTCATTCGATGCGCGGCCGGCACCGCCTAGAGGGTTTCATGTCACACCCTATACGTAGGCAACGAGTCAGGGAACAAGGCTGCGCTGTGCAATCTTGTAGTGAGCAACATTAAGCTGGGTCGGCTTGCGGTTGAGTGACTTGTCGGTAAACCAAACATCATATCGCTTATCGCTCAGTAGAGTTCGCGACAAATGGAACCATCACCGACCTCTGTATTGACGTGGACTCCTTGAAAGCGAAAGAACGCAACGTGTTCTTGAACGCGCTCAAAGAAACAAAATCGTTCCAGTCACTACTCCTAGTCGGACCACTCCGGGAGCCCACCTTCAGTGTCGCTGCGATCGCAAAAGCAAAGAGGTTCGATGGCTCTGGTAACTACAGAAATGCCTTATTTTCGCGTTACCACCAATGAGGCCTGGGCCTTGCAATAGTTCTCTCCTCCAGCAGGACAGTGCAGCAGCTGGCACTTCTCTCGTGTATGCAGATCTTCTCGGCCGCGGCCACCGGGCGGAGCAGGGGCGTTCATTGACGTATAATGCCCTTTGTGCACCTGATGCGGGAGGCAAAATTACGGCAGCCGACATGACTGCGGAAGCTCACACTGTCCGTGGCTGACTTCTCCAAGGGGCACCAGCGGATGTTCTTCGAGACGATGGCGATGAACGACCTCGTCGAAGAGGAGCACATCCAGAACCCCAACCACTGTTGCGCCCGCAATCTGTGCCGCGCTATCTGCGGGACCAACACTGGCAGCCGGATGAGGATTGGCATCGTTCGTGTAGACGGGAGGAGCTGGGAGAGTGCCTCGATGAATGTGCATACTCTAGATGACAGGATACTGGTCCAGGCGATGGCACATCCTGGTGTAACGTACAGCTGTGTAGCGCAGCTGCGGAACTGCGACACTCTGACAACCCTGTCTGTGGATATAGCAACAGAAATTAACAAAGAGTCAGCCGAGTTGCTCGCGCAGTACCTGCGGGAGACAGAGCAGCTGTTCGCGGTCTCGATGAACTTCTTCGCATGCCGCGCCGCAGCGCTAGTGCTCATCGACGCACTCGCTCACAACACGAGCATCACTACGCCCGTCGTCGATCACTGGTGTGACACCAGGCGCACAACACTAGAACTAGCAGGTGTTGTCTGATCAAGCAATGGAGAAACGCGTTATGAAGTCATATTATGCTGTGCCCTTCGAGGTTTTTTCCAGTACTTGTGCACTTGTGATTTGTAACTTGTATTAATATGAATAATTTTTTTTATTTTCTTGCTTGCTAATTCTGATACAGAACTCTTGCAGCTCTGCACTTTTGTGTATCTGGAATTTTTATATAGTAGAAGCAGTCTGCATTCTTAAATTGGCTATAGTGAACACCTGCAGAATAAAAAATTCACAACTGCTACGATTATCAAAGTTTATTAAACAATGCTTTAGGCAGGGTTAAGGAGGATGGTACGCCGTACAAAACTGTTGGTAAATCAGCGTAGATAACTCGAAATTGCGGCCAAAAATGAGAACGTGAGCGCAAGTAGACTTCACAGAAAATTCTCTAGAGCGGCGGATACCACCCATAGAAACTCGTACAGCGCCATTTATTTATGGTCGAACAATGACGTTGTTAGCTCCATGCACTTGCGGTCCGTCACCACCAGTAAACAACACCAGTAAAAACCAGTAAACAATTACAGTATAAATAATAACGTCATTGCGTGCTCATCAACTTTCAAATATTTAGGCGTCGTTCTTTCCCCGGACCTAAATTGGCATAGCCACATAGAGTATATCACTAGCAAATCTTTGAAAAAATTGGGCCTGCTTAAACGTCGTTTATCTCTTGCTAACCCTGACACCATACTGCTGGCCTACACATCTCTAGTTCGGGCATCATTGGAATATTGTTCGGTAGTATGGCATCCCCACCAAGAAAACTTATCTAGCTCTATAGAATAGTGCAAAATAAGGCAGCACGCTTTATTTTACGGTCGTACTCTCCATTTCAGAGCGTTACTGCAATAAAACAGTATCTAAATCTTCTGGACCTCTACATACGACGCAAATTCTTTCGCCTATCGTTGCTCCACTCCCTCTACTACAACCATTCATCTTTTGCACAGCAGCACATCACATATCATCTCGAACCGACCATGCGCATAAAATTCAAACAATTTTCGCCCGCCCAAAGAAATATCAGAATTCCCCGTTAGTCTTGGCTATAAGGGAGTGGAATGGTTTACCTGCTAGCATTAGCTATCACTGAACCATCATCTTTCCGTTCAGCGCTACTAACATTTCTTGAATCAGGCGCAGCATTGTCGTCTGTTTGAACTTGTCGCCTTGTACCCCTGCTTTGCCGTATGCGTGCACACATTATTTTTGTTTATTGCCCAGTGCACCATGCCCACGATGTATAAAAAAAAACTACCGAATTTGATAATTAACACCTAGTTCATTTGTTCTCTATCTGCATTATGCATGAAGTGAAGCTTGAGTAGTTGTGTTATTTGCTGTCCCCCCACCCCCCTATGTAATGCCAAGCCGGGCCCTTAGGGTATTTAAATAAATAAATAAATCGTACGGCGTGAATTAAAGAAACAGCCACGCCTGTGACAATCAAAGCCTCAGTTTGTTAACAACAGCCGCGCCCGTGACAATCAAAGCCTCAGTTTCTTAACATTCAGTCTGCACTAAAATCATATCTGACGGACGTTCCGAAGGAAATTATCCCACGAATGTGCTTTTATTCTTAGCCGCGGACACATTGTCCGACAGTGAACCACGGTTGCCCTGTCACAGCGTAAGTTTTAATACAGAGCTTTAGAATAGCGGCGCCGAGGCTTGGGGGCCCCATGGAAATAGGGGGCCCCAGGGCTACGTATGAGTGCCCCGGTGTGTTTTAGAATAAGGATCTCCGCTACGGAGCCGGGCCAGGCTTGGTTTATCGATTACAGTGCCACTACTTGAAACCAAAAAGATAACCTTAAAAGAGATTTCAAAATATGCGGTTATTTCTTCATCAGAAACTTATTATTGCAGACACACGATTTAAGAGTAAAAACTATAAGTGTGTGTTTTTATTGAGGCGGGAAAGCCCATTACAACGTCCCACCAAGTCATCTCTATTGCGACCAAAGAATGCGTACTCGCTAAGCCAAGCAGCTGTGTAAACACAGAAGCAATCTGAAAAGATGGCGCATTTCATCGCTAAAATTTATTGGTGTGGGCATCTTCAGACAAAGCGAAATCTTTGTGCGCTTTTAGTTTGCCGTGAACTTAATACACAGAGTCAAGCGAGAGGCCCCATTTCGACGGGCCCTGCCATGTTGCCTGAACGTAGAGCGGCTTTGCGGCGCACGCCTGTTCGAACCTCGCGCGCTTTCTTGAAGTTGAACGACGCATTCTCGCTAAGGCCAGCAGCGCTGTAAACACAGAAACAATCTGAAAATATTGGGTGTTTCATGGCCAAAATTTTGTCGTTGAGGTAAATTCAGACAAAACGAAAGCTTCGTGCGCATTTAGTTTGCCGTGAACGTGGGGCACAGCCTAGCGACAACAACGAATCGGTGGTGAAGCGAGAGCCCGCTTCGACGGGCGCCGCCATGTTGCCTAAACGTCGAAAAGCGTTGGGGCGCACGCTATTTCGGAAAAATACCGCGCAGATCGCTACAAGAAATTAAGCGTTTAGCGTACGCACGCAATTTTCTGAAAATAGCGTAGCGTCTTTGCAGCGCTTCTGGAGACCACATGGCGGCGCCCTCTTTGCCGGCTTCGGTTCTAAAATACCTCGCAATTGGTTCATTTGCCGCTCAACTGGCAATAAATCGTGGCATTGCCTTCAGCTTTTTGTCATCTCACTGGTACACAACGTTGTGTGTGATAACTTGCCGGTACTTTTGAGATAGCAGTCTATTTTCAAGCTTGTAAGCCTAACGACAGGCTGTGTACACTGTAGTCATGGCAACGGCCGTTTTTGTCATTTTTGTATGCTATTTCATTTCTCGGAAGTTTTGGTTTCGCACACGTGACGACGATGGCCGCCAGCCGCGCCCGTTTTTCGGTGGCGGATGACGCAGAGCTCCTGCGCGAGGTTCGCGAATGCAGCCCATTCGCGAACTCGCTCAAGTGGGCCGAAATCGCAAGAACTTTCAGCGAGTATTCGGCGAAGGGGGGTTCACAGTGGGGTCATTTGGGAAGCCCCGACCGGGAGGAGAGGTTCCTCTAATCGGCCTTTTCATAGGGCTGTCACTACATGAGGAGCAGCTTCCCCGCAGAGCTTGAAACAAAATGGCGGAGCTTCGCTCAACTCTGCTTCCTTTGTGGCCACCATCTTGGAGCAAGCGAAGAAACGCCAGGCATGAAGCGTCGGCCGGTATTCTTGTTCAGCATGCTTTTGCGTTAGCAGTCTCAGTGTATAGTTAATGGATGCATACTCTCAATTCTGAGCACTTTTCGCTTACACATATAAAAGAGAAAAGCCTAGCGTATGCTTGCCAGCACAGCTCTCAGGAAACAGGACCATTGTGCAGCTAGGTCAGCACATACTCCTTGGCAGTCTCGGATACTCAAAGCGGTTATTTCGAAATGTGAATGCTTTGTAAAGCAATGCCTGCTGGGCGTGGATCAGTTTATATGGCGCATAACCAGCAGTAGGCTTCATCTGCGCCTCTTGCTAAATATCAACAACTAGTTTACGTTTCAGTTAGTTGCGTACATCGAAAATGCTTTGCATGACAGTGGTCAATAGTAAACCGTAAAGCAGACACAGCACGAAAGGGTGAGCCATGACAAATAGACAAAAGCCTGACACGAGGCGCACGCTAATCAACACGACATTTTATTTTAAAACAATCCTCAACATCTTTTTGAAGCTTCCTCGGAACACACGCCTAGGAGGAGTCATTTCTTGAAGGGGCTTATTTAAGAATTGTGCCAACTTGTTTTCCTGTCGTACAGTTTTAATACTAGCATGAGAGGGACGAATTTAACTTCATATGAATTTGGATTCATCTCAGGCGGGTACTTGCGCGCTTGACAGGGGTACACTTCGCCTCACGATGTGTGGCTACGCCGTAACGAAAAAGCACTTTGCTTTGCTTCCTCGCGATAGCTTTCAGAAGGCGACGCCGCTGCACCTGAGAATTGACGACACAAGTTGCGTCGCTAGTACTCGAACTGCTAGCCATAGACTGTAAACGACTTAATTTTCGCGAGGACATAACTTACGCGTTTTTTGAGCTGCTCGGAAATTTGTTTCTGAGAATAATGTGAGAAAAATTCGTTCTAAGGGACCTATCACCAGTCTTAAGGAAAGTATATACTGCGCAAAACGCAAAACAGGACTGGCGCTAAACTAACGACTGAAACTTTATTGAAAACGGCAGAGCTTTAAACGCAGACAGGCCATCACATTTCTAAAAAAACAATGAATCGCCATAAGATTTTAATGCCAGCATCAAAATCATTCCAACGGTTATCGCACAGCCCGAAAATCACGGGAAGGCATATGCAGCTACTTAAAAATCGGATGAATCATGAAAAACAAAAGAACAGGAAGTCATATCGTATCAAAGGCTGAGACACGGAAGTCATTAAGCGTGGCAAACGCAGAGTCAAACGCGTGAAAGCAAAACAACAAAAAATACCCCAGGAGACCCCCGGCAACAACAGAAGTAAAGCCTAAAAAACGTATTAAAAACAGCTACAAGGATGTGAGAGAATACAGTGCGGAAAACCAAGGCACCCAGCGAAGGGAAACCTAAAAAAAGCACAAAGGCGGGCTAACCAATGCTACCGGCCAGAAACACGATTTCTTTCTTGGTTTTCTTGGGATGGCGTTGCGCACACGAACAAACATACACAGGAAGAGGCAGAAGACAGAAATATACATCAAGATTCTGGGCAAGAGCAAAAGCAAAATAGTCCGCGAACTTTTAGAACCTTTCCACATCAGAGAAAAAGGCGGAAATTGTATTATCGATACCTCGGTCACCTTATATGATAGGGAAAGGAATTTTATCCGTAGCTTTCGCTGACCTATGCAGACCTGACTTCTATCCCCTTCCCCCCACTCCTTTTTTTCCCCTCTCCCTATTCTGTTTTGCACGTGTGTATGCTGCATATATATTCTGTTGCGAAAGCAATAAATCTAGTTGATAGTTTGCGCTCTTTCTGTCTTCTGCCTCTTCCTGTGTATGTTTGTTCGTGTGCGCAACGCCATCCCAAGAAAGCTATGCACCAACTCGCCCAGCAAGAAGGTCTTCTACATTCTTTCTTGGATAAGGCAATCGATGGTTAGCGCACGCACCAGACACCTCCCCTGGATATGAGTCAGGCCTCGATCACCTCTCTCTGGCGTTGGTCTCTCGCTCTGGCCCTAATTTCGGATTCCCCAAAATTAGGCTCACACTTGAAGTCGCTGTCCAATCCGCAGTCATACTCGCAAAAACACTTCCTGCATTACTTGCAGTGGTCCGCCAGATATCCGCCCGCATTACCATTCACACACCGTCCATATTCCGCTAAACGTTCATTCACACATCTACGAGTCTGCCCTATAAATGAACCAGCACATAGAAGCGAAATCTGGTACACGACTCCCGTGGAACAGTTCATCGATTGCATCGCATGTTTGATTCCACTATCATCACGCTCTTTTGTCTTGGTCATCATGCTGCAGATGGTAGACAGCTTGCACGGCGCAGAAAATACTCATTAATCTTGTACCTGCTGGCTGTTTTCTTCAATTTGTGCAAGAGCTTGTGGTAGTACGGGATGACGTGCACAGGATTCCCATCTTGCTGTCTAGCACGCTGTTTCTTGGACTTGAGCTTTCGCAGAATGCCTTCTGATACACTGGAAATCCCATCTGCTGGATACCCAGCACCCCTCAAAGACCGCTGCACGGAAACTGCTGAGTAGACTTCGGTTGGACGGCCTAGAGAAAAAGGTAAAGGGAGCGAAGCTTCACGTGCTCGAAGTATTCTTCACAGGCAAATCACACAAGCCAGAGTACGTGCTCAGAACTATTGTAACGGAAAAGGGCACGTGGCAAGTCCAAGTGGGACCCTTCCTTCAGCGTCATCTTAATAGCCTTCGGAGCGACAACCCTTTCATGGTAAAGAACCCAGCTGACGTCATGAAAGAGTTAGAGACACTCAACATACGTGGCCCAGCCTTCTCCCTCGACGTAGTAGATCTGTTCTACTCAGTGCCACGTGCGGGCGCCATCACGGCTATCACAAACAAGATAGAGGAGGAAGGAGCGGTTCGGTTCCAAAATGCTACCGGTCTTAGCGGCGACAACTTCCTCACAGTTCTGGAATTCTACCTGAAGTCAACTGTTATTGAGTTCGATGGAAAGTACTATGTCCAGAAAGATGGCAATATGCCTTGGGTCGTCCTTGGAACCTATCCTGTGCAGCATCTATCTCGAAGCCATGGAAAAACGAATACCACAACACCTTCTTGGCGCAAAGGTGACTAAGGTGTTCCGGTATGTGGATGATTTCCTCATCATTGGTGAAGGCGCACTGGATATTCCAGCGATTATAAGCCTTTTCGAAGATAAA
Source organism: Amblyomma mixtum (assembly GCF_055824585.1). Taxonomy (NCBI): domain Eukaryota; kingdom Metazoa; phylum Arthropoda; class Arachnida; order Ixodida; family Ixodidae; genus Amblyomma; species Amblyomma mixtum. Next base: position 368,798,496 of record NC_143014.1, on the reverse strand, counting down.
TCTGGTGGCCTTACTTTTACTTCGGAACCAGTGTGAAGAACAACTGCATCCAGTTCCCACATTTATGTATCTATTTTTCAGAACATCGCAGCTGTTGGATGTACAACCCTCGCTCCAGAAAAGCCCCCCTCCCCTATGATAGCGCTCATTCCAAGCTTATCAAACGGGCGATTGTTAGTAATGGCCTGCACTCAGCCTTGACAAAAGCTGTGAGCATTGTGCAACGGAAAGCTTTGAGGGTCGAGTGAGGCTTTTTAGGGGTGCTGGGAATCCAGCAAATGTAATTTCCAGTGTATCAGAAAGAAGGCATTCTGCAAAAACAGAAGTCCAAGAAACAGCGTGCTAGGCAGCGAGATAGGAATCCTGTGCACGTCCATCCCGTACTACCCCAAGCTCTCGCACAATTTGAAGAAAATAGCCAGCAGGTGCAAGATTAATCTAGTATTTTCTCCGCCTTGCAAGCTGTCTACCATCTGCAGCATGATGAACAAGACAAAAGAGTGTGATGATTGCGGAATCAAACATGCGATGCAATCGATGAACTGTTCCACGGGAGCCGTGTACGAGATTCCATTTCTGTGTGCTGGTTCATACATAGGGCAGACTGGCAGATGGGTAAATGAACGTTTAGCGGAACATGGACGGTGTTTTAATGGCAATGCGGGCGGACATCTTGCGGACCATTGCAAGAAATGCAAGAAGTGCGCTTGCGTTTATGACTGCGGATCGGACTGCGACTTCAAGTGTGAGCCTGATTTTGGGGAGTCCGAAATTAGGGCCAGAGCACGGGTCCAACGCCAGAGGGAGGTGGTCGAGGCCTGGCTCATATGCAGGGGAGGTGTCTGGTGCGTGAGCTAACCATCAATTGCCTTATCCAAGAAAGAAATCGGGTTTCTGGACGGTAGCATTGGTTAGCCCGCCTTTGTGCCTATAGGTTTTCCTACGCTGGGTGCCTTTTTTTCCCGTATTGTTTTTCTCTCACTTCCTTGTCGCTGTTTTTACTACGTTTTTTAGGTTTTACTTCTGTTGTTGCCGGGGGTCTCCTGAGGTATTTTTTTGTTGTTTTGCTTTCACGCGTTTGACTGTGTTTGCCACGCTTGATGACTTCCGTGTCTCAGCCTTTGATACGATATCATTTCCTGTTCTGTTGTTTTTCATGATTCACCCGATTTTTAAGTAGGTGCACATGCCTTCCCGTGATTATCGGGCTGTGTGATAACCGTTGGAGTGATTTTGATGCTGGCATTACAACATTATGGCGATTCATTGTCTTCTTGGAAATGTGATGGCGTGTCTGCATTTAAAGCTCTGCCGTTTTCGATAAAATTTCAGTCGTTAGATCAGCGCCAGTCCTGTTGTTTGTGTCTTCTCTGCTGTCCTTGTTTTTTGCGCTGCATATACTTTCCTTAAGGTGAGCCACCGACTAGCCCATATCAAAATTTTGATCTATCACCAGTGCTTCGCGTAATCTTAGTACTTGCCAAAAGAGCACCTGCAAAATTCCAAGCACTTGCCGACTTACAGCTAGTTTTTTTCCAAGTAAAAATCGTTGCTCACAGACAGGGTTTTCACTCTCTACTCTGCCTACAAAAGGGATTAGCGCGAGGGGAGATGCGCCCAATGCTCTCAATTCTAGCCTTTTCCTGGAAGAAAAAAGGGGGATTCTCCTTAATCTGCGTGAACCTGAAGCCGCGGCGGTCGCCAGCAACTTTCAAGATCGAGTGTAAAGGACAATTGTCGAAGGGGTGCAATAGTGGAATCCTTCGACAAGTACCACGATCAACTGGCCTCCCGCGTTCGCACCGCGGCTCTGAACACAAAAGGGGTGAGCGGTATCACTTTAAGGTCGTTGGGTTGCATTCCGCGAGTTATGCGAAAGTCAAGTGTCCCTATATTAGCTTATGACGCTTCACATATGCCCCAGAATTCGAATGCTCCACTTCAAAAACACAGCGCGCTAACCTCGACGCGAAATTATTCAATCCAACGCGCTGGATATTCACGTTTCTAAGGATGTTTCGAGCAGCTTCAACGTTGAAGACGGGATACCAAAATCTTTGTGGTGCACAGTGCGAAATCAGATAGGCGAACGAGGTAAAAAAAATTATTCCAACACAAACCTAGTGTGGTTAAGGAATGGGTAAATCGCCATGGAATAATGTTATTGCTACCGGAAGCCCATAATTAGGCCACGCTGCCCGCACGCTCGCCGCTATGCCACTAAACGGAGGGCAGAAAAACAGCCTTGACGCATTTCAGGGGGCCAGATTTCATACAGTGCCCGCTCTTTATGAAATTTCTTTCTGAGGGCCTCCGATAGCATATTCCAACATGCCTGTCTCGCCCTTTCCCGGGTGCGTGCCACCCCTTGTTTCTTATATTCAAATTGTTGCATCGTTGGTCACATGACCTTGTGATAGGAACGCCTTCCCTCCCTCGGCCAATCAGCGACTTTTCTGATTAGCTCAGGACGCAATATCGCATGCAGATCAAGTCGAATGGTTGCTCATTAAAAATCACCCGGACACCTAATTCTATTATGTGTTGGCAATGCAACAGCATTAGCAGCTGCTCATGCATCTACCGGAAGTGGTGCCATTTCTTAACCGTTTACGTCCTTTTCCTCCTGCCAATGGGGACCTCACTTCCTTATAGGCGACTGGCAAATTTTATGACCGAATTTTGGCCCTATGGTGCTTCCAATGCTATCGCAAAAAAAAACGCAAAGTAAAGCACTGCGTTTCAAGAAGCTCGGTTTCAACATAAGCATGTTTTCTTGCTGCAGGCCATGGCTACAAAGGACTGGGATCTGTGGATCCACGCGACATACGTGAGCGAGCTGTTCCTGGAGCACCCTGAGAAGGCACGGTTCTCCTCTGCGAGCGAAACCTATGCCCGGCGGCAAGAGACCAAGATGATACAGCGAAACAGCGGAGCCAACATCTGCGCACCTTGTGCTCAAGGAAGGCGTCACGCATCACGCATGTGAGTTGCCGCGCCAGCTGAAACAGTGGAACGGCGTGCTGGCCCACGTAAACATTCAGCTCAGGAAACGGAGCGCCCCTGGAGAGCTGGAGGTCCCCTGTTTCCACGCGGCCGGCGACCTGCAGGACCGCGCATGCCTCCTCCAGCGCACCGTCCCTCTCTTTCATTGGCTGCTAATCAAGCACTACGTGTGAGCGCCCTCCGAGTGGACGACTCGTTCGTGTTCCAGTGTCCCGCCTACTCTGACCATTTCTGCGATGGTCTGCGCGAGTGCCGTCGCCTTATGAGTCTCAAGTTATGTGCAGGAACATCGTAACTTTAGTGAGCACCAGCGGCCTCTGGCCTCGATGCGCGGCCTGCGCCGCCTCGAAGATTTCATGTCACACCCTGTACGTACGAATCGAGTCAGGGAACAAGAGTGCGCTCAGCAATCTTGCAGTGAGCAACACTAAGCTGGGTGGGCTTGCGGTTGAACGACTTGTCGGTAAAGCAAATGTCATGTGGCTTATCGCTCAGCAGCTCGTGATAAATCCAACTATCAGCGACCTCTGTATTGACGTGGACTGCCTGAAAGGGAAAGAACGCTACCTTTTCTCGAACGCGCTCAAAGAAACAAAATCGCTCCAATCACTACGCCTGGTCGGACCACTCCGGGAGTCCGCCTTGAGTGTCGCTGCGATGGAAAAAGCAACGAGATGTTTGACGGCACTGGTAACTATAGAAATGCCCTGTTTTCGTGTTACCACCCATGAGGCCTGGGCCCTGACAATAGCTCTCTCCTGCAGCAGGACAGTGCAGCAGCACGCACTTCCCCATGAGAAGTGCCAGAAGATGCAGATCTTCTCGCTCGTGACCAGCGTGCCCAGCAGGGGCGTTCACTGACGCATACAGCCCTCTGTGCACCTTCTGCGGTAGGCGACATGAGTGCGGAAGCTCGCACTGTCTGTGGCTGACTTCTCCAAGTGGCACAAGCGGGTGTTCCTCGAGGCGATGGCGAGGAAAGACTTCGTCGAAGAGGTGCACATCCAGAACCGCAACCACTGTTGCTCGCGCGATCTGTGCCGCGCTATCTGCGGGACCAACACTGGCAGCCGGATGAGGATTGGCACCGTTCTTGTAGGTTTGAGGAGCTGGGAGAGTGCCTCGACGAATTTGCATAGTGGCGATGACAGCATACTGGTCCAGGCGACGGCACACCATGGTGCAACGTACAGCTGTGTGGTGCAGCTGAGGATCTGCGACACTTTGACAACCCTGTCCGTGCATATCGCAATAGAAATTAACAAAGAGTCAGCAGAGTTGCTCGCGCAGTTGCTCGAGCATCACGACGCTCGTCGTCGATCGCTGGTGTGGCACCAGGCGCACAGCACTAGACCTAGCAGGCGTCGTCTGCTTAAGCAAGGGAGAAATGCAAGATGAAGTCATCTTATTGTGTGCCCTTCGAGGTTTTTTTTTCTAATTCTTGTGCAATTTTGATTAGCAACTTTAATAACTTGAATAAATTATTATTTTCTTCCTTGCTAATTCTGATACATTACACTTGAAGCTCCGGGCTTTTATATCTCTGGAATTGTTATATAGTAGAAGCAATCTGCATTGCTAAATTGGCCGTAATGAACACCTACAGAATAAGAAATTCTCAAGTGCTACGATTATCTAAGTTTATTCACCAATGGTTTAGTCGGGGTTAATGAGGACGGTCCGCCGTTCGAAACGGTTCGTAAATAAACGTAGATAACTGGAAATTCCGGCCAAAAATGAGAACGTGAGGGAAAGAAGACGGCACAGAAAATTCTCTACGGCAGCGGACACCGCCCATAGAAACTCGTAGAACGCAGTTTGCTTACGGTCGAACAGTGACGTTGTTAGCTCCATGCATTTGCGGTCCATCGTACGGCGTGAATGACAGAAACAGCAGCGCCACTGTCAATCAATGTCTCAGTTTGCTAACATTCAGTCTGCACTAAAATCATATTTTACGGACGTTCCGAAAGAATTTAAAACCACATGCGGGGGATATTCTTTGCCGCGGACACATTGTCCGACAGTGATACCCGGTTGCCCTCTCACAGCTGCTGAGTTTTAGAATAGGGAGCCCCAAGGCTTGCGTGCCTTAAGGAAATAGCGGGACCCAGCGCTACGTATGAGTGATCCGGTGCGTTTTAGATTGGGGGTCTCCCCTACACAGCGGGGCCAGGCTTGTGTTTATGGATTGCAGCGCCACTACGTCAAACCAATAAGTTACCCTTAAAAGAGATTTTAAAATATGCGCTTATTTCTTCATTAGAAACTTATTATTACAGATGCACGATTTCAGAGTAAAAGTTATAGGCCTGTGTTTTTACTGAGGCGGGAAACTCTATTCGAACGTTCCATCAAGGCATCTCTACGGCGAGCAAACAATGCGCACTCGCTAAGCCTAGCAGCTTTGTCAACACGGAAGCAACGTGGAAAGGTGGCGAATTTCATCGGGAATATTTTGTGGGGCGGACACCTTAAGTTCAAATCGAAACCTATGTGCGCCTTTAGTTTGCCGTGAACTTAGTACACAGAGTAGCGGCGACAACGGATCGGTGGTGAAGCGAGAGGCCCCACTTCGACGGGCGCCGCCAGAGCGGCGTTGGGGCGCTGTAGTGTTTGGGCTGCCCCCCCCCCCCCCCCCCCCCCCCCGTATGGCCGGATGTGCTTATCATGATTTTTTCGTTTAGTGTGACGGTGTGGTGGCTGCAGATACTGATCTTTATTGATACGGAGCGACCCATGGACCCATGGAGCGACCATGAAAAGAAACTTCATGGCGGCAACGCGACGTCTACTCGCAAGTGGGGGAATGCCAGCTTGTGTTCTAAGAGCACCGACGCTTTCAAACCGGGAGTATTTCGTGTAGATAAATCGTAGTGCTTTATTTTGAACTCTTTCCAAGCAATCTATCAGGTACTGTTGATGCGGGTTCCAGACTATGCTACCATACTCCAGAATTGTTCGGACTAGAGTTTTGTAGGCTTTAAGCTTTACTTCAGGATTAGCCTTACCTAATTTTATTCGTAAAAATCCTAGTGTTTTAAACGCTTTTGCACAGGTATTGTTAATATGTACATCCCATTTCATTGTGCGTGTAAGTGTTACCCCTAAATACTTAACAGTGTCTGTTTGGCTGAGAATGGACCCCACTAATGTGTAGCTAAACCTTAACAACGATTTTTTATGACTTACACTTAAATACTTAGTTTTTTCTGCGTTTATTTTCATGCCCCACGTTTCGCACCAGAGAGCAATGTTATTTAATGACATATTGAGTTTCCATTGATCCTCGACTCCCCGCACGACTGTGTAAATCACACAGTCGTCAGCAAAAAGTCTGATTTTCACCCCATCAACAATACAAGAGCTGACATCATTAATATATATAAGGAATAATAAAGGTCCCAGGACGGATCCCTGCGGTACACCTGAAACTACTTTGAGGTTCTCCGATTCGTTATTATTTATAACTACATATTGGGTGCGATTTGACAGATAAGCTTCTATCCATGCTACTACTTCCGATTTAATGCCAATGAGCTTTAGTTTGTGAATTAATTTACAGACTGCGGGAGATTCAGTTCCAGCAGTGTTTGATTACTCAGCATCTACCCCTTCCTCTCGACCGAGCTGCGAGAGAGCGGAACAGCCGAGCACTGCCCCTTGCCGTGGATGGTACATCCGGCGTCCACATCTGCCCATGCGATTGGACATCGTTCTTCGAACTTTATTCCCCAGACAGGGATCTGGGGAATCCGAGCGCTATTTAACTGGAAGTTGTTTTGAGACTCCCGTGCACTCACGTGGACTCCCGTTAGCGAAGAAGCTCCCTCCACTGAGAATCACTCTCAGTTGCTCTTTTTGTAAATAATATGTAAATATTCCTGTATAAAGTTCTCTTTCCTTGTTTTCTTCGTAGCCCCGTCTCCCGCCTTCCTCTTCCCTTCTCTATTATCACCTCTTTTTGGGCTAAATGGTGCATACTTGAATTAGAGTAAAAATAGCGCCAAACCATGCACACCACAAGAAAGGAACGAGGACCAGACACAAGCGCTAACTCACAACTGAAATTTTATTGAAGCCAGGAAGCACCTTATGTCTTGTCTGTGCTCGCCACTGATAAGGCACAGTGGTACGAAGTGCGCATGTGCCGCGAGCGCTTAAAAGCGGAGCGTCGCCTGGCTAGCGTCGGCAGTTTTCGTCGGAGCCACCAACCCACAAGCACGGGAAAATAAACACCGTCTACTCGGAACTTGTCTGCTCCTTGCCACGGCTTCCAACACGCAACACCTGGCGACGACGATGGGATCAAGAAGCATCGCACATCGTGAATGAAGGCAAGTGTTCCCTGCATTCAGCCTCGGTTCCAATTTGATATATTGAAGAGTGCTGCCAATACGCCGACTGATATCATGAATGGAGCTGACGCAGCTTCAACGCCGTTCGCCGGTCAACTGGGCCAGATTGAACCGTTCGACGTCGCTGCTAGTGACTGGGCGTCATACGAAGAAAGGTTGACATCATTCCCGATTGTCAAGCGGGTTCCTGAAAGCAACAACGTGCACGCATTCCTGAGCATCATAGGTCCTAGAACCTACAGCCTTCTGAAATCGCTAGTATCCCCAGAGTTGCCTTCTGCTAAGAGCTTCGAGGTGCGGACGAAAATCCTCAGGGATCATCTGTCTCCCAAGCCTTCGGTCATCGGCGAGCGGGCAAAGTTTCACAAGCGGCAACAGTACGAAGGCGAGTCAGTTTCCGATTACGTTGCTGAGCTTCGGAAACTTTCGCGAACATGTGAGTTTAGGAACGCTTTAGACGAGTCCCTACGAGATCACTTAGTGTGTGGTCTGCTGAGAGAGGATATGCAGCGCGTGCTGTTCACCGAAGATGCCAAGCTCACGTTTCAGAAAGCTGTGGAGCGCGCTTTGGCTATAGAGACGGCAACGAAAAGCACTGCTGAAGCTCGCGCTACAGGGCCAGCGGTTACATCCGTATATAGCGTGCAGGCGGCATCAGATACCAAGCAGCAGGGGTGTTTCCGTTGCGGCTCGCAAAAGCATTCTAGCCAAGGTTGCCCCCACATAGGCGATAAGTGCTATCAATGTAACCGGAAGGGTCACATTCAAAGGGTCTGCCGTAGCGGCGGCGGTAATACCCTTGCCACACGGCAAATTTAATGTCATTCTCATCGAATAGCATTTGTTCGACTTAATTTCATTTTTTCTACGCGCTGATACACGGCCAAAGCTAATGTCATTCGCAAATGATGGCGATTGCGACGGACAGTGAGTACAGCATACAAATATTTCGATCTATGCTTCAATACGCTGCCAGAAGTATTGCTTTGTGAATGGAAACCGATTTTAAAATCTTAATCCTCATTTCAATAACGTGTTGATCACTGCTATCCACCACGAGTCGAAGCCAAGCCAAAGCTCAGCCAGCGGTGGCAGGCAAATGGCGGATGTCACTTTGTGAAATGCTCTCTATGGTGAAATTAGACGGTATTAGCTGTGCGCCTGCAAAAGCTTTGTGCATGCTACGGGCACTACGGGCGCATCTTACGCGCACTGCCACCCGTCCTCACACCGACAGTTTCAGTTGGCAGCCCAGTGGTTGGGAGTGGCTAGCGTAGCGCTCGAGAAGCATGACATACTGTGGCGCCATCTAGCGACAGCAAGTCAAAGCTCCTGAACTGTGCGACGAAGAAACATTTTTCGGTTTTATTAATGGCACTAATGTATGCATTCGTAGGTTTTGTTTTTTTTTTATAAGTGTAAATCAGTTGGATCAAATCAAAATGTAGATTCTAGTGCAAAGTTGGAAAAGTACTTCGCCCGGGGTCGTTGTTATGACGACAGTGTACGCCGAACAAAGACATTCTTAAACCTCAAAAACGATGAATTTTTCGCACCTATATTATTACGAAGGGATGATACTGCACAAAATAAAAGCGAATACAACCATTTAGATTGAGCTATCGTGTCGAAAAATGCAGCGGCGACGCAGTACTTGGTGTGAAGGTGTGAAACTCTCTCGGTACCAGCCTTGCGTGGTTAGCGTTAACATGGCGGCGCCCTGCCCCTATATATATATATATATATATATATATATATATATATATATATATATATATATATATATATATATATATATATATATATATATATATATATATATATATATATACAGTCTAGCCCGTTTATAACGAAGCCACTTATAGCGAAATAGCGGTTATAACGAAGGGATTTCAATTTCCCATTCCCATTTTTGCATTTTCAATACATTTTGGGTCCGGTTTTAACGAAGTAAACAAGAGCGCGTCAGCGGATATAACGAAGAGATTTAATACCAACCGAAAAATAATCTGCCAGTCAGCACATTTTTGCGTCCTTGAGGTGATTTTTTCCGCGAAAATAAGAGCAAAATTCGGCTGACGGCGTCCTTTCGTGGCGTCGTCTGCTCTCCTGCAGAGCGAAAGGTTGCTTCACTGCATCGCGTGGCACGCCGGTCTCGTGTTGCGCCGTCCTTGAACGGCGTCACTGCCATCACGGGAACGAAGCTACCGCGATTGACGTCGCTGCAACCGCTGATGCTGCCGCCGCGACGGCCTGCTTGGAGCAGCTTTGTGATTCCGCTAGCGACTTGAACCTTGTGCGTGCGGGTCTAAGCCACATGAACTTCGTTTTCGCCGACGAATACCTTGTTGCCACCGAGGACTTGACGACTGAAGAAGTTGCCGGGAGTGTCATGGAAGAGGCCTTGGCGGAGAGCGCCTCCGACAGCGAATGCGACGATGATAGTTGTGCCCCTAAGCCTCCGCAGCGGCCATCGCAGCTGTTGACACGCTACGGATGTACCTCGGGAGTCCGGAGTTCGACCAGATCTTTGGTTCGCAGTTGGGTGGTATGGAAGCCGCAATCCTGAAGTCCGCACTCACGAAACGTCGCGAAATCGGTATGCCGATGTTTGCATTTTTTTGTAGTCCGCATATTACGAAATAGCGGATATAGCGAAGTGATTTCCGATTCCCGCCGACTTTGTTAAAACCGGGCTAGACTGTGTGTGTGTGTGTGTATATATATATATATATATATATATATATATATATATATAACGACCACACAATTATACGGATATAGAAATATTAGTGCTTATAACACTCTTGTAATTGGTTTCGGTGTATATTCTCACCTAGTCTCTGGTGTCGAGATGACACACTAGCTCGGACAGCGCTGGCTAATGAGTTCTGTAAAGTCATTCGATACCTAATGCCGTTTTCATCGAATGACATTATGTTTTCTCGTGTAGCAGCAAAGTAGTTTCATTTTGAACGAACGTCATTCGATGGGAATGACATTAAATTTGCCATTAAACGGCCAGCCAGGGAAAAAGTGAACTCTGAAAGTGAAAAGCAACCAGAAACGGAGGCTGTAAAGGGCATGCCTTCAAGTACAACTGAACCTGTCATGGTAGAAATGACCGTGAACGATGTTTCGGTTAGAATGGAGTTGGACACTGGGGCCGCTGTGTCTGTTATGCCTTTTGAGCAATATCGCATACTTTTTCCGTCAAGCAGACTGGAACGTACTGCTGTCAAGCTTCGCACGTACACGGGAGCCATAGTCCAGCCGCGAGGATTCTTGACGGTCAACGTGCAACACGGAGCAAACACAGCGAGCCTTCCTCTTTATGTGGTCCGCCAGGCCGGACCCCCACTGCTGGGCCGGGAGTGGCTGAAGACAATTCAACTAGACTGGAACAAGATCTGGAGCCTTCACTGAATGCCAAGGTCAGATAATTCTGTTTCTTCAGAAGAAAGGCTGCACGCTGTGCTCGCGAAATATGAGCCCCTTTTCAAAGATGAACTAGGCACCATTACAGAAGAAAGTGCAGAACTATACTTCAAACCAGATCAGAAACCTAAGTTCCTCAAAGCAAGAAACGTTCCGTTCGCCTTACAAAGAGCTGTCAAGGCCGAGTTGTCAAAGATGGAGAAAAGGGGCATCATAATACCAGTCGCCACAGCCAGCTATGCAACGCCTGTGGTACCTGTAATCAAGAAGGATGGAAGCATACGCCTTTGCGGCGATTATAAGACGACAGTAAATCATTGCCTTGATGTCACACGGTACCCCTTGCCAAAGGTCGATAACTTGTTTGCAGCGCTTTCAGGCGGTGTACATTTCTCCGAGATCGACCTGAACCGCGCCTACCAGCAAGTTATAATGTCCGAATCGTCCAAGCAATACCTGACGTTAAATACGCACAAAGGTTTGTTTCTTGTCAAGAGATTACCTTTTGGAATTTCTTCCGCGCCATGTATTTTCCAAAAGATTATGGACACAATGCTGAAAGGACTAATTGGCGTTCTCTGCTACCTAGACATTTAAGGCAGAAAGCTGGGCTAGATGGTGTTTGGATTGAGAGGACATAGTAGTAGTATGTTCACCAGTTTACGCACCGCCTCAAAAAGGTGGCCTCGAAAGGCAATATCAGGGTAGTGCTTACTGCACCCAACAAACTCGGGAAACTTTGCAGAGTGGTGAATGATGACTGCAACAGAAAACTGCCATGCCACATCAAGCATGGGAAGCCGTTTATGGCCTGCAGGACCAATGTGGTCTATCAGATTCCGCTATCTTGCGGAAAGTGCTATATCAGCCAAACTGGCTGTTGCATCAATGTTCGCCTCATGGAGGATAACAATTTGGCAGCTGCTATATCAGGCCCTGGACACTTGGCGGCACATTGCAAACGAAGTAAGCATGATGACAAAAATTGTACCCCTTTGTTTGAGCAGACACGTGCGATATATGTCAGTGCAGATCAGAAAGAGCGGGAAGTATTGGAAGCCTTTCCCATTCACTTGGAAAGGCAAACGTGCGTGAGCAAACCAAATGTTTATCTGTGCACTAAAGATTTGAGGTTCTTGTATCGGGAAGTGCCATCACGCATGCGATTCAATTGTTGATTTTTTTATGCTCCTGATTGTCGCCTATAAATTCGTGGTTGATCTCGAGAATAAAGTGAGTTGATGTCTAGCGCCTGTGTTGTCTTTCTCTACCCTGTCGTCCTTGTTTTGTAGCGCTATGTCCTCTCAATGCTACCTAGACGACATCCTCGTCACAGGAAAGACGACCGAAGACCATTTAGCCAATCTCGAGGCGGTTCTAAAGCGGCTTCTACACCGCGGCGTCAGACTAAAAAAAGAACAATGCTCATTTTTTCAGAAAGAACTCCGCTACCTGGGCCACGTAATCAGTGCTGACGGTGTCTCCCCATCATCGGCCAAAGTTGACGCACTACTTCATGCTTCACGAACACGGCTGCTCGCTTGCAGCGGTGGGCCGTGACGTTGTCGGCATACTCGTATGATCTTATCTTTAAGAAATGGAGTGAAAACCCGGAAGCCGATTTCTGCTCGCGTCTGCCGCTGCCGCATGGTGAAGATAATGCTCACAATGAGGAAGCATTTTCTTCTTTGCGGTTCGAATCGCTGCCTGTTTCGAGCCGTGACATCGCGCGCGCCACGAGTAAAGACAAGATTCTTTGTCAAGTGAAAGAGTTCACAAGTGTTGTCTGGCCTACGACAATCGCTGATGAAAATTTGAAGCCTTTCTTTCGCAGGCGCAACGAGCTAATCGTTGATCAAGGCCGCGTAATGCTTGGAACAAAGGTGGTTGTCCCCGGATGGTTACTCCTGGATGAACTACATGACGGCCATCCCGGCATTGTACGCTGTAAGGAACTGGCGCGAAGTTACGTGTGGTGGCCATTCCTGGAGACGGACATAGAGCGCCGCACTAAGACCTGCATGCGTTAGTTGTCAAGAGCAACGTAACGCTCCAGTGAGCGCGCCAAGCAACCGTGGGCATGCCCTACATGAACTACATGACGGCCATCCCGGCATTGTACGCTGTAAGGAACTGGCGCGAAGTTACGTGTGGTGGCCATTCCTGGAGACGGACATAGAGCGCCGCACTAAGACCTGCATGCGTTAGTTGTCAAGAGCAACGTAACGCTCCAGTGAGCGCGCCAAGCAACCGTGGGCATGCCCTACATCCCCATGGAACATCGGAAAACTTAAGCGCGGAACACGATGAAATACAGGAGAGGACCGTCACAGGACACAGCAGCCGCAAGTTGTACCTTACGTACACAAAACCTCGCACAACTTGAGGAAAGTGGCCAACAGGTATGGCGTGAGTGTCGCCTTTTCGGCTCTTAGCAAGCTGGAAAAGTTGTGCGCCAAAATCTGCGACTCAAGTGGGGTTGCCAGATGAAGCACAGTACTCCGTTTACAAAGTGTTCCGTAGGAGTGGTTTACGCTATCCCCTTAACGTGCGGGAAACTTTACGTCGGTCAGACTGGCCGGTGCATCAACGAGCGTTTGGGAGACCATGCCCGAAATTTATGCGATATGAAAGATAAGTACGCACACTTGGTTGCGCACGTAATGAGCTGGGACGGTTGCGAGGCTCGGTTAAAGGAGACAAAGATTCTTGGCAAGAGCACGGATAAAACTACACGTGTTAGTCTGGATGCTTTCTACATAAAGAAATTTGCTGTAGGTGTGTTGGCACTCGATCTTTATCTCTTTTTGCCTCCCAGTACAGTTTTCTAGATTCTGCTATCAGGTAACTTTTCTTTTTAATTTTGTGACTTTGGGCTGCCTGCCTCTTTCTGCGATCCGAGATAGTTGCCTTTGTTCACCTTCTCATCCTTGTCACCCTTCTTTCCGCTTGAAACTTCACCTTATATAAGGTGATTCCTGGCTTCAATAAAATTTCAGTTGTGAGTTAGCGCTTGTGTCTCGTCCTCGTTCCTTTCTTATGGTGTGAATGGTTTGGCGCTATTTTTTCTGTAATTCAGGTATGCACCAACTAGCCCAAAAAGAGGTGTTAATGAAGTATCTTTCTTATACAGTGGGCCCTTTCTTTTGTGTTCCTCCCTCTTCCCGCATAACCGGCCTTTTACTGACGCACATCGTGGACGCAACATGCGGGGCAAGACAGTACGCTTTCTGCATCCGCAAGGGGCTCGTGCCTAAAGAAGTAAGTGCTCTCTTCGGCCATGTTAAACCTTCGTGGGGACATGTGAAAAGAGTTTGCAAATTAATACACTCAGAACTTTGGCGACAAGTTCGACTTTTCCAAGATTGGCTGCGCATAGTGTGCTACCAGGATCACCCCGGTTGGCTGGCCATGAGAAAGCTTTCTTCTATGAAGAAAACAGCTCCTCAACTCGCCGAATTCCATTGGAGAGGCATCGTGAACCAGCTGTTGCTGTGCTTGGGGGAGAAGACCACACCAGACAAAAAGAGAAACGTTACAGTCCTGGGGGACGTCTCTGTGCCTGACAACGTCGTGCGGCTTCTTCAAAAAGGACCGAAATATAGTTTGGAACCTGGTGTTCAGGCGCACGAACTCATAGCTGCGAACAGGAAACTGGCCCAAAAAATAAGAGGAGAGAACCAGGAACGCTGCCTCCTTGAGGGTGTGGACTGTTTGAGGAACTGTTCACCAAACGGCGTAGGTGCCCAGAGTGACAGAATGTTGAATGGTGTTGTTACCTTCTTTAGGCAGAACAGCCTTAAGCTTGTTCAAGCTGACAAAGTGGCTGGGTTTGTTGTTTTGCCTGAGGAATTGTGCGATCAGAAAGCGCGTCCGGCAGTCATTAGGAACTTTGTACAGGTCAAGAAAAGTGCTGTTAGAGTAAAGACTAAATTCATTAAGTTTTGTAAAATTTTAAATCTTCAGTCTCTTGCCAAGGATATAAAAAAGAGCAGGGGTAATAGCCTAAATGCTTTCTTTACAGCCAAGGCCCACAAGCCAGAAATACCTTTCCGAACGATTGTCAGTGAAGAAGTATCTTGGCAAAAGAATGTCAGCGGTTTCTTGCAGAAGCATCTTAAATTACTTCTTTTGAACGACCCCTTCATCACAAAAAATTCGACCGCTGTCGGTGAATACCTGCAGAGTACCAGAAACATCGGCTTTCTGTTTTCGGTAGATGTGCAAGATTTGTTTTACTCCGTTCGTCAAGGCCACCATTTGTTGGCTGTAAAGGAACCCATAGGAGCAAACGGCGACGTGCCTTTCCAGAATTTTTCAGGACTGCCGGTTGGTAACTTTATCGCGTCATTGCAGTTTTACCTAAATTCTACTTTTAGACTTTTTGACAACCAGCCTTTTTTGCAGCGCAACGTTTTGTGCATAGGGTCCTGCGTGGCCCCTATCCTTTGCGACGTTTTCTTAACAAAGGTTGACCGATCATTAGAAAAACTTTTTATGGGGGAGGGGGGGGCAGTTTTAAAGGTTTTTAGGTATGTGGACAATTTTTTAGTGATTTAAAAAAGCAGACGCCTTTCGCCTACCCCTCTGCAGTAGGCGAAGTTTTAAGTGCTATTAACAAACATGGACTTCGGCTCACTTTTACCCATGAACTACACGACACTAATGTTTTACAGTTCTTAGACTTGAAACTAACCTTCCTTGAAAGACACGTTTGCTGGAGTTATTCCCCGCGTGAAAAAACGATAGTGCCGCCGCGGTGGCTCAGTGGTTATGGTGCTCGGCTGCTGGCCCGAAAGACGCGGGTTCGATCCCGGCCGCGGCAGTTGAATTTCTTTGGAGGAGAAATTCTAGAGACCCGTGTACTGTGCGATGTCAGTGCACGTTAAAGAACCCCAGGTGGTCGAAATTTCCGGAGCCCTCCACTAAGGCGTCTCTCATAGCCTAAGTCACTTTGGGACGTTAAACCCTATAAACCAACCAACCAAAAAGCGATATTTTGCGTTACGATTCAATGCATTCCAAGACTGTAAAAAGAGCGATTTCATCGCATTGCCTGGAGTCTTCTCTCAAGAACTCGTACCCGCACCAGTTGCAAGATAGCTTTCAGAATCAGATGAGCCGACTTTCGGCGGCTGTGTGCCCCTGCTCTGTGTTGGTTGCTGTTTGCGAGACCCTCCTTCAAAAACTTAAGCACGGAACACGATGAAATACAGGAGAGGACCGTCACAGGACACAGCAGCCGCAAGTTGTACCTTACGTACACAAAACCTCGCACAACTTGAGGAAAGTGGCCAACAGGTATGGCGTGAGTGTCGCCTTTTCGGCTCTTAGCAAGCTGGAAAAGTTGTGCGCCAAAATCTGCGACTCAAGTGGGGTTGCCAGATGAAGCACAGTACTCCGTTTACAAAGTGTTCCGTAGGAGTGGTTTACGCTATCCCCTTAACGTGCGGGAAACTTTACGTCGGTCAGACTGGCCGGTGCATCAACGAGCGTTTGGGAGACCATGCCCGAAATTTATGCGATATGAAAGATAAGTACGCACACTTGGTTGCGCACGTAATGAGCTGGGACGGTTGCGAGGCTCGGTTAAAGGAGACAAAGATTCTTGGCAAGAGCACGGATAAAACTACACGTGTTAGTCTGGATGCTTTCTACATAAAGAAATTTGCTGTAGGTGTGTTGGCACTCGATCTTTATCTCTTTTTGCCTCCCAGTACAGTTTTCTAGATTCTGCTATCAGGTAACTTTTCTTTTTAATTTTGTGACTTTGGGCTGCCTGCCTCTTTCTGCGATCCGAGATAGTTGCCTTTGTTCACCTTCTCATCCTTGTCACCCTTCTTTCCGCTTGAAACTTCACCTTATATAAGGTGATTCCTGGCTTCAATAAAATTTCAGTTGTGAGTTAGCGCTTGTGTCTCGTCCTCGTTCCTTTCTTATGGTGTGAATAGTTTGGCGCTATTTTTTCTGTAATTCAGGTATGCACCAACTAGCCCAAAAAGAGGTGTTAATGAAGTATCTTTCTTATACAGTGGGCCCTTTCTTTTGTGTTCCTCCCTCTTCCCGCATAACCGGCCTTTTACTGACGCACATCGTGGACGCAACATGCGGGGCAAGACAGTACGCTTTCTGCATCCGCAAGGGGCTCGTGCCTAAAGAAGTAAGTGCTCTCTTCGGCCATGTTAAACCTTCGTGGGGACATGTGAAAAGAGTTTGCAAATTAATACACTCAGAACTTTGGCGACAAGTTCGACTTTTCCAAGATTGGCTGCGCATAGTGTGCTACCAGGATCACCCCGGTTGGCTGGCCATGAGAAAGCTTTCTTCTATGAAGAAAACAGCTCCTCAACTCGCCGAATTCCATTGGAGAGGCATCGTGAACCAGCTGTTGCTGTGCTTGGGGGAGAAGACCACACCAGACAAAAAGAGAAACGTTACAGTCCTGGGGGACGTCTCTGTGCCTGACAACGTCGTGCGGCTTCTTCAAAAAGGACCGAAATATAGTTTGGAACCTGGTGTTCAGGCGCACGAACTCATAGCTGCGAACAGGAAACTGGCCCAAAAAATAAGAGGAGAGAACCAGGAACGCTGCCTCCTTGAGGGTGTGGACTGTTTGAGGAACTGTTCACCAAACGGCGTAGGTGCCCAGAGTGACAGAATGTTGAATGGTGTTGTTACCTTCTTTAGGCAGAACAGCCTTAAGCTTGTTCAAGCTGACAAAGTGGCTGGGTTTGTTGTTTTGCCTGAGGAATTGTGCGATCAGAAAGCGCGTCCGGCAGTCATTAGGAACTTTGTACAGGTCAAGAAAAGTGCTGTTAGAGTAAAGACTAAATTCATTAAGTTTTGTAAAATTTTAAATCTTCAGTCTCTTGCCAAGGATATAAAAAAGAGCAGGGGTAATAGCCTAAATGCTTTCTTTACAGCCAAGGCCCACAAGCCAGAAATACCTTTCCGAACGATTGTCAGTGAAGAAGTATCTTGGCAAAAGAATGTCAGCGGTTTCTTGCAGAAGCATCTTAAATTACTTCTTTTGAACGACCCCTTCATCACAAAAAATTCGACCGCTGTCGGTGAATACCTGCAGAGTACCAGAAACATCGGCTTTCTGTTTTCGGTAGATGTGCAAGATTTGTTTTACTCCGTTCGTCAAGGCCACCATTTGTTGGCTGTAAAGGAACCCATAGGAGCAAACGGCGACGTGCCTTTCCAGAATTTTTCAGGACTGCCGGTTGGTAACTTTATCGCGTCATTGCAGTTTTACCTAAATTCTACTTTTAGACTTTTTGACAACCAGCCTTTTTTGCAGCGCAACGTTTTGTGCATAGGGTCCTGCGTGGCCCCTATCCTTTGCGACGTTTTCTTAACAAAGGTTGACCGATCATTAGAAAAACTTTTTATGGGGGAGGGGGGGGCAGTTTTAAAGGTTTTTAGGTATGTGGACAATTTTTTAGTGATTTAAAAAAGCAGACGCCTTTCGCCTACCCCTCTGCAGTAGGCGAAGTTTTAAGTGCTATTAACAAACATGGACTTCGGCTCACTTTTACCCATGAACTACACGACACTAATGTTTTACAGTTCTTAGACTTGAAACTAACCTTCCTTGAAAGACACGTTTGCTGGAGTTATTCCCCGCGTGAAAAAACGATAGTGCCGCCGCGGTGGCTCAGTGGTTATGGTGCTCGGCTGCTGGCCCGAAAGACGCGGGTTCGATCCCGGCCGCGGCAGTTGAATTTCTTTGGAGGAGAAATTCTAGAGACCCGTGTACTGTGCGATGTCAGTGCACGTTAAAGAACCCCAGGTGGTCGAAATTTCCGGAGCCCTCCACTAAGGCGTCTCTCATAGCCTAAGTCACTTTGGGACGTTAAACCCTATAAACCAACCAACCAAAAAGCGATATTTTGCGTTACGATTCAATGCATTCCAAGACTGTAAAAAGAGCGATTTCATCGCATTGCCTGGAGTCTTCTCTCAAGAACTCGTACCCGCACCAGTTGCAAGATAGCTTTCAGAATCAGATGAGCCGACTTTCGGCGGCTGTGTGCCCCTGCTCTGTGTTGGTTGCTGTTTGCGAGACCCTCCTTCAAAAACTTAAGCACGGAACACGATGAAATACAGGAGAGGACCGTCACAGGACACAGCAGCCGCAAGTTGTACCTTACGTACACAAAACCTCGCACAACTTGAGGAAAGTGGCCAACAGGTATGGCGTGAGTGTCGCCTTTTCGGCTCTTAGCAAGCTGGAAAAGTTGTGCGCCAAAATCTGCGACTCAAGTGGGGTTGCCAGATGAAGCACAGTACTCCGTTTACAAAGTTTTCCGTAGGAGTGGTTTACGCTATCCCCTTAACGTGCGGGAAACTTTACGTCGGTCAGACTGGCCGGTGCATCAACGAGCG